>NW_011359122.1:1699783-1727988 GCF_000735185.1 Notothenia coriiceps | reverse complement strand
GTGTACTTCGCGGATGCGCTCGGCTCCTCTCGACTGCTGCTCGGGTCTGCTCGGTCAGCTTCCGGATGAGGAGGCATTCGTTCGACCAATTTACAGTAGATAACATTACAAACATTTTTAACAGGGGCCATAATAGTGTAAATAATGTTTGTTTTGGCAGTTACAACTGAATGTAATGTTTTCTACTTTTTTACATCTGGGAACTGGGAAGGCATTTGCCTTCATCAGATGGAAAGTGTCTTGACCAACAACTTAAGTATTTCTTATAGCTATGCAGGGCATGCAAGAGAGCAAACACAAACAAGAACAAACAAACAAGTGAAATTAAGAATAAAATTGAAATTGTACAATATAATATTGTGGTGGTTCATGATCTTATAATTCAGTCTAGAGAATGTACCAGACAGCATCTAAGACCTGCAAACATCTACATTTCCCCCCAAACCCTTCGTTCCATTTCGTCCGCGCGCATTTTTCAGGGCAATCTCTATTGGGCTCAGGGCCATCTGTAAATTAGCTTAGATGGCCCACAGGGCCATCTCCCAAAATCCTTAATGTCGTGCACTGGACACCAAGGCTGCTGGCTGATGAGGAACACGAAGTAAGCTAAGTAGCCAATATAAGGCTTAGCAGTACAGATAAATGTGGGCTCCCTATTTGGCAAGCAACCGGTCACAGTTGCCCTGTTTATCTCATGTCTTGTAAAAACGTATTAATGATTTATTAAGTGTTCACAACCTAATTAATAAATGAATTACAAACTATTCGTAAACCCTTTATAATAGTTGTCTTATTGTAAAGTGGTACTGCTTTATTTGTATAGCACTTTGTATAAGAATTGCAGTCCAAAGTGCTTCACAGTAGAGAATTGACATCTCATAAATTAGTCAAAGGAAATTCATAGTTAGCGTTAAATAGAGCAAGAATACAAAACATTTTGTACTTATCATATTGTTGCATGTACAATAGACTTCTCACACACACAATGTTGCACAAATAAAGCCCTAAAAGTAAAACATCAAGGAATGTAATCAAGCAAAACAATACTTTATGATCAGCGCATTATGATGACACATTTAGCCACATTGATCTCTTTTCTGTGATGCAAGTTAGAGATTTTTATTTTGACAATCCTTAAACTATGCATTAGTGTTATTGGTGTAGTGTTTTATCTTCTGAGGACAACTTTCTAGTATTCCGTGTACTTTGGACACAATGAAAACGCCCAGTCTAAGGTTCATGAGGTAAAATCATGTCATGCCATAAACTCTAAAAGGAAACGTTCTGATGTAAATCCTAAAATAATTACAAATGTCATTACCTGCAGCTTTCAAGAAACTCCTGATGTAAGTGGCATGTTTTATTTAAAAAAGACCTTTATGAAATAAATGTAATGTTCTAATAAAAATGTTATGTTGACCATCTCTAGGCTATAGATTATTTAAGCGTATTTTATAGCTTTTGTTTCATGTATGTTTCAAATTGTGGGTTTCTGTGATTAATCTTTCAAAGATTACCTATAGACAATGTTACACGTAGTCTTTGAAAGGGGTAAAAGGTGATCTCGTAAAGCTCAAAAGTGCTCTGGTGAGGATCTCTTTTATTTTTTAAAAGGTAAACAGGATAAGCCCCGCCCTTTCCGGCGATGACGCATGTACGCGGAAGTGCCGCCAAAAGCGTCAAGTAAGTTTTCAAAACACACAGGGATGAAAGTTGAACAGCTGATTAAATATAATTCAGTGTGACTGTCTGATACTCTTCACAGGTGAAAGGTACGTTTATGAATATGTGTTTGTTATCTGATAATGCTTTATAAGGCATACATGATGTAATGAGATACATTCGACATCCTTCAGGGTTATCAACTCACTTTGGAACCGAGTTGTTAGGGATTACACTGCTGAAAATAAACACTTGTTTCCTTACAAAGGATCCATTCATCAGGATGGAGAAGGGGGTTGCATCCTCTAAAGGAGAGGGCTTCCTCTCCAGGATGGCTCTCAATGACAACAAGGCTGGTATGGAGGGTCTTGACAGGGACAGGATCAACAAGATCATAATGGAGTCGTCAAAGGTAAACACCGACAACTCAGTTAGACTTGTTCTGCTGTAGGCCCAATATAAAAATACATATAATCAGGGTTGGGAGGGTTACTTTAAAAATGTAATCAGTTACAATTACTAGTTACCTGTAAACAAATGTAATCAGTAACCTAATCTTAGTATCAAAATATAAAAGTAATGTCATCTGATTACTTTCCCTTACTTTTGGATTACCTTAATATCAAATATTATTACAAAAAACATAATATACTATTTTTAGTGTTTGACTAACATTGATTACCTGCTTGTAGTCCCAAGTTATTAGAAATGTAACAGTAATTTGATGACCTCTTTTTATATGTATCTTTAAGGGAATACATTTACCTTTTTTTGGTATCCTGATAACCTAATCCTGTTACATGTAATCTGTTACTCCCTAAACCTGCATATAATGTTCTATACATTTAAAACAAAGATAAACAATTTGTTAGAAAGGACAAAGCTCTTTAGTGAGCTGTGAATCATATTAAATATAGGTACAGTTGTACTACCTGTGTCCAGCCGTGTATGAAAGCTCCATATCTCTAGTTTAGTGACACACAGTCGTAAAAATAAATGTGCTTTTATAGTTTTTTCATTATAGCTGTGTTACAGAATCTGTCGTTTCTCTGCAGGGGTCAAGGTTTTATGAGAACGAGTTGAAGAGAGAGCAGCAGGTGAACCAGCGCATTGAGAAAATGATGCTACAAAAAGCCAAGATCACAGAAGAACAGTTAAAGAAAGCACAGGCTCAGGTAAGAAATGTTATGGATGTATCTGGCATTTGGTCACTCAAATACGAATAACCAGACAAACTTAAAGAACTGTTAATGACAAAGCTACATAATAAATATCACACCACTTAAGTGTTTTACATCAAAGCTATCTTTATAGGTTGAACAGATGGTTGCAGAGCTAGAGAGAAGTCGTGATCTCAGCCGTCTGATTGTACATGTGGATATGGATGCTTTCTACGCTGCTGTGGAGATGAGGGACTGTCCCGAGCTGAAGGACAAGCCCATGGCTGTAGGATCCATGAGCATGCTGGTGGGTTAGAATATGTTCTCGGAAAATGTAAACGATTATAATGGTTATTCATTAGATGATTGAATTAAAAAGTGGACGCTATGCCCTGATAACACAGGGTAGAAATACAAGAAAAGTAATAGAAAAACTATATGTATTACATCACTGGTCAAAGTACAACTTTCTGTTATCCCTTTAGTTCAGTAGTGGGAAAATGTACAGCGTTACAGAAAAAGTGACATAGCAGATAAAAGGAAAGCAATAAAAAAAAGTAGCTAACATGTTCAATACAGAGAAACAAAGCACACATTATCAATAATGATCTGTATTTTTGAAAATTATGTAACTTTTTATCTTTTTTTAGCATATTGTTTATTATATTATAACTTAGTACTTTTTTCGCATATTGTTGTGTTGTTTGTTTATTATATTATAACTTAGTACTTTTTTAACGCATGTAAGATTATGCAACACTGAGCTGTCTGTGGCTCTTTCCTGCTGTAACGCTACAAATTTCCCCTCTGTGGGACTAATAAAGGTATTCTGATTCTGATTCTGAACCAAAGTAAAAAGAAATGGCTTAAAAAATGTGTTGCAGTATTTAAATAGCTAAGTGATCTTATTTCTCACGGTATAAGATTATGCAGTGATAGCCCTTTTCCCCAAACAACAGGAATAAGTCTTCAAAGTCTTATTTTATATATCACTATAACATCACTGCACTCTGCATACTGTTATACTATGAATAGTGATTTTAAACCAAGGCTAATGTTTTATGAATGACTCCAAGACCAATGTAAAGCTTTATATTCAGATCTCATCTTCTCTCTTTCAGTCAACATCGAACTACCATGCCAGGAAGTTCGGGGTCCGAGCCGCCATGCCTGGCTTCATTGCAAAGAAACTCTGCCCCAACTTAATTATTGTTCCAATCAACTTTGACAAATACAGAGCTGTGAGTGAAGAGGTGAGAGTGATGATTAATCATACACGCACAAAGAGATAACTGCTTCTAGAAGTTGCATCATAATACATTTTGTGCAGTCATTTTGTGGCTTCCTGCTTAAACAAACAGGTGCTCATGAATTTGTGTCTCTTCTGTTAGATCCGTGAGATTTTTGCAGACTATGACCCTCAGTTCCAGCCGATGAGCCTGGATGAAGCCTATCTGGATTTCACAGAGCACCTGGAGCGGAGGCAGAGCTGGCCTGAATCCTCACGAACACATCGCTTCCGCACCAGCAGCACCACTAAAGGCAGGACTTAATTATGCAGCGATGTAGAATGATTACATGGTGTGGTGTGTTGCATTTGCACGTGAACTGTACTGTCGACCTGACAATACGACAGAAAACATTTATGTTAAAGTATGAGGTTTTATACGCCTAAATAGTCAAGAGATTATTATCAAGTTGTTTATTTTCCCTATAGGTGAAGATCAGATGGATGTTTCCCTGGAGCCAGAGCAGAGGGACCTCTCTCCGGTCCTGTTTGAGGACAGCCCGAGCTCCTCGACCTGCTCCCCGGGCTCTGAAGCTGACGGTGCTTCTGGTGGTGCGTTTGAGGTGTTTGGGACATCTGTTGAGGAAGCTGTGAGAGAGATGCGCTTCAGAATAGAGCAGAAGACCACGCTGACCGCCAGCGCAGGTGAGTTTAAAACAACTGACCTGATTAAGAAAACACTTCTGTGTCTGCAGAGTGTCTTTTCTATTGCTACCATTTTTGATTTATCGCACATACTAAATGCAAGTTAACTTCTGTCAACTTTGTTTTTCCCGCTACTTTCTGAATAAAAACGAAATAAAAAAAAACAGTATGATTTTAAAACAACAAGAAACTCTACTGTTAATAAGTACAATTCATTTTTTGCAATAACAAACTGCTCCACAACAATAATAACCGTCTATCCTGCCCATTTTGTTCAGAATTATTATCAAAATGATGTGCATGTTTTACCAGCTGTTCAATTACACATTCAATAGTCAATTATGCTATTCACTCTTCTAGGAATTGCTCCAAACACGATGATTGCCAAGGTGTGCAGTGACAAGAACAAGCCAAACGGCCAATACAGACTCCCCTCCACCAGAGAGGCAGTCATGGACTTCATCCAGCGCCTCCCAGTTCGCAAAGTACGGTACACATTGCTCAAACCAAAACATAAACACAGAGCTTTGTGGTTGTAGTTTGTTAATCATTTTGGAAAAAACACGTCAGTAAGTAATCATGTGTTTCTGTTTTATAAAAGGCAGACACATGACGAGTAAAGTGATAAAGGATGTGTTGCAAGTAGGGAAACACTGGTGTAAAGAAAACGTTTTAATGATGGTAACACATTTGTTTGTGCTTCCTTTCAGGTCTCTGGCATAGGAAAGGTGAGCGAGAAGATGCTGAACGCTCTGGGCGTCAGCAGCTGTTCTCATCTGGGCCAGCAGATGGCGTTGCTGTCGATGTTGTTCTCGGAGACGGCCTGGCATCATCTATTGGAGGTTTCCCTGGGTCTGGGCTCTACACATATACAGAGGTACTTTACTGTCTGTGAAACAAAACACAAAAGGGGGGTTCCAGTTCAGAGGAGATAATACCTGTCTTTACTTTTATACAGGCAAGAAGAAAGAAAAAGCATGAGCACAGAAAGGTAGGGTTTTATTGAAGCATACATAAAAACAGACATTTTAAAGAGTCCATTCTCTAAACTCTTCCTCATTTCCTCTCTGTTTCATTCTTTTCTCACACGTCTTATTTACAGGACATTTAAGGAACTGAGTAAAGTCGAGGAGCAGTTTTCTTTCTGCAAAGAGCTCTGTGAAGACTTAGCAGGAGACATGAAGAAAGAAGGTCTAAAGGTGGTGGACAGGGTTGCTTTCTTTATTTTGGAACATGAACAAACCTCTGTATTTATCTTATGAATTAGTAAGCTGTGTCTACTTCTCTTAGGTTATATCAACCACACACAGAGCTATACTGCATGGTCATAGCTTTTATTTGAAAACTGCTGACATGTTGCTTATCACCTGTTTTGATTGTCTCAGACTGAGCAAAGAGAAGTAGAACAAAGCATATTTGAACAGAAATGGACATCACAAAAATGGATTGAGATAAAAGGGTTGTTTTTGGTTTAAAAAAAAAAAAAGAAGTATATATTTGTCCTCCCTGGAATCAACCCCAACAGAATCTCATACCTCAACCTGTTCACTCCTGTTCAAATCGATAGAGACAGGACTGCATGGCTTGGCACGGCCATCACCCCCCTGCTGGGGCCCCGATGTGGCCTTGATAGCTGCAGGAAATGGAGGGCCATTAAGGAGACAGCGGGGGCTACTATCAGCCTTGGAAATGCCTCCCTGGGAGATGATCACATTACTATGAAAGCGCTTTTTGCTGCGTTACTCACAAAGTGCATTCTGACAAAATCAATCTCTGCTATGACAGATTATACAGATTTCCATCTCTTGTCTTTTTATGACACTCACACACAGTATCATCGATTAGGCTTTTAATGAAGAGGTTGCTAGACGGCACACAGAAGCAACCTTTACTATTTCCCCTAAATTAACTTTCATTTTGTATTTCCCTGCAGGGTAAAACAGTCACACTGAAGCTGAAGAATGTCAACTTTGAGGTGAAATCCCGGGCCCTCACTCTGTCGCACGGTGTGTCTACAGTGGATGAGATCTTTGCTGCTGCTAAGGACCTCCTGAAAACAGAAATCGACAATGAGGGACCCCAGCCGCTCCGCTTGAGGCTCATGGGTAATTAGATGTATTACTTGAATGTCAATGGATACCATCTTGTAATAGATTTAAATGATCCATGACACACTGCATGTGGAAATAATAACACAGTTGTTATTTTGATCGATAATTAGTTTTTGTGCTCGTAGGTGTGAGAATCTCCGGCTTTGTCAGTTCGGATGATAAGAAGCCGCTGCAGAGGAGCATCATTGGCTTTCTTCAGCAAGGCAAGGCAGACTCTTCCCAAGGAATGCATCAAAAGCTTGAAAAAGAGCATCTCATAACTCACTCCTCCCTCCTGCCGCCTGATTCTCTTTCCTCGGCGCAGAAGTGCCAGAGACAAGAGGGAGTAACCTGGGGGAGGGGCTTAGAGACCGGTGAGGAACCCAAACAGTCTTTCTTCCAAAGGGCTCAGGCCAAGAGACTGCGACTCCAGGAAGAAAATGCAATTACTCAAGAGGAAGGACATGGGGAAAATGCTTCTGTGATTACTTCCATAGGCACTGATGCTGAAGAGGGTGTAGGAACATCAACAAAAGCACACAGTACAGCCTCAGATCTCCAGGAGAAAGACCCGGTCCCTCTCGCAGAGGCTTCCACATCAGGCTGTGGCCTTACAGTGTCCGAGAGCCTCACCTGTCCCGTGTGTTTCGAGCAAGTGGAGACCACGGATTTGAATGTTTTCAACAAACATATAGACCAGTGTCTCAGTGGTGCCTCCAGAAAGCCAAACCAATATACAATTTCTGACACAGAGTCAGAGTTGGACCTAGAGGGTGACCACAAGGAATGTGAAGTGATGCAGTCGAACAGAGATGATCTTCAGGAACACAGCTTGGATTCTCTTCAAACGGTTTTGTTGATCAGTGATGACAACGAAACGCTGACCTCAGGACAGCCTCAGTCATGTGACGATAACGGCCCCGTCCTCATCTGCCCAGTGTGTCAGCTGACTCAGGATAGTGATGACCTCACTGTCTTTAACCACCACGTTGACCTCTGCCTGAACCAGGAGGTCCTACACGAGCTTCGGGGGCACACATCATCTCCCATAAATCCACCCTCAGCTTTAAGCAGCAAGGCCATAGGTGAGTGTGTGTATTAAATGAGGTTGTTCCACACTACCACACTAAAGAGGAACCACATACTGTGCAAATAATCTGTCATCATTAACCATTTGTAAGTTGATAGCTAACATCCAGCATAACAGCATGTATTTTAGTTTGGAGTATGATGACTCACTCTCTTCTAGCTCCACTCGGTTTTAGGTCGTGCACAGTGGGATTTTAGAGATTTTCTGAAAACAGCTGCTGGCTGCAGCCTTGAACACATCAGGAGTGTCGATGGTGAACCAAATATCTGACATTTTCTTTTAAGCTCCGTTAAGTCAAAGGGAGCTGCAAATTCTGGTGATCAATTTCTATAGAGAGAGAGAGAGAGTTTTTATTTCTGAAATTGTCTCCATGAAAATTATTAATTAAAGCCATTTTATTATTTTTATTATTTTATTTATTATTTCAGTATGGAGTGTATCTATTTCTTCTGATGACAGAGAGATCCTGTTAGCAACGCCTATAAGTCAAAGTCAGCTTTATTGTCTAAATTACTACATGTGTTATACATCCAGAAATCTGGAGATACCGTAAAATGTGGCTGTGATGCATCTTTGGAGCTAACAAAAGGAATGTCTTCTTGGCAGGGTGTCATTGGCCTGTGACCTTGTTATTTACTGACAGTGACACGATTGTATCGATTCCTACAGAGAAAAGACATCTCATTTCAGCCCATAGGGCTTCCTTTGCTCTGGTCTTGGAAATGGCTAAATCACTTTCTCCCCTGTTCATTCCCTACAATGAACTGCACCCCGGTTTCCTCTTAAACAGGCCTGCCTCAGAAATTGCTCTCTTTATATCTCTGAAGAGGTGCCTTAGTGGGCCTCCACTGGATGTCATCTTTTTAATGTGTTTCTCTTCGTAGACCGAGCCCGTCTCCTGTCAACACAAGCAAATAAAGGCAAAACCAAAAGGTGAGACTACATTGTTGCTGTAGAAAATATTGACTCTCTTCATATTCCATGTACTTGAGGTAAAGTAGTAACCATGGATGTTTTCTAAATTACTTTTAGACGGGACTCGCCGTCTTCCCCTCCTTCTAAAAAGGCTAAAGGACTCGGCCCTCACACCATCGACAAGTTCTTCAGGTGATGCGTGGTGTCCACGTTTTCTTCAGGAAATGAGAAGCCTTTTCCACAGGGAAGGTTTTCATTGAACACAAAGCCATATTCAGTTTTTAAAAAGAGAACTGTACATTCTATGGAACAATGATCAATGAAGCTAAGCATTTGCACTGATTTGCCTTATTTACTTTTTATAAGCCATAACTAGACAAGAATGTAAAGATGACAAGAGACAAATGTTGTTTTATGTCTTGAACATTAATAGAAATATATATTCACAATTCATTGTCTATTCTTGTTACCACTGAAGATAAGTGTAATGTGTTTGCAAAGTGGATCATGAAGCTATTTATTACATGCTGAGGGGACACTTAGTTTTTAATTTATATTCAGAAAATTATCTTATTCATATATTTTCATTTCCAATTGTATTTATTTCATTTTCCAATGATCATACATTGATCATACATGTTTAAAAATGAAGATAAGAGAATCCTTCTATCATGTTTATTGAAATAAACTACTCTTCTGATGAAATGTCACTGGTATTTTTGTACATTTAATTACCACACACTCAACATTAATATGACTAACCAAATAAGGGTTGGCCTACTGAAGAAAGGCCCCAAATGAGGCTGTTTTGAGTTGTATCAAAGTGTATAACTCAAGTGTTATTTAAGTCCTGAATCGAATAAGAGAAACTCACGCTCCGGGTCCTCAGAGGCCGGCAGCAGCAGCAGAATGTGTTGCCTCAGGTTGTGTGAATATGACACATCGTTCTGCAGTGCATGTGAAGCTAGTCAAACTTCCCTTGACAAACACGTTAAACTGCTATTAGAGCCTTATGTTAATCTTTTGTAAACAGTGCACTGTGTTCTCAGAACTTAAAGTTAAAAACACTTTGTATAACATATATAACTCAAGGTAAGAAGCCGTAGTCATGCCATATTCTAGCCATATTCTAGTCATGTCAGACAGGTGGAGTGTGACTGTTAAACATGTTCTGTTGCTATTAGCATTCACTTAAGGGTGTGAGTAAAGTAAACAGGGACCAGCCCTCCAACTTTAAGGAGTACGCTTCCACTTCAAGACTCGCTGTGGACTATTTCAAGACGGGAACGGCACGAAACGGGATCGAATAGGATTTTTCTCATCTTCTGTAGGCTCTTTTTTTTGCCTTCAGTTCAAATATCGGACTGTTCATCACATTACACACTTGGTCCCACATAGAGGTATTTTAAAAAGCTTCACAATGGATAGAAGAGCTTTGACTTTGAAGGCGAAGATCCAGAAGCATCGCCTTAAGACTGAAAATTTGGACCCTCGAAAGTGGATGAGACAGGAGACAGTCGACGCCTTTGCTGACTTCATACTGAACAAGCACTCGGACGGAGAGACAGACAACAGCTTTGACAGCCAGGAGATGTGTGAGTATGTGCAACACAACTAGAACAAGGTGGAAGATAAATAAATGTAATGTGGTCTTACAGAATAATTTACTCTTGTTCAGGACTCAAGTTGTTTGAGCTGGAGTTAATTCTTAGTTAATCATTGTGGTGGAAGGACTGTATTCCCCATTTCTTCACAAGAAAAAACATATTTACACAAGGCTGAAGCTATGGCATTCTCTACCACAACACATGAAACAGATACTCGCTCATCTCAGTTGACCTTACTGTTTGTTCCTTGCTGTTATTGAAAGCTCCTCACACATCATTTGGCCCGGTACATGCAGTTCTGTATAAAATAATATATGTAAAACGCCATATGTGTTGTGCAGTGCTTGATGCAGAGAAGCAGTTTATGGAAGCTGCCAAGAGAAATGACGTGGAGACCATGAAGACTCTAGCAAAAGGGCTGAACGCCAATGCGAGGAATGTGGTGGGTAATGAGACAAACAGTCTCTCTGCATCTCAGTATCACACAAACAGACTGAAAGGCTGGTCTTTTGTAAAACACTGATGAGGTTGTTTGCAGGATAATAGGACTGCACTTCATTATGCAGTAGCTGGCAAAAACAAGGAGGCTGTGCAGCTTCTTCTGCAACGGAGGGTCAAGGTGGACCAAAAGGACAAGGTGGGAGGAAATACCTGCATCTGAAAACTGAGGTTGCTAACAATAGCTCATGTAATATTTTGAAGATATCACAACTTACCATTTCCTATTCTGCATCTTATAGTACGGAGTGGCACCCATTCATCTGGCTGCCTGGTTTGGCAGTTTGGAGATCTTGAAGTTATTAGTGCAGGCTGGGGCCGAGCAGAAAGTTGAGAACGAGGTAACAAAATCCAGACTTTTGTTTTAAGGTTTATCAGTTATTTAAAAAACGAAATAAAGAGTCAACTCAATTGTATTATGCTTGATTTTGAACCTAACATTGGTATGCCTGTTTCATTATTATCATGAACCCAGAGGCTCTTGTTACTTCTGTTATATCATTGTGTTCCAGTTGCAAAGCTGCTTCATAAAAACACTGGCTTTATTGTTCCACCTCAGGAAGGACTGAACATCATGCACTGTGCTGCTATCAATAACCAAACTGAAATCATAGAGTATATAATGAATGACCTGCAGATGAAAGAACTGGACAAAGAAGACCAGGTATCTACTTCACTCATTTAAATCAACTTCATAATTCACTGTCTGAGTGATATCAAAGGTCTTGCAGTACATGTGGTTGTTTGTACCTCAATGATTGTATTTCAGTCAGGTCACCGGGCATTTGCATTGGCAGCAGAGCATGGGTGTGTTGAAATGTTGGAAATGCTGATGGTGCGATATGACATGGGAACCATGGAGCCCAACAAGGTGTGTGTTGACTTGTTTATCTGTTGTTGGTTATTTATGCCAACACGTGTCTGAGTGCACATTTGTGTGTCACCCCTGCGATGAAGCTCAGCCCTCTTTGATGCCAGGTGTTTCCCTCCCTCCCTTCTGCAGCGCGGGGACACGCCCCTGCACTTAGCTGCCAGGAACGGCCACCTGGCCGCCATCCAATCGCTGCTGCAGAGCTTTGATACTCGGGATGAAGTCAATATGGTAGACAATCAGTGTAAACATTCTCTCTATCACAGTTTTCGTTTGTGACAGTGTGTGCTCACTGGCTTATCCACGGCTGGACAGTGGCTCCATTTAGGATTAATTAAGATGTATCAAACATGTACAGGCTGCTATAATATAAGAAAGGCAAACTGTGTTAGGGCTTTAACTCCAGTTCTGTTTGGTAAACTTACTGAATTGAAATGACAGTCGTTACCTGTTAACGAATACTTTTTTAATAGCAGACTAGCAGAAAGCAATATTCAATATTTTTGGAATATGAATGGTCTACCTGTTCAGTGTACGAATGCCGTTGGAATTCTGATTTCTATTTGGTCTGAAACGTTGTTTAAGTGTTGTGATAATAATCATTTAAAAATTGTTTTCCACCTGAGAATAATTTTCGGATTCTGTTATGGTTATTGCACCACTCCTATAAAAAAATGTATTCATGGTTTGCATGTGGCAGGAAAGTGAGACAGCTCTGTACCAGGCTGCAGAACACGGTGAGGAAGAGTGTGCTCTGCTCCTATTGGAGGCTGGCTGCGACCCCAACATCCTTACAAAGGTACAACGAGCCACTATACTGACAATAAATACACTTACCCTTCAGATTTGGTAATGTACATACATATCTATATGCAACCCAACCTATGGTCCCTACCGTCAATTTGAGTTTATCCTGTGTTTATGATCCATACTAAATTAACCTACATTTGGCATTGTATATATATTTTGGATTTGCACCCTATTTTTAGCTTAGATATTTTATATTTACGCTTTTCTCACTTTGCATTGCTAATGCTGCTAAGCAATTTCACTTGGCAAAAATACTAACTTAAATATTAGGTTTAAGTCTAACTCAAATATTACATTTAAGCATTTATATACTAATAAAGGACTGGCTTATCTATAGCCAGTTGAGTAGCACTTGAAATGTTAGGCTCTATGAAACCTGATGTACTTGATGATTCTGTTTTCTTCAAGTTTGTATCTTCCTGGTCGAATGTACTTATTGTAAGTTGCTTTGGATAAAAGCGTCAGCTAAATGTAATGTAATGTAATGTAAGCGACTGAGGGGTCGTAAAGACGGGATACAGCGCTATATAGGTACAGTCCATTTACCAAATCACTGACCTGGTGCCCTGCGGTCAATAATGCATTGCTCTCGAATGATTATGTTTTGTAGGTAGGCATACAGCTAAACTTCTCTCTCTTTCAGGCCAATTGCAGTGCTCTCCATCCAGTTTCAGAAAAAGGAGACACATCTGTAGTCCAGCTCCTCTTAGATTACAAAGCCCATACAGACTTCCAGAACCAGGTGAGCTAACACAAGCTAGGTGGCAGCAGTACACTCTCTCTTGAGTTTTTGTTAACACAGATCACACACACGCCGTGCAGCTGACATTCTGCCTGGATGCACCTTTATAGTTATACATATGTTTCTCCTACGCTAACATTTCATTTTTTGGGCTTATGTTGTATAATAGGATATTTTTGCTCTCAGAACCTAGAGGCTCCTCTCCACCTGGCAGTGAAGAACAGTCATATCCCTGTCATCCATTGTCTACTAAAGTCTGGTTGCAACGTCAATGTTACTGATAAGGTATGATCTTTTTAGTAACAGTAAATAAGATGTCAGTCGTATATGAAAATAAACAAATATGTGCTGCATTGTCCTGTCCTTTCAGAGGTCCCAGACTGCCATGCATCTCGCTGCAGAGCTGGCCAGAACAGAAGTGGCGGAAATGCTTCTTAAATCAGGGCTGGATCCGACACTCAGGGACAGGGTAAGACTTCTCACAAACAGACTTTGCTAAAGCTAACATAGTTAAGTTACCATTTATGTTACTCTTGTATATGTGCACACTTTTATATGGTCTTAATCTTGGACAAAATCGTATGGTTGAGCCATCCAAAAGGCACACAAAGATATAATTCAAAGCAAAACAGCATGCATGCTTCATTGAAACTGTAAGTGTGTTCATGTTGTTGTACATGTTGGATTGGGAGTAGCAGAACAAGACGGCCCTGGGTGTGGCAGCCAGAGCAGACGAGGTGATAATCGTTGACATGATCATCAAAGCAGAAAGATACTACGCCTGGAGGAAGGTGAAATCATACAAAAATGCATACTTTTGACAGTTTTCATGTGTGCCATTATCCATTGGTGAGGCCTTGAAATCAATGACTACATTCATCACAAATGATTGATTTCCTAACGTCAAATTCTAGATTGGTTGAATCCCCTCTAATACTATTAAAGCATCCACAGTGACAAATGACTCTCAATCCAGAAGCATTTGACAGCAAATGTACCATCAATGTAATTAAGGTCACGCCTGATTCCTTCCCCTTCTTGATTTAAAAAGTGTTTGACTCTGGCATTCATATTGCTAATTGTGTGTGTCTTTCCAATAATCTCTTTCCATGACCTACGCGCTCTCTGGCCTTTATCAATCTGCTGTCATAATTTAATTTCTCTTTCAGGCCAACCCAGAACTTAATGAGAGCATTCACAGCGAGTATCCGCTAAGGTTTAAACTGGACCACCGCTCTGAGACCAAGCAGCTCCGCTCCATGGCCTGGCGCCTGGCGTACGAGCTCCTGAAACCTGGAGACTGGAAAAGACTCGCTGAAAACTGGGACTTCACTAAAGAGCAAGTGTCGGCCATCGAGGAGCAGTGGACAGGTGCCATAACTCACACCGACTGGACACACTTTGCTGTTGACTGTGCATTCTCTGAACTAGTATAGTTTGTGTAAAAAACAAAGAAATCTAGATTAAAATCCCTGAATTTTTGGCAATGTAAAGACTATCATTATCATCATGAACATATTAGATCATTATTTTGTTCTTTTATTTTCCGATGCACAGACACATTCCCTAACTTTGTTTAAAGGTCACCTATTATGCAAAATCCACTTGTTCATGTCTTTTCTACATCAACATGTGTCCCCTCTGTGTAAAGAGATTCTGAAAGTTTCAGGAGAAAAAAGATTCTCTCTCTTTTTGTCCTGATCCATTTATATAAAATCTGAAAATCTGATTTTGGCCACTTTATGATGTCATAACGATTTTTTGGTTTGTGTAACCATTAGCCAATCACCAACCAAAGTACCACTCGTTTACATAGTATACTTGAAATAGTGGCTCTGCAGCAGCTTCACTCGACATTGAGAACCACGCAGAATCAGCACTTTTGAAACAGGGCTGAAACAGAGGGGATTATGGGATGCTGCAATCTGTTTGGTGTTTCGAGCCAAACACTTCAGAGACATGTTTTGTTTGTATCTGAGACCTATAATATATCGATGAAAAATAGTATAATAGGGGACCTTTAAATTCAAAGTTGTTTTCCTGGCTCTACAGTGTTGTGTGTTTGTCCACAGGTCGGCACAGCTATAAAGAGCATGGGAACAGGATGCTGCTGATCTGGCTCCACGGGGAGGAGTTGGCTGAGAGGAGCCCTGCGAAAGAGCTCTACCAGGGCCTAATCCTCATTGGGAACAGGAAAGCTGCAGGTCCATTCAGTTTACTGCAAAATCTCGGGCCTGGGGATTTGTGCTAAAATTTGTATTAAGAAAATGTTCATTTGTCTTCCAGATAGGATTCGGATGGAGGCAGAGAGTTCCAGTAGTAAGAGCTGCAGCATTTCATAAGAATGAGCTCTGCAACTATGGACTGACATCAACGTCGTCTTAATAAAGTTTTCAATGATACAAGAAGTTAGCAGTAAAATAATTGATTTAGATCATCAAAATATGGCTTTGGTTTAGTAAAGAAAACAACCTGTGGTGTTGGACGGTCTTAATAGTCATCAATAAAATAAATACTTAAAACATGCATTTTAAAACATTACAGTACAGTCTCACCTGTGCATAATTTAAAAGTTTTTATAAAAATCCGTCATGCTGGTATTAATAAAAACATGTGCATTTCTAAACACCTGTATCTGTGTGGCTCTTTCCTGAGAGAAAATTATATTGCTAAAGAAACACATTCATGAGAGGAAGCTAAAAAAAAAAAAAATGCTAACAACAAGGTCAAATTCACCCCAAAATAAAATAGACCAAATGTATGCCATGGCAACTATTTCTAGGTTTGTTGCATAGGATGTGTAACCATTTAAAATGTCACGAGGTGAAGAACACTTTCCATGCGATATGTGTGTGGTTAGTCAACCACTTTGATGGAGTGTACTTGGCACGTGTTGGTGTGTGTTCTGGAGGAGCTCCTGCCTGCAGAGGAGCTCTGGACCTGTTTGGAGGGACGGGGGAACTTAGCAGCTGTGGCCTGACCAATGGTGAGCTGGAAGAGAAGCAACAGGAAATGATCATCATTGGGTGAACACACAACAAAGGACTACAGCGGTGATGCACACTGTCCCGTACCTGAGTGACAGGATGATGGCGTTCAACGATCACAGAGCTCATGGGCGGAGCCACACCCATCACCTGGAGGTTGCTGCGTGCGGCCTTTAAGACGTCAGAGCGCGCAGTGATGCGAGCCGTTACCGTTTTTAAGGGTTTCTGTTGACTGGCTGTGATGACACGACCACCCCCCTGAAAAACACAAACATTATAGCGTCATGTATAAATGTGATTACTGTAGTAAGACTTGCTCTAAACTTAAGAAGCGTCATAGTTTCACATAGCTGTGAAAGGTTTGACACTGTCATTACCTAAACAAGTTGTACCAGAGTCAATAGATCCGTTTGTGTAATGCTAACCTGTTTGTGGGGACTGGGAGCGCCCCCTAGTGGCAGGGAGCTGTGCACTACTGTAGTGGGAGGGATCATTTCTGCCCGGGACGTGGGGGCACCAGAACCCCTCTGAGAAACATTAATAATGGAAAACAGGAACACTATTTATTTAAAAAATACTGTAAGAACATTTCTGTTTTAGTGGCATCCTCATGAGTACAGTTCAGTGCGATGCCAGAATTTGTAACAACAAACAAAAACGATCAGTTATAGAAAAAGAAATAGGTGATCATACAAAAGCACATTATCACAATTCAAAGTGGATTCCCTGATCAAATTAGATATTTGATAAGGAATTGAAAAGCGTCATAGAGGAACTACGGTTTGTCAAAGAGTTTTCATTGGAAACTGTCTCACCATATCCTCTGCTTCACTGTGGGAAGGGTCTGGGCGGTCAAAGGGGACTGGGCTGGACCGGGAAGTAGGGATGGGAAATGTTGGCAGATGAGCCAATGAAGCAGAGCCAGGCTCATCCTGGGGAGGTGGAAAATCTACAGAAACAAACAAATAATTGCGTTAAGATATTGGCACAAGTTTGTTCCAAGAAAATGTTCCGATTCAACTGGTTTGGTTAACCTGAGAATTAAAAACCTCCCCATATATTATTATTTTTTACATTTGATGGAGCAATTTCCCTGTCTAGCTCTCATCTCTGTTTGAACAAGTGTTAAAATGAACAATTCAAACAAAAAATGTAGCAGAGAAGTCAGTGCCAACCAACACTCATGCTTTGGCAGATTTAACAGGTGGCTGATCATTAACCCTTAAGTTGTGTTCGGGTCTCCCGTGACCCGTTTCAAGTTAAAATTATATAATAACTACGCTCTAGTTTTTTTATCGGAACAAGGCTTCATGATATTCTCCACAACAGCTATATAAACACTAGAAAACAGATTTTGACCATTTTTGCCAAGTCTGAAGGTCTCTAAAAAATAAAGTGTATAATTTGGTGTTCGGGTCTGGGGAGACCCATCAGAATTGTTTTGGGTGGCTCGAGGTCAAATTTGGCCCAATCAAGATTCATCTTTGACTTTAGACACCCCTCCCCCTTCATCCACTGTAACAATACTTTTTTGCAACATGCACCAGGTAATAATAAAATAAGAATAATCGTTTTATCTTTCCCTTATGTTGTGTTCGGGTCTCCCGTGACCCGTTTCTAGTTCAAATGATATAATAACTACACTTTAGTTTTTTTTATTGGAACAAGGCTTCATGATGTCCTCCACAGCAGCTACAGTATATAAACACTACAAAACAGATTTTGACCATTTTTGCCAAGTCTGAAGGTCTCTTAAAAAAAAAAGTGTATCATTTGGTGTTCGGGTCTGGGGAGACCCATCAGAATTGTTTTGGGTGGCTCGAGGTCAAATTTGGCCCAATCAAGATTCATATTTGACTTTAGACACCCTAGCCCCACCCCCTTCATCCACTGTAACAATAATTTTTCGCAACATGCACCTGGTCNCGATCGGGCAATCTATTATGCCAATATCATGCAGCTCGCGGATCCAGTAATGAGTGACCCGACAGTAAAACTAAACATATCTTTAACTAGTTTAGGAAGACTTCCTAAACTAGTTAAAGATATGTTTAGTTTTACTGTCGGGTCACTCATTACTGGATCCGCGAGCTGCATGATATTGGCATAATAGATTGCCCGATCGGGCAACCAGCAGGTGAGGCTTCATTGCCCGAGCTAAATACTAGATGGCCCCGGGCCATCGGGCAGTCCTTAATGTCGAGCCCTGAGTGTCTGTTGTTCACTGAGTTGATTCTCGCTAAGTAACCAACATAAGGCTTAGTCATCTTGCCAAATAGTGAGCCTGTGTTGATTTATGAAAACTATGTTAGAACTGGTTTATAAATGGTTCTTAATTATTAATAAAGTGTTTATAACCTAATTCATAACCTAATTATAAACCCTTTATGAATCCTTTATAAGGGTAGTCTTATTGTAAAGTGGTACCGATAAAGCTTATTCTTATTATTATTAATATTAACACATTATTATTAATGTTTAATATTATTTTTGTAAAACACTTTGAATGGCCTTGGGATAAAAGCAGAGGTTGGGAAGTACTCAGATGTTGTACTTAAATAAAAGTAGGAGTACCAGAGTGTACAAGTATAAGTCCTGCAATCAACTCAATCAAGTACAAGTACAAAAGTATTGGCATCTAAATATACTTAAAATACAAAAAGTTAAAGTACTCATTATACAGATTGGCCCATTTCAGAATAATATATATTATATGTTTAACAACTTTGTATAGTGCGTTGTAGCTTGTGAACGTTATTCCAGATGTAATTGTTCACACTATTATTCAAAATCTGCAAAGTAACTAAATGAATGTAATGGAGTCAAAGTAAATGATTAACCTCTGAATTGTAGTGGAGTAGAAGTACAAAGCAGTAACAACATTACTTAAGTGAAGTACAAGGACCTCAACATTTGACTTAGTGCTTATGGTTACTTTACACCACTTGGTTAAAAGGTGCTATAATATGAGTAAACTTGGCTTGGCAACGTGTTAGAGTTTTATCTTGAAGGGGAGTGTGTGCGACTTCCGGTGATCATGCCATTGTATTCAACACCCCGCTCTCTTCAGTACACAGTAAAGCGTGGCTGCAGCTCCTCCCCCCGACCCGAATGAAGACAACCTCCTCCGCTACTGCTAACCAAACTGCGGAACTACAGCAGCGACACACACCATCGTTTGTAGCCTGAAGTTTAAGGCACAGCGTGAACACGAAGGCCTCCTTCATCGATCACTCTTTGCAGCAGATTACCCACCGCAGCTAAAATAGCTAACGAGTCACAAGTGGCTAGTTAAGTTAACGTCGTTTGACAGCTAACGCTAACTAGCTAGTCTGTTTAGTATTTGACGTCAGTTTCAAAACAAAGCCCGCAAAACGGAGAAGTTGAGAGTCAGCTGTCACCTGCAGAGAAGCTGGAGACTAAACTGAGTCTAAGTCTGTAAACCGATAAAGATACATGAGGCTTTTCAGATCATGTTTAATACACTCGGTTAATGCTTAATTAAGGCTACTTCGTTAGAGAAACTGTCAGCAGGTTTTTGGTTGCAGCGAGTTTGATCTCATCCAGCAGCTACGCGGTTCTGTCGATATACATCAGATTTCCTTAAAACTTGGATTTAAATGTCCGAAAAGAGTTCATCGTCCGGTTCGGATGAGGATGTGGACCCGGAGGCCGCCCAGCATGTGGACGTCGGAGGAGTCTTAAGCAAGGTGAACCACTTTAAATGTTATATTGTATAATTCAGCTGCAGTGGTGTTAAGTAACTAAGTAGATTTACTCAAGTACTGTACTAAAATACAGTTTTGAGAGACTTGTACTTTACTTGAGTAGTCAAATGTGTTGCTACTTTGTACTTCTACCCCACTACAATTCAGAAGTACAAATTTTACTTTTACTCCACTAAATATATTTAGTGTCTTTGGTTACTTTGCACAATTGGATTAATGATGTGATTACTGTGAGTTAAATTCACAAGCTACCCTGCAATATACAAAGTCATTAAAACTAGCTGCACTTTCCCCCGCTTTGATAACACATTAATGCATCAATAACTATAATAAAAATCATATATTATTCTGAAATGGGCCAATCTGCATAATAAGTACTTAAAACGTTGGTACTTTAAGTATGTTTTGATACATATACTTTTGTACTTTTACTGACATTTTGAATACAGGACTTTTATTTATAACAGAGTATTCCTACACTCTGGTGCTTTTACTTTTACTCAAGTACAAGATCTGAGTACTTCTCCCGTCTCTAGAATCCTGCATAAAGGATGTGTTGACTGTTGGTTCAGCTAACTGTTTGTGTCGTGCCTCTTGTGTGTTTACAGTGGACAAATTACATACACGGATGGCAGGACCGATGGGTTGTGTTGAAGAACAACACCCTGAGCTACTACAAGTCAGAGGACGAGCGGGAGTACGGCTGCAGGGGGTCTCTGTGCCTCAGCAAGGCTTTTATCGCCGTAAGTATTTACCTCGGTATGAGAAAGGAACAACACTGCTGCTGTCTCTGCAACAACAGAAAGCAGAATGATCTTAGCACCTGTCCGACTTTCCAGGGAATAAGAGCTCATAACCAGGGCAACCATGAAAGGCCTGATTTTCTGCTCCAGTGCTTTCGGAGTAGGGTTACCTCTCCCGCAGGTCTCATTGTTTGACCCTCACGCTCCCTGTCATTAGCATGGATAGAGTTGAACTTTAATTCCTTAAATCAACCCTCCTGAAAGATAGAAAGGGTAAACATTAACAAGTAATGAGGCTGTTTTTAAGATTACAAAGATAGGTTAGAGACCTGTATTTTACCCAAGAAATGCATTCCTGCTCAAACAGTCATTTCAGAACACACTCATACGTCTTCCTCCATGGCAGTTTTGGCACAAACTAATGTTTTTTATGGGTTAAAATGTAAGCTTTGACGACTGCACAGATCAGACCTGTATTCTCCCAATGAGGCCCCTGTGTTGGTGAGATAAGTTTAAATACCACACCGTGGTTAAATATTCACTGGGCTCTCTGAGCATACCGCCACCGTGTACAGAGGCCAAACAAATAGTTTTTCTCTGAAACCGGATTATACGACTCAAAACAGGATTAAAACTACAACTTGAAAGTTTACAGTTAGTTTCCTTTTCCAGTAAGTGGGAGTAAAATACCAATTCCTGTGTATGTGCAGACCTGAATGGAGCTCAACAAGGCATGTGTGTGCTTTGTAATTGTGTTATAGTAGGCTAACCAGGAGTCTACACAGTTTGATTACACATGCTCACTTATTATTGGAGTAGTATGACCCACACAGTCACTTCTCACTGCCTCTCCCTTCCTCCGGTATAAAGCCTGTGCTGTCTACGGAGACGGTGGTATGAGGACTCAGGAATGCAGGAACAAGCCTCTGCCTCTCTTTTTGCCTAATATCAGTCTGTTACACGGTGTGTGTGTGTGTGTGTGTGTGTGTGTGTGTGTGTGTGTGTGTGTGTGTGTGTGTGTGTGTGTGTGTGTGTGTGTGTGTGTGTGTGTGTGTGTGTGTGTGTGTGTGTGTGTGTGTGTGTGTGTGTGTGTGTGTGTGTGTGTGTGTGTGTGTGTGTGTGTGTGGACACGCCAGATTGTCTTCACAGGGAAGCTAAATGTGCTGGAAATGTCACAGGGAAAATCAAATCTAAATTCCTATTGTCAGCCAAGAAGCTCAAACCAGTTCAAGCTCTTGTCAGTTCATTGGTGTTTTCCTTCCAGTTATATATGTTTGTACAGACAAACTCGTATAAACAAACATATATATTTGTATGTATAGTGTTACATTTTGTTTGGATTACATTTCAAACGTGTTTGCACAAACACTAGTGTAAAGGCAGTTCATTTGAGAAAAAGCTTAGGTTTCTCTCCTGGGAAAAGGTTAGAAGGGTTCGACTGATAACCTTCTCTTTCCCAACACTGAAGATGCAATGCAGAAAAGAGCCAGTGCAGCAAGGATATTCAGGAGTGCCTACGCAATGGTAAAGAGATTGTCCCAGGCGCAATGAGAGAGGTATAAACCGGGCTGTAAAGCAGAGGTTTATGGGCCGTGTCCGATACAGCACAGTAAGATAAACTGCATTTCTCTGACCAGTAATGGCATCACGGCTGGATGCACTTGGGCTTACCATTGCTTGCCCATCCTTGTAGAGAAACTTAGAAAACGACATGGATTTTTGACGTTACACCTGTCCCTGAGGGAACATTTGAGCCTTTAGGTTAAATGTGATTAGTAATAGAAAGCATCAAAAGGTCAGAGAAAACCACACACCCCTGTCAACATCCCAGACACGCAACTTGTGAAATGTAATATTAGTGTTAAAGACAAAGTTATCCAAACCCCGTTCAGAGTTGGAGTTGCTGTTGTTGGTAGAAGCAAATAAACCAGCACATGAGCATCATTCAGCAAATCTAATTACATTTTGGGCGACGTGAGGTTCTTGTCAGCTGACAGAGCAGCTGGCTCAGGCTCCTACCAAGGAGGGGAAAAAGGGAATGATTCAAGTGAACTTTGTCTAATTTATCAAAAGGAACCTTTGCAGAACAGATCTCTCCTCAGTTGAGTGCAGCGGTCACATTCCAATCTCATAGGAAACGGGAATTCTTTAGTCCACGTGTTTTGGGTGCCTAAGGCAGGGTGGGGTGCATTGTAGAACGGGGGAGGGAAATAGTTGAAAGATTTGGCCCTAATAGTGGAATGGAAAAGTTATGATGACCCAGGTTCAGGGGGGAGACGTGCTGAAAGAATATCTGTTTTCCTGCTCTGCTCTGCTTCGTTCGTTCAGGGTTGCGTCTGCCGACATGAGACATCAGTTTCTCATTAAAAGGCCTGTTTATTGTGAGGCAGGGGCTTTCTGTGATGGAATCCATGTGTGTCCAGAATGTCTCTTCGCACTCAGTCAGTGTCGAACACAGACACACAAAGTGGGATTTCTGCTCTGATTTGATTTGATTGAACTACAGGAAGTAGATACTTTGAGTTTTTATTCAAACACAGGTATCTGGTGTTGGTCACATGACACATGTGCTCTGCCTAATCAGACTCGGTTGTATTGCCAAGTAGGCTTACACATACGAGGAATTAGCTTTGGAATAAATGGTGCATACAAAGACACAGAAAGAAGAATCGAGGCAAAAACAGGAACATTATAAGACTATTGAAACAAATGAAGAAAATGTTTACACAAAATATAAATATGTGAGAAAGTGAGTACAGTAAAATATGACAAATACTACATTCAAAGTGGAGGGCTGTGTAGATTTAAAAAGAGGCAGAGCAGAAATGTGCAAAGGCACGTGCAGGATTTACAATATTAAAAGATATTGTTCGCATTGATGTGATGATTTAATAATAACTATTTAACTACTCTCCTCTCTCTTTGCAGCCTCATGAGTTTGACGAGTGTCGTTTTGACATGAGCGTGAACGACAATGTGTGGTACCTCCGGGCTGAGGACCCCGAGCACAGACTGCAGTGGATCGAGTCCATAGAGCTGCACAAGGTGAGTGGAGCAGGTTCCTCTTTCTCCACAGAGTTTCCTGAGCGTATCTCTGGCTCGTCTTCACACCCTGGTTGGTCTGTCATTCAGTCCGTCTTGTGATAGAGTTAAGGGAGTTTTCTTTGAGATGCATGATATATTAATGCTACAGATGCAGCTACCTGAATCCAGTCCCTGTTGTGTTGTAGGGATTTAAACAAATGTCCACTTTGCTTCAACAAATAAAACAAATGTTTTAGGGCTGTCAAGTTAACGCCATTTTTTTTTTTTAACGCCACTAATTATTTTAACGTGCGATTAACGCATATGTATTTGTCCTCGGCCCACCCCGTAGTTTCAGAGCCCAAAGGCTTGACGTTGTTGTTGTTGTTGTTAGTTGGATGGTGGCAGATTCTAGCGAGAGGTATGGATACAAAAAAAGGTGTTTCAAACAGCAAGCCAAGCACACAGCGATAGCTAAATGGGTGGCGGTGGGTACAGCTTGCAGGACAATTAACATTGTGGAGGACGAGGGGCTGTGAGAGATAACTCGGATCGCATCCAACGTGTCGACTGCACATCACAGCGCATTATTTTGACCCACAGTGGGAACTTCAGTCTCATGCTTTGACTGTTATGAAGACAGAGGAGCGGCATTTCGCCGACAACTGTAACAGGCTTGTCTGTTTGAGCAACTGGCTGAGTGCAAATAAGTACACAGGGTGGGAGAGAGAGAGAGAGAGAGAGAGAGAGAGAGAGAGAGTTCCAGGTTGTTGTATTGAGGATATTCAGGAGAATATTTCTCATTGTTCCAATGATAATAAACAAACATTTGCATAAAGCATATTTGTCCACTCATATGTTGATAAGAGTATTAAAAACTTGAAAAATATTCCTCTAAGGTACATTTAGAAAAGATAACAAATGTGCGATTAATTTTCGATTACGGTAACTACTTTTAATCGACTGACAGCCCTAAAATGTTTGTATGCAAAACTTTGTCAGTTCCTCAGGCTACAATAAAAACGGTATAATTTGTTGGTTTGCCTTATTAACCCACCGGAAATATTGCTTGCCGGTATTTAGGTTCAACTCTGGGTCGGGTTGTTATTCAGAACTGACGGGGAGTTATCTATTTTGTTTGGAGACCTGGGTGTGGCAGGACAGGGATTCGGACACACACACCCCCACAAACACACACACACAAAACAGCCCTTCACCCTGGGAATGTGAGGAATCTGTAGTGAGGTGTTGAGGTGGGGGTCTCCCCTGTTATCAGATACCAGGCAGCTGCTCACTCAGCAAAGACACCAAGTTACCGTAAACAAAGTGCGTTGAGCACATAATACATGCAGTCATTGCTTATTTACAAATCATTGAAATGTCTGCGAGTTTTTACTCCCCCCTCCTCTGGTACTTACACTCGATTAATATTGCTGTGTTTGTACTCGGACATTTCAATTATTTGTGTGTTTTCATGTCTTTTTGTAAAACATTTATGTGAATAGGAGACACATTTATATTACCAGTATGAATTTAAAATACTTAATGTAATCATGTTGTTGTTCTTGCTTGTGTTGGCAGCATTAAAGAACTAAAGTTGAGGTACTAGTGTAAATGTATCACCCATGGAAAAAGAAAAGGAGCTGTGGATGTTTTAAGTGTGACTGGGTGCTGGCAATAGAGTGTGAGTAACTGCAGGTCTCTGGTCCATTAGTGACAGTGTGAGAGTATTCGGGTTGTGACCTACATTAACCTCAGTGACCTTAATGCAGCACTACCTGCAGCATTATTATAGGTGAGTGTGACTGCTCCCAGCTGGAGAGAGAGGGACCTGCACCCATTGCATTCTGGTTTTATTTGTGGCATGAAATCATTCAGCCTACCGTAGAATAGTCTCTTTTACTGCGACATAATCACATCTTGTTCGGAAAATGACATTATATTTGTAGTTTTCATTTTCATAGAACTGACAATAATTAAATTATCACAAATACTGTAAAAGTAGAACACATACAAACACACACTGAGCCCAATTTGTCACATCTGTTACATAATATTATATTTTCAATTGTAATCACTTTTTCTTCCTAGGGCTGCTCGATTATGGCAAAAATCATAATCTCGATTATTTGGGTCAATAATTGATATCACGATGATTAAAAACGATTATCCATTTACTTTGAAAACATCAATTTATTGGAGAATTTTTATGAACAGTATGTTTTTAACAGTTGATTACCCTGAACTTTAAGTATAATTCAGCTGAAAAACCAATAAAAAAAAAATTGTATTTAAAAAAAAAAAAAAAAAAGTAATAATAATAAAAAAATAATCGTTTTATTTCGATTACATTGTTTTCATAATCGTTGCAAACCATAATCGTAATTGCGATTAAAATACGATTGATTAATTAATGCTGCATTCCCAGCAGCCCTACTTCTTCCTTTTAATCTAATCTATATCTGCCTCTAGCATTCACCTTAATGTCAGCATACTGTCGTGGAGCTTTGGGAAGTGACTTCAAATACATATTTTATAACACTTTCTAAAGCTAGTTATTGAGGGTTACTTTTCTATCTACCAATTATGTGAATATCTTACAATAATTGTGTTTGAATATGAGTCAAACTGTTGTAACATGATTACAGCTTTTGAATACCTCATACAAGCCATTTCGCAACGGCACAATTAAGCTGTTATCGTACAAGGGGAAAAACTGTTTTTGTTCAAGTCCATTTGTGTTTTAATGCGTGGGTGTGTTTGTGTTGGTGGTGGTGGAAAAGTTGTGCTAAGCGTAGGGACTTAAGTGCAGCTCTTGATGAATAATTCATTTTTGTTATCGCCTGTACTCACAGCAACTAAAATCAAGAGGGACATATAAAACACTCGATCATACCGAGAAGACTGTTCCATTCTGCCGGATTCAGAGGGGTGATACGGGAGGCATTTATTCATAGTGTTTCCACCACTTCTTCATGTTGGCACAGTCTGAACACTATTGACCCAGATCAAGCTTTACAATGGAATATTAGTTAGTAGAAAAAGAGAAAAGATAAAGGGGGGGTCAGGTGGATTGAAATGAAGCAGATAAATATGTCTCTCTCTCTCTCTCTTTCCCTCTCTCTCTCTCTTCCTCTCTCTCACTGTTCATTTCTCTCCCTCTCTCACTCCATCTCTTACATGCAAACACACAGTCATGCTTGCTAGCTCAGAGATGGATGCCAGACAAAAAGATGGACAACATAAAAAGATTTCACATGTCCGGGTGTGTGGTCCGTTGATTTAGTTTGGCAGCAGGAGTGGAGTGCATGTACGCCTTTGGGTCCATGTGTGTGTGCCTGAGAGCAGACCTGCTTCACTCTGCGGGGGAATCTCAAGACTCGTCCTCTTCCCGTCTCCTCTGCTTCACGGAGCAGCGAGTGTCTGCCACTCCCTCGACTGCTATGGAGAAGATGACTTTTCCTCTTCCTCCTTTCCCTCTCTTGTAGCTGCTTTCTTCTTTTACTTGATGAGCTATTAGCTGTGGCTTTTCCTCTCCTCCTCCTCTTCCTTTCTGTTCCTCAGTGAGGTGTGTCCAGAGGCAGGGGAATACTGGATTTAAGCCTCTGAATTGTGGGAGTGTTGAGGGAGCGTCTGAGCCATGTGGGGGTCTGCACACCGTGGGGACTGCAGCAGTGTCCTGCTCTGCCTTGGCTGTTTCAATGGCCGAATGGTGGGCTTATAGCATGTTGGCATGCTGCTATCACTCATCACTGAAGTCTTTTAGTAGTATGCAAGTGTTGTGATATGAATGGTAAACATGAACGATCCGTGTATTCCTCCGTACAACTTATTATTTGCATGCATGCTGATTTTTTTTACAAAAGTAGCTTTAATGGGCTAGCGTGAGAATTCAACTTCATGAGCCATTGAAATCAATCAATCACTATTTTGTCTTGCATGGCTGTGTGTGTTAGCATTTTTCCGACAGGTGATCTATCAAACAGCAATGTGTTCAGATGTGAAGAAGTGCCCAGTGGTTGCTATGGTCACTTACTGTACTCTCCTCTCATTAGCATCTCAAAGCTGTGGGCGCAGGATGCCATCTCATGTGTTGTGTTGAGTGGGTGTTGATTTGCAGGGCAGGTGCTGAGAGATGTCACTCTCTGGTGTTATCACACATTATTCTTCATGTTAATGCTGGATATCTTAAATTGCATTCTCATACAACAAAACTCTACTTTACTGTATGTTATGTTTAGAGGAAGACTTATTTCCCCCCCCCACTACATTTGGTTTTCACCTATCACATAAGTTTAAAATCATTGCCTACGCCTGGGTTAGATGGATGGCTGCCAAGGCACAC
>NW_011359122.1:1689136-1699748 GCF_000735185.1 Notothenia coriiceps | reverse complement strand
CCAAGGTGTGTTCCCTTGTTTTAATTGAAGTCTGTAACTTTAATAATATAATTATACTTATTCAAAGCCAAACCATTTATATTTAACTAAACGTATCCAAGTCAAATTGTCGCCTAAACCTTACCAAGTAGTTTTGTTTGGATGTGTTACCACAACCTTGTGTAGGATGTTTCATCAGTCTATTGCTTTAGCTCTTGGTACACGCCCAAACCAGGATATGCTGTTGTTATATTTCAGTAACCCATGCATTATGTAAATGTGTTGGATTTAAAAACTGAAGGACAGTGCTGTTAGACAAAGTTTTGCTCGTTTTAACTTTCTGTCAAATGTTACTTTACCCGTGTAACCGCCCAACTGTGGTTCTCGGCTGTTGAAATGTAGGTTGTCTTTGTTTAAGTACTTGACGTGTTGAAGCATGGTTATGTACCAATGAGGATGGTATAGTTTAGCAAAGGAATCATTGTGCAATTGCATTACGAAATGAAATCCATATTGCACTGCAGGTATCAACAGTTCAGTATTTGCTTAAGCCAGGTGATGTTATGCGCTTGGAAGACAAAAAGTTAGTGTCAACAATCATTGACTTCTGTTTCAAATGTTAAGAAAGAATCACCTTTTTTAGCAATGTGACAAGCCAGCCCAAGCCAGAGCAGCATGTTGTTGGAGATCTGACAGTTTAACACTTAAAACTTTCAGCACGTTGGAAATAGTGTATGCGCATTTATAGACAGTCTTTAGACAATAACACGTTATCTGGCTGAGCAGCTCTTCTTCATTTTTTATTATAATGTTCCTTATTCTATCTTTTTGAATGTTGCAATGTTTAATTACTTTTAGATATCGTCAGGTATTTTTTATGGCTTGAGCTTTCTTGTTATATTATCGAATGCAGCGTATTTGTATGAATTCATGGTATGTTTTAAACTCTCCTTATGAACCACCTGTGTAATATTTTGCTTCCAATCCTACATTATTTGACGCGGTCAGTTTAAACTAGGTAAATGCCTAAATGTATTACTTTACTCTTAATTTAAAAGCCGCATTGGGATTGTAAGAAAGTAAACCTACCTTTTTGACAGCAAATAGTGACACTTTCTTTTGTTGGTCTGATGTTGAGCACTTTACATCTCAGATCACTATCTATTCAACATTATTTAGGGTGAAATCTATTTGTCTGCCGTCAGTGTTGTAAGCCCTTTGAGGAGAGGAATGTGTGTTTGCTTTCTCTCATGCCTGTCACCTGACCCCCCCTCACTGTTCTCCCTCAGCATGCCACTTAGTGAACAGGGTGGGTTTACAGTCCCTTGAGGCCATGACTAAACCTCAACAAACATACATTTAAAACATGCCCCAACCATGTTCAGTGTTTCCCACCGAACCCCCCCCACCCCCCCGGCAAGAAAAGCCGAAGGCCCCTTAACCTATTCGGGTGGCCCACGCATCCACCCCCCCCATAAATAACAAAATACATGCGAGTTCATGGCTACTGTAGCAGACAACGTTCTTGTTGCTCTGCGTTGCGTTGTTAATGAATACACACCGGAGTTGAGGATCTGTGGGGTTTATTCTCCCAAAAATATAATGTACAATTTATAACAACAACAAAAAATCTATTTGTGGCGGTCGATATTTAATTGAATCGATGCATACTAACACTGATGTTAGTATCCTGATTTATACGTAGAACCATTTCCGACCTTAGCCTGTCACATTACTGTGTCTACTGGTTGGAAGAAATGTGTGAATTTAACTTTAGGATCATGATGTTGGGTCATTAATTTGCTGTCTCCCTCTCTAAATGAGTAGATAACTGCTAACAGCTGCATGATGGAGACACAAGAATATATTGGCTTTGGTTGGGTTGGCTGGGTGTGCATGCACATGCTCTGTGTATTCTAAAAAGCTGCTGAGTTGGCAGTCCCAGGCATCGCCCCGTCATAAGTTTTCTGTTTAATGGAACGGATGAAATCACTGCCACTCCCTCCCTCCCTCCCTCCCTCCCTCTCTAAAGCCAGGCCATAATGTGGATCTGTATAATAACGCTATGTGAGACAGTACAATGTGTGTGCTGATAGAAACAAACTTACTTCCTTCAATCAATGCTAGATCTGTCCACTCAGTGTTTCTTAACCACTTAGTATCAGCTATACTGGCTGTCTTGATGCAACTGGGCATTTGTCAGCAGACGGGGTGTGTGTAGGTGTGTGTAGGTGTGTGTGTGTAGGTGTGTGTGTGTAGGTGTGTGTAGGTGTGTGTAGGTGTGTGTAGGTGTAGGTGTGTGTAGGTGTGTGTAGGTGTGTGTAGGTGTGTGTGTGTAGGTGTGTGTTGGTGTGTGTAGGTGTGTGTTGGTGGAGGCCCTGCTCTAATCTGGGTCAGCATTCCTCACTGCTGCTGCAGACGGCTAGAATTGATCTCCCCCTCTATGTCTGTCTTTAACGTTCCTTCTATATTGCAGGTTGTTAAATATGTCTTGTGCACATACTGATCCTTTGTTCCCTTTGTTTTCCTCTATTCTTATTATTCACATCCTTCTCTCTCCCTCCCTCATTCTGTCTGTTTTCTCCCTCAATCCAGGCCGAGTCGGGTTACGGTTCAGAAAGCAGTCTCAGGCGTCATGGGTCCATGTTGTCTCTCACCTCAGCAGCCAGTGCCCTGTCCGCCACGTCCACATCCTCCTTCAAGGTAAGAACACCACTGTAGTGGCTGTTTATCCAATGCACCAGGTTTCTAGGCCCCTTAGTCTGCGAGCATATCTTAGTCCTGAATCAAGTTCCATGAAATACCAAACATTTTGTGAAGACCCGATGTACTCGGGCAGCTTTAAAAAGAACATTCATTGAAAGTAAGTTACAGCGACCCAACCCTACCAACCTGATGATTGAGAAGTATGCCATATGCTATAAAACTTCATTTGAGTACACTTTAAAACAAAAACTTGTTTTGAACGACACTTCAAGCATCTTACTGGTATTAGTAGTACCGTAATCTTCGGACTATAAGCCGCGCCTTTTTTTCAATTTTTCGACGCTGCGGCTTATATAACGGTGCGGCTAATCTATGGATTTTTACAGCTAACGGCCACTAGGGGACCTCCTAAATCTATGGATTTTACAGGTTAAAGTCCACCACCTTTAACTCTATGGGCTCTATGGCCGGTCCGCGCCCCCCACCTTTAAGCGGCGGGTTCCAGCAGGAAAAGCTGGAGGCCGGAAAAGAGTGAGACAGGTAGCGCGCAAAAGTAAAAGTGGAACCGAGAGTGGTACGAGAGACAGAACGAGAGCAAGACAGACAGACATTACGAGAGCGAGACAGTTTGTCCCCGTACCACTGGTTGAAAACCACTGCTGTAGATCACTGCCGGTACGTGCGCTGGGAGCGCACCGTTTAAGTTTGAAAGTTGAAAAGTTTGTGTGTCTGAAACGCTATGTGATACAGTACAGTTTACACAGCACAGTACATGTTCTGTAGCTACTATTGCACTAAATGGTAACATTTGAATACGTTATGCAAATATGCAACTTGTTTGTTGAAATGTTAATAAATGGGAGCTTCCTCAAACAGCCATCTCTTTCCCGACAATCCCCTCTGTGCACGAACCCTTACATATGGTAATGAAACATTAAAACACCTGCGGCTTATAGTCCAGTGCGGCTTATATATGTACACATCATTCAATTTAGCTGCTGCGGCTTATATTCAGGTGCGCCTTATAGTCCGAAAATTACGGTAGTTACAATCAATACATCTATTTGTCTTAGGGACCTTAACAGTTTGTAGAGAATACAACACCCTCTGTCCTTTAGAGCCTCTCATCGGTCAAGGACAAACTCCCACAGAGAATAAAATATAACCATAACATAGTCCAATATACAAACGATTACAAAAACAGTGGTACAAGTTTAAATGATATTCAAAGAAGAATATGCCATCATGCCAAAACAAACGACTTTTCTCAAATATAAATATTTGCTTAAGGTGTCACAATGATCACCAGACTGTAGATGCTACAGTAAATGTTTTGAGTCCCTCTGAACTACCGTAGTTCCATCAATAGAGATTTTAACTTTACAAAGTCCTCTTCTGAAACTACCAGCTAAAGGCTAGATCTGTTGTTACTACCTTTGTCAGCTGAAAGAATTTGGAAAACTTTTTTATGTTGACCTTGCCTTGTGTTTAAACAATAGAACGGAAATGAATCTTTCCCCTGACAGCTCACACTTCTTATTTCTGTCTCTCTCCGCTCAGAAGGGGCACAGGTTGCGTGAGAAGCTCGCTGAAATGGAAACCTTTCGGGACATTCTGTGCAGACAAGTGGACACGCTGCAGAAATACTTTGACTCCTGTGCTGACGTTGTCTCCAAAGATGAATTTCAGAGAGATAGAGGTAACCTGTGGCATAAAGCCTGTATAGTTTGAGATATGTATTTAAAAATAGGTTTTAAATGAGTTATAAGTAGGGTAAGATATATTATATTATACATATTTAGAGCAGTGTGGACAAAGAGGAATCAGTGTTGATGTCTACTATTCAAGGAAAGACTTTATAGATGTAGCTTTGCAGGCTTCATGCAGTTTGAGAGTTAAAGGAGAGTGCTTGATACGGAAACAAAAATCGATATCCACTTTAAGGGCACTTTGTGGGTTGTTTAATCGCTGAGGCAAAGGCTTTCTGTATACTTCAAAATCACTTTCATATTGAAACCACTCAGTTTAACAAATATGTATTTCAATCTGAAAGATGCTTTTGCTAGAAATTAACCGTTTTGTCTTCAACAATTGACCAATTAAAGGTCCCATGTCATGCTTTTCCGGTTATTACCCGTCCCCTTGTGAAGGTTTTTCCAACAAGCCGTTGAGGACAGAGAGTGAATACACACACTATACAGAGATGCTGTTTGAGAAACTTGCACAATATAAATGTATTTTAGTAGACCTCAACAATAGAGTTATGATCAGTAGAAATGGCCACGACATGGGACCTTTTAAGAAAGCAATTAGCAACTGTGGAGATGTGAAGACACCTGTTGAATATGGCCAGGTTGAGGTATTTCTGCCATCTTAAAATGTGCTTAACTGGACAGATAGATGTATCTAAGATGGCTGTTTCTCTCTTACCTGTAGAAGAAGAAGAAGAGGATGAAGAGGACTTTCCCAACACTACAAGAACTGACGGTGAATGTAATCACAACAACAATGGCAGCAAAGAGAAATGTGAGTTGAACTGCAGTTAACTGTTTTATTTCATAATCTCTGTGAGAAAAAAAATATATTTATAAAAAACGAAATCATTTGATTGTGAAATGCTAGACAAGTCTGTGTGTCACATCAAGTCACGAGGAAGCTGTCACGCTCGGTTATTTATTAGTTTCTCTCCGTGCCAGTGTTTCCACCTGCCAGTCCCAAAGGTATGAATGGAATAGACTTCAAGGGGGAGGCCATCACCTTCAAGGCCACCACGGCAGGCATCCTCTCCACTCTGTCCCACTGCATCGAGCTGATGATGAAGAGAGAGGACAGCTGGCAGAAGAGAGTGGACAGGGTACGGCCTCGCACTCCACACACACACACACACACACACACACACACACACACACACACACACACACACACATACACACACACACACATACACATACACATACACATACACACACAGATTAAGATCACTCAGTGTGCTAAATGTCGTGTCATGTTTCCTGAGTGGGCGTGTCAGCAGTCTGTGCTGTGAGGGAGGTTTAAAGAAAGCTAATCACTAGGGACGGGTACCGAGCCCCGGTATTAAACGGGCCCCGGGGCTGAATTATTAAAGACCGTGGTACCGTTAAGCTCCGACGTTATCGGTCTTTTTATCGGCACTTTAGACATGTAAAAAATATATATACAAAATGTGTCTATGATTATTTTTAGTATTTTCGATCTTTCCAATCCAGACGAGAGATCTCTCTCTCTCTCCCCCGCCTGCTTGGGAGGGGGCGGGGCAGTTTACACACACAGCTGCTACATGCAGCAACACACACACGGAGGAGATGGCCGAGAGAACGTGCTCCGAGGTGTGGTTAAACTTTACCCGTCTCAATACTCGTTGCCTAAAGTGCAATAAGAGGTTAGCATGTAAGGGCGGTAACACGAGCAATTTGTCTAAACATTTAGCAAAGGTGCTCCACATCCAGACGGAGGAATGCACCGGGTTCGACCGTCTTTCTAGTAGCTCTTTAGCCCCATCCACGAGTAACGTTTCCACGTCAGGTGTTATGTATGCTAGCAGCACCACACGGAGTTAACTCAATGATACAAACATGGGTTAATGATTAGAGGTAACAGTTATTTATTTTGTTAAAGTTTCAGCCATTCTGACATCAGACTATTTAATACGATTTGTTAAAGCATTGTTGTTTCTTTTGATGTGAAATATTATTTATTTAATTTAAATAAAAAGCAATGTTTTAGTTTTGTTCACAATTTGTTTAGTTAGTTTACCTTATTTTTTCTCTCCAAAAGAACCGATAAGAGTACCGTCAAAAGACCGGACCGATAAGCGGTATCGATAAAAGTAGTAGTACCGTTAAAACCTTAACGATCCCTACTAATCGCTGCCTTCCATCATCTTTAGGGAGTTGGTTATTATGACCAAGAGTTTAGTACTGTTGCCCTTTTAGATGATGAAGTTGTGGTTTGATGATGAGGCGAATTGTGGAACATGTTAAGCTGCTCTAGAGGGTGGTAATTTAGCAAGAAATTGTGCAATACAGCTCCCAGTTCAGCTGCCAAGTTTGCAATTGTAAAGCAAGGTGGTGTGAAATAAATATTTGCTTAATTAGTGTTTAAAAAAGGTTTGGCAAAGTGTCGTCAAATTCTACCGTCTAGATCACCAATTTTTTTTTAATAAAGCTTCTGTACAGGTTGTTACTGAAAAACAACTACCGGTATATCTGACATCATTTAGGTGACGTTAGACCAGTTTCAAAATAGCCCACCAGAAGCAACGATACACCTGTTCTCACACTGAGCTTTAACTCTATTGTTATTTGGAGTTGTGCCTTTTGTTTCCATCTCTTCAGCTTTATCTAGAGAGCGTTCTGTGTCTTTAGAGGCACTCCTCATGCTCACATCCTTCTCAGCTCAGCTTATGTTGTCAAACCAGTTTTTTTTCTTCCAGTGTGTAAATGCGTTTTGCCCAACCCTAAAACCTACAAAAGCCGGGAAGTGCTTTCAGTTGGTTTGACTGCTCGGGTGAAACTACCTCAATCTTATCTGTGTTTGGTTATGTGTGTGACGCTGAGCCGCCGCAGTAGGGAAATAGAAACAGTTCAGAACACGTTCTCGAAGAAACAAGACTCACACCAAGAGGGGATTTAAAAAAAAAAAAAAATGACTACCAAGACTTCATGGGTCAGTTTGTGGAAACCTTCGCTTCAAAAGAGGGCAGAGCAGCTGAAGTACCAGACACAGAGATGGATACCTCTACAGACCTGCAGCCTTTTCTTTAAAGTAGGTCTCTCCGTCAGTCTGGTGGTGACACAGCTGACAACAGGTTCGCCTCTTGTTCTTTATGTGGTGTACGTCCACACCCTTCTGCTTACTGTGTTTAGTTTAATATCCGCTATTGCTTTTGCTATGTTAATCCACGATTAGCTATCTTTCTCTTTTTGCATTATGTCTGGTTTCCTCAATGGTTTCAGTTACACATTAAATTAAATACGCTTGTTTTGAATCATTTCCACTGGCAGAGAAACCAAATTCATACTCTGGTTTGTAATGTTTCAGTGCCTTAAAGTATTAGAAGGTGTTAATAGTAATAGGATATCTCTAGTTCTTGATTTTAAAGCGATAGCCTGTTCTTTTTACTTCACTTGGTTGATTGTGTGAGACTCTGGCAGGTAATGACACATTAAGTAAAACCTGTTTCCAGCGCACACAGCTGAATGATGCACGTAGTGGGTTCGACCAATCGTTGGCGACATGCTGCCCTCTCTACCCTTCCACTTTGGTTACCCTTTATCTCCTGTGATCTGATCAAAGAGGCTTTGTCACAGAGTGAACATGTTATCTGACTCTGCGACATGAATTCCTGTAGATTGTTGTCAAAGGTTAAACGGATCTCCATTTCAATGCAGCACAGTTTGTTTAAATGAACATTTTCTATTTCACACGCTGTGGTTTATTGTTTAATATAGTTGCAATAACAACCCTCTCTGTGTGTCCAGGAGCTGGAGAAGAGGAAGAGGGTAGAAGATGCCTACAAGTCTGCGGTGAATGAGCTGAAGAAAAAGTCCCACTACGGAGGACCCGACTACGAGGCGAGATGAAATAAGAAACCATAAATGAATTAGAAACGGCTGATAAGCGACATCACGTGTGCACTTTTATCTTCCTGCTCCGTTGCTGACATCGTTTGCTTTCCACAGGAGGGGCCCAACAGCCTGATCAATGAGGAAGAGTTCTTCGATGCGGTGGAAGCTGCTCTGGACAGACAGGACAAGATAGAGGAGCAGGTGGGATGAAGCTAAACTCAATGTCCTGTCCTGCTCCTCTCTTCCCTATCAACACATTTAAACCATGACAAATGACACACGGGTGCTGAGAGGGCGTGGTTGTTCTGTTGTATCTTCCTAATCGTCTCTCTCTTTGTCCCTCAGTGCCACTCGGAGAAGGTCAGGATACCTCGACTAAGCCCCGTTCCTCCGGGTGACGCCTACTCCACCATCGGTACACACCGATACGCCATCAAGGTGCTCATCACATTTCTTATTTGTCTTATCATTGGACGTCTTGTTTCCGTTCTGCTTGGGCTAGCTGATGCAGGTCTCATCACTCTGAAGTCTTTAAAGAGCAACTTGCAGGTTTTTTTTTTTTACTACATTTATGCTTAACCTTGCCTGAAAATTACAATTAAAAATGTTAATGCAGGATTTGATATGTTTCACAAGACATAAGGGCAGGAAGTCAGAGGGAAAGGAGCCGTTTTGACCTCTGCTACTAAAAACTGCTTTTTTTTAACGTCAAACGCGTCATATTACGTCACATGGGGGAGTTAACTTTCTCGGACTCGTTCTCTGCCCAATCCGCGGTAGTAGTTTGTAGTTGGTTTGAGCGGTTGTGATTTAGTGAGCTGGTACTTTTTCGGTAATTTTACATTGCGTTTCACCATTTGTAATCATGGTGAGCTGGAGTTTGTGCAGGTCCACAGTTTCCCTCACGGGAAAAGGACTGGAGCTAGCGTTCGTTCCTGGGTGCGTTGTGCATCCACCTCCCTGCAGCACATACTCTCCACAGCTTTATCAGGAAACCGTATTACTTCTCTCTCCCCCCCTTCGCTGCTCTCTCTCCCCTCCGGTACACGGCACCGTAAGACGTAGTGTGGAGTTGCATTAGGTAACGCGAGATACGGCTGATACTTGCGCATTAGGTTCTGTTATGGATCAGTATCAACAGTCCTGCCAGTAACGTTACTATATTATCAATACTACTTTAGTTATAGCCTGATGTATGATTGCTAACTTTACAATGTTGTGATGTGACTGACGTTAGCTAACATGCTAACGCCGGTCACTCACCAAGACAGCTGCTCTGTTCTCCACTGGTTCTCCACACACCAAAGCTCCATTTCTCTCCGATGGCTGCTCCTGGTCTCTTGGACGCCTAGCAGGCTCATAATTATAATCATATGCATTCGAATATATATTTTCAACCTCTTCTGTGTCAAAACTAGCATTGTGATCCATGTTTATTCATACGTTAGACCGGCCGCTCTCTCCCTTGTTTCCCCCATGTTACGTCACACGCGGGAGGTCACGTGCGGAGGCTTTTTTATGCGGAAGTGAAAATGTCCTACTAAAACGACGCCAGATGTTACTGTCGTGTTTATTTCTGTATATTTTTTTGAAAATCTAGTGTATTCATGATTTTCCTACACATTTATTCACTGGTGTCTCTAACCTGCAAGTTGCTCTTTAAAGCTCTGAGCTTCTCATAATGAGTCCATGCTTCACCGTAATCTATCCTCACTGAGAATCAGTTTGTGCTTATTGTAATCATTGGAGCTGCTAATCATAAGCTGTTCATATGAAGAGCTTCTTGACCAGGTTGTGATTTTGTTCTCTGCACTGGCGCCGCTTTCTTTTTTGTTTCTTATTCTTTTCTGTTTCCATTTCCCTCTCTGCTGGACAGCCCCATAGCCACTCCTCTTCCCTCTCCTCCGTTGAGCTAGTCAGTGCCTCCGATGACATTCACAGATTCAGCGCTCAGGTACTGTATTTGGTCAACAGAGAGCACCCCTATCTGCTGCCAGAGCTTGAACAGATAGCATGAGAATGCCTACTAACCAGTCACTCCAGTATTTAACTAACGTATCCTGTGCTTTAAGTTGCATGTTATAGGAGGTTTTTACACTCAAACTTGTATCCATCGTGTGACGCATGTTAGGGCTGCACGATATATCGTGTCATGACGATAATCGCGTTATGCGCATGCACGTTATTCACATTTAAATTTATTTTTTGGTTAAATATAGTTAAAGAAATACCAATTGTATAGCATTTAAAGTTCAAGAAAGGATGGTTTACGGACAAAAGAAACTGTCTTTTCTTCAATTCCTGTATTTTTTCATATCGCA
>NW_011359122.1:1672705-1688609 GCF_000735185.1 Notothenia coriiceps | reverse complement strand
CATTTAAGCATATAATCACAATAACCTTTAACCCCCAGGCCCTCTGTCAGATAGCTAGAGTGAGACTTGTGGCAGCTTGGATTTTGTTTTCATTTTACATTTTTGTTTTACTTCCAGCCCACAAACCGGTGCGTTCGTGCCAAAATCAATGTTGCTATGATCTGCCAAACGCTGGTCAGCCCACCAGAGGGGGATAAAGAGATCAGCAGAGACAACATCCTTTGTAAGATCACCTACGTTGCCAATGGTGAGTGTCTCTCCAGCCCATTAAGGTATAGATCTGGGTTTATAGATCTGCAGCCTACAGAACAAAGCACCTCCATCAGCATCAATCTAATAATGTACCTACAAGCGCCTCAAGATTAACTACAAACTAGTGTGAGTACCAGAAGGAAGAGTTTTAGCTGAGGCCTGACCCCTAATACATTTGGGTCAAAAGGACGTTTCTTGGGTGAAGATTGATGTTACTGTAGTTTAAACTGTACACACAACATCTATTGCACGTCTGCCTGTTCGATGCATTTAATTTGTGGGAGTCTTTACTTTTTCCCTGCAAAGGCCAAAGGACAGATGTTTTATGTCGTATAGATTGGAAAAAAACCCTGAGGCAAATTTATTATTTATAAATTGGGCTTTAAGATTGAAATGTGATGCAACTAAAACACCACAAGTTATCTAAACTACAAAAGAGAGATGGAGGAAAGCATGAATAATGTCAGAGACTATCTGACATTATTCATGCTAATTCACTGGCCAGCCGGTACAAACCATTTGAGTGAATAATAGCCTCAGGCCAGTAGGAGCTCAAATATCCCATCAGCCTAAATAAATACAGCTCGAGTGAGCACGTGAGAGGTTATCTGGGGGGATGTTTGTTTTGTTGACTACTGAGAAGTAGCTGCCAGTCAAGGAAACAAGTGCCTGTAGCTTGCTTCTTACTATTTTTTTGTTTTATGTTCATTCCTAATTATTATTATTATTGATGATGCAGTATGATCTTACTGAGTTGCTATTAGTTTGTGTTTGACAGCCTTTCCTCAAAAGATTCAGAACAACCTCACATGAGCCGGTCTGCTCTTTGTACAGTAAGCTGGACCGAGAGTGTGCGTGTTTCCGTCTCTCAAGTATTATTGCAGACTTTTACTTCCCATTACTTCCTGTAGGCGGGTTTATCGTGACATGAAGCTGCGCTGGAGAAAGTATCCAGAGCCAGTGTATTGTTTGTGAAGCGGGACAGGTCAGGGGAGTTTAATAAGACAATGCCACTAGAGGGCAGCCTAGACCTGTTTGTGTACAGTTTACGCTCACTGTGGGTTTAAGTTAGATGAATGGTGTTATTGTCAGTAAGCACACTCAGTTTCCTGATGATTTCCTCTTTGTGTCTGCAGTAAACCCAGGAGGCTGGGCGCCGGCCTCCGTCCTCAGAGCCGTGGCCAAGAGAGAGTATCCCAAGTTCCTCAAACGCTTCACCTCCTACGTCCAGGAGAAAACGGCTGGGAAGCCCATCCTCTTCTGAACGAGGTAACCAGGGGCAGTCGAACACTCATTACACTCAAGACATGGTGCTTTATCTGTATTTAAATGTAAGGGGGGTTCGTTTAGCATGAAACACTTGAAATAACTAAAGGAAAGTGAGGTCAGAGAAAACTATTTCTGCTAAAAAAAGTTAGCAATGCAGACCTAAACATTTCAGATGTGTGTATCTCACACTGCACTGTAACTTTAATGTTTTTATTATCTTTGCTTTTAAATTAGTGTTTTTTTAAATGCCATTTTATAATATGTTTCTTAATGTTTTTCATTTTTGTAAAGCACTTTGAATTGCCTTGTGTCGAAAGGTGCTGTATAAATAAACTTGCCTTAAAAAGAAATACAAAATAGTTCATCTTTTCTTGGATATAGATTTTTTTTTATCTTTTTGTTTCAGGCTTGCGGAGGGCCACGTTCGCCCAGTGGAAAGACTACATTGTTCAGTGTTGAACCGACGCTCAAAGACTACATGACCCATTCTCTTATCAATAAGAATGTGTTAAACTACTACTCGCAGGACCCTTTATCACCCAGGACGTCCTGCTGGACTCGTGCTTGTAGAAGAGACTGGTTTTACGCCTTTAACCCATCAGTAGTTGTCGTCCCGGCAACCATGTTGTTGGTCATGGGTACACTTGTAAGCGGTTTTTGAATTGTTCTTACCAATTATTTGCTTTTTTTTGTAAATTGTTTTGTACATTTCTTATGATTACCTATTTCTTGACTTTTGTTTGGGTTTGCTTTAATCACTAGTATTACAGCTACTTGTGTTGCTGCTGCTAAAGTAACTACCATGAGAGAGGAGAGTCGATTTTGACAAGAAAGCGTTGAGGTGTGGTGCAGCGTCTCCTCCTCCTGCCTTCTCCTGTCCGTCTGGTGATGACTCTCTTCGCGGTTTGGGGGGGGGGCGGGTAGAGCCGAAAACTTTGAAATCTTTATATTTCTAGATTGTAATGAAACTAGCTGTCAGAAAGCACCAGGGACACAATGTATTGTACAGAGAAAATATGTTTTCAGTTAGTTTACCAATGTGAGAAATGTGAATTGACTGTTAAATGCTTGAATTTGATTGCATTCATGGGCCAAGGACACCTGGAGCAGCAGATTGAGTCATGTTGGAAAATATCTTTGACACGGTTGAAGTGATAATCAATAATTGGATATAAGTGTAGTTGACTGTGGTCTATAGATGCTTATTTGCGGCCTACTGTCAGTGTGTATTTGTCTTTAAGCCCCACATAACACAGGTTTTGACAGTTGTTTTGCAAAAGGCCAGCCAAAGTGTCTCGTGTAAAGTTCCCTCTCTTTTATTGAGAGATGAGTGGATACGTTTTATAAACCCCTGATCTCATGAAAAATCATTCATGAGTGTCAGGTTTTTAAATTAGTCCCGCTGCTATTGAGCAAGATAAGGTAACTTTGTAATATGTTGAGTAACCTATCATCTACACCCCAGACTCTTAGTGATACTCTCACATTACATTTCACACGCCACACTACACTACAGTGCAGTGGCCTCTTGCCCTTTGACTGATAAACTACCCCCAGAATGCCTTGGACACCAAGATGGAAATCCAGGTTATATTTACTGTACAGCCACCAGATGTGCATTTATCAACACTGAAATGAAGCGGGGTGGGTGGGGTGGGGGGAGGGTCAGCATTTCACATCATCTTACCTCAAGATTTAAATTTACTTTAGATTGTATTTGATGAAATCGAAAGTTGGGAGTTTTGCAATCACAAAGAAATCAGATTTTCGGTCTAAGGGGTCAGAATTAAGGAAGGATCTGGATTATTGTTTTGCTGATGATTACAAGAGCTAGATCCACGAGCAATGTCAGCTGAAGAATGCGTTTAGCGTTTTTAATTTTGATATTTTGTCTGTAATCTACACACTTTGTATATTTCTAAGTTGTACATCAGAAGTGTTATTATTTGCACTAAATGTAATGCAATTTGACAATGTTCTGTAAATTAAAATTGTTACACAACAGAAGCAATAGCACTGTTTAAGTTTAGTAGTACTGCTGTGAAAGTGAGGGTCATTTCTTAAAGTGGGCCTATTGTGCTTTTTGTGTTTATCCCTCTCCTGTAGTATGTTATAGGTTTGTGTGCATGTAAATGGTCTGCAAAGGCTAAAATCCCCAAATTCCTTCCAGAGGGATTTTCTCTCCCACACACTGAAATGCCTCGATTGTAATTCTTTGTTTACTTCCGTAACATTGTGACTTTACTATGTAACACTCGTGGTTATATTGGCTAGCACTCCCAACACATTGCATGCGATAGTCATAGGCAAGGGGGTGGGACCTCTCTTAGCGGTTGACCAATCACAACAGTGCCGGCCAGCTAACCAATCAGAGCAGACTGTGCTCAGACAGAGGGTCAAAAGAGGTGAAAAATAAAGATCTTTTTGAACGTTAAAGCATGGAGACATGTCCCAGTAGAGGCACAACATATAAATTCAATCTGAAATTCTGCATAATGAGGCCCCTTTAAAATCCCAAAACAAAGACTTTTTCAGAAGCATCATAAGCTCAACAGAAGACCCTGACATTTTAGCCATTTATTTATACGAGTCTCTAAATATAAATATGCATTGTCTTTACATTCAGCGATTTATAGTATTTTTCAGCAAATGGTAAAATATTGAGATTTACATAATAAATTATGTTCTCAACCGACGTGTGATCGTGGAATTTAACATTTATAGTCGGATAGGGTCATGATGATGGCATCGGACAGCTTCTAATTGTAGGCTGCATGTTCCATAACTTCTTGAAGAGGACCCACTTTTTCAGTATCAAAGGATATCCTGAGTTAAAGCATCGTCAGTCACCTCACAAAACTATTAGCTCCACATCAAAAATGATCCACGTTGTTCCTTCACTGTCTCTGTACATGTAGCATCAAGGACTTACAGAGGTGTGCATTTGTAAAAGAGGAAATAAAAGTGCATATTCACATATCCAAAATGTGTGCTTATGTCAGGTAGCCCACCCACTAAAGCAAGTTCTTCAGAGAAAAATATTTCTTACAGTAATCATAACCGATGTCCAAAGTGCCTTTTTGATCGAGAGCGAGTGCACCGTCCCTCGGCTCTGTGCTTCATCAAAGGTCCTGTAACTGTCCTTCCTCTCTTCAGTTTATCGTCAAGGCATCGCGAACAACAGCCCAGTAAGGGAAAAAGGGTTTGCTGCTTGAACCACGTCACAGTCTGTGTTTGGCCTCCGGAGCTTCAGAATCCATCATGTTTGTTCATGAGAGTCTTTTCTCCTCCTTGCTGGCTTGTGTCACGTCCTCGTTCATCAGGGACAAAGACGACGTCATACATTCACTGTAAACATTTCTCTTCTCATCAGCAACATTGCAAACTTTAAAAAGGTCTGGTCAGCAGAGAAACACGGTCAATGAAATGTATCTACCCTCTCCTCATATGTATTAAGATATGGTAAATATCTGGATCTTTGTGTAGGCCATGGAAACAGAATACATATATAAAACTTAATGGCACTGCGTTGATGCATGCTCTAAAAAGCGACACAGCCTGGCGTTCATCACATTACATTAGTCACATTGTTCCTGCAGACGTCCGTCGCATGTCCGTCGTCGTGTCTTCTTTTAGTCCATCAACCGGTGGAGGATCTCTGTCTTTCTTTATGTGTTGGCAATACGAGTGGCAACATGGATCTAGCAGCACAGGAAGTCAAAGGCCAGCCTGGTTGGTTAAATGGAGTGCGGTGATTGTCTGATGATTGGCAGGAGGAAATGGAGGTTTTAACGCTGCTCTTTTCACTGTCAGGGACAAGAGAGAAAAGGGAGATCATCAATGTGGCAAAGGCCTGAAGGTGAACAAGCTGAACATCTAGGGGTCTTCAAACTTTTTTCACTGAGGGCCACATACAGAAAAATATACGAAGGGCTGGGCCACTCACTAGAGGTATATTGCCTCATAAATTAAGTTATAAGTTAGCAAAATCAATCAAATGTAGGTCAATTAGGCTTGATACTTGAATATGCTTTAAGAAAGATCTCCATAGGGTTTCATTTATTTTGTTAACAGCTCATCCCGTAAAACAGAAACGTCTGATTGCTTATAAGAGGAAATATGAAGGGTCTATTTCAAGCTTGTTATACAAATAGGTTAATGGGCTTTTTTCTTATCAACTTAGATTTGTTAGAAATAGTTTTAAACTTGAATTGACTTAATTTATTTGAAAAGTGCACTTATTAACACATGAATACACTACTGAGTAATATATGTTTACATATATAAATAAAACAAGTACAATCCAAGACAAGCACAAGTTTCATTTGTGGGCCATATTCCATACTTTTACAATCTGCTGAGGGTCGCATTTGGCCCCCTGATCTAGAACCAACACCTTTTTATAAAGACAAAACCTAATTGACCCCACAGGGACCTGAATGGAGGAACACTCACCAAGTACACATCCAGAACCGAGCCGTCATCGCGGTCTAGGTCCACATCCATGGTGCTCTGCTCCGAAGTGAGGCAGATAGCGCTGTCCTCCAGGGTGAACGTGGAGCTGGAGGCAGCGTCATCTCTGAAAGGGAACAATAATTCTTCATATTAACCTACGTAGGAGACACCACTTGGTGTTTATAGTCTGGGTCAGAGGCAGCTGTCCAAACAGCGCTTAGAAAGTGATGAGAAAACACAGCCTCCCCAAACAAATCACATACTATTGCAGAGAGTCTGACATCAAAGAGACAAAGAGATGTACCGACTGCGAGCATGATGGGAAACCTGTCTGCTGCCGGCCTCAGCGAGAGGCTTACAGTCTCACAAATGCCTCACAGGAAATGAAGAAAATCTCCTTAAGATTGGCCAGATGTGAACACAGTGACATAATGCAAGCCTTGCTGTGATGGTACAAACCTAAGAATGTAATTGTTGTAGAAAATTGCATAACCTTTACTTTGATTTGAAATTCTGATTTTAATACTTGAATACTTAGGAAAAACTTAAAAGATATGATTATTTGGTAATGATTAAACGATCCGACATATTTAAGTAACTAAAGCCCTGAGTGTGTTAACAGATAATTAATTGGCACCAATTTTTTGTGAATTTTTTTAATCCTACTTTAATAATTTTTTTAAACTTTTTTTTTCGTAAAATGCACTGCTTTTAACTAACTATATTTACAGAGTGGTATTAGTACTTTTATCTCAAATAATCTGAATACTTTTCCCACCACTCACTCAATATAAACAAAAAATAGAACATGAAAAATACATTTGGAAATAGAAAATGGCTTTACAAAATAATTCACAAATGTATCGGAGAGTAAAACCTACAGAGGCAAAGATATGTAAAAGACACAAAACCTCTTCACTTAAAACTTACCACCAACAAATACAAGGACTTCAACAATGAGAGCCTGCATCAACATATGAGTCATGTGACTAGGTGTAGCTTGACCTTTAGGAGAGAGCATTGTTGTTTCTCTACATTTCTGCCACTTGAGAGCGGTTTCCCAGGTATTTCCATCAGGTGACTCCCTGATAAAGAATGTGATTTTTACACTTTTATGACTTGTGAGAAATTCAAAATGAAAGCCAGGTGGAGAGGAGCTCAATCCCACCCTGACACATCACACCCCCCCCGAGGTGTTAGCTCTGTAACTGGGACACCGACTGTAAGACAGGGCTGATTGTTGGTGGGTATATATACAGTTGCCACGCCACAACATTGTCCTCTTTTGTCCCATTGTTTCTGCAGCATAATGGCACAAAGTAAGGCCACGTCAAAGCCCCTGTTTACATATTTATGAAAACAGTTGACAGAACAATGTCAGCGCAGTAGCAGGTGACTGATGAAGCCTCAGAGAGCGAGCTGAACCTGACACCGCTGGACAGAAGGACAAAAGGACAGGGGAAAGACGGGAAACACATAAAGGGTGGAGGACAACGTTTTAAACGGCAAAAGGCAAATTAATCCTAGCCACCCTGATGATAGAGTGTAACAAAATAAATGTGGTGTAGTTGTATTACAATCTAATCTTTTATTATATTGTAATATAGTATGATACATTGAATGAATAATAATAGAAATTGATGTGAGAACTTCTGGCTGATAAATAAGCCAGTGAAGGCTTTCAGGCCGTTCATTGGAAAAAGGAATGTTGTGCTTTATGAATATTCCCTTTTTTCTGTCTTGTAAATGTAACAGTACCCACCATCACATCACGTGTGTGTGTGTGTGTGTGTGTGTGTGTGTGTGTGTGTGTGTGTGTGTGTGTGTGTGTGTGTGTGTGTGTGTGTGTGTGTGTGTGTGTGTGTGTATGTATGTGACCAGGCCAGCTGAGTCACCTACTCCATGACGCACATGTGATGTACTGTAAGAGCAAAGGTGGCAATGACGTAGGAGTGTGTGAATGGGTGTGTGTGTGTGTAAGGCGTGGCAGATGTACTTGCCTTGCTCCTGGCCTTTAAGGTAACCTGCATCATTGTTTTAAGGTTGATAAACGACACACTCCATCCATAAATCAACACAGAGTGTCTTCATGAAAGCAAAGTAAACACAGTACCTCTCTTCGGTCTTGTTTTCCACGCTGACAAAGATGGAGGAGGTGGAGATGGTTCCCATGGAGCAGCCCTCGTAGAAGGACGGGTTGGCGGGGACCAGATCGGGGCGCAGGTACGAGCCAAACACAGCTGAGAAGAAAAACACATCGATTTCATTAGGGTACAAAAAGTGCACACATACCTACATTTTCCATCCCTGTATTTGAGTTTGACCCCTGATGCCTCGTCAACATCTTTTATACTCCATCCCTCCATTTTAGATTTCCTTAAAGCTTCTTTTGGTCTCCAAACTCAGCTGAAAAGAGACTAAGACTGACTTTTGAAAAGCTCTCATATCAACATACAACTTTTTGTATTATCCACGATGACGAGTAAACTGAACTTTTCTTTGTAAATATGTCTACTTCTCCTTATTTTGAGTATACACACATAGACCAACCGACATCCACTGCCATAGATTTTTACATGTTTCCAAAACGCCCCATTAAACAATCAGTATGATCAATACAGCGTTTTATAGTTGTTGAAATCTACCAGAGGAAATCCTTGTATGTCCTTTGTGCTTTCCATTGTAGAGAGTTTAGCCTAATGACGTAGACAACGCAGCACATGAGGATCTGATTTCAGTTAATTAATTAAATGGTTCCAATAAAACTGACATATATTGCTAAAAACGACCTCATGCTCCAGTAAAACAGATTATCTCTGCCCTCTTTTGAGACTGATTTGGTAACCGTAAAAAGAGAGGGTCAGGAAGTGTAAAAATATAGCTTTATAGTATGTTGCGTCACAGGTGGAGTCATTGGAGGGGGAGCGCTCGGTTGTAAATAAGAACGGCTCGTGACCCGGTGGCTCCCCTTTCCGCTCCACACCCTTGTTTCTTCCGGTGTTGTGTTGGGTAACACTCCCACATCATGACAAACACAAAGGTCAGACGATGTCGCTGCCACAGCTTTTCTCCAACATCTGATTTCTATATATTTTCTAACTGGGGGGGGGAAGGAACTCTTTTAATTTCTAAAGACACACACAGTTCTGTATCTGATTGGCTGCATTTGGCCTGCCTCTGTTTCCTTTCCATTAATGCCACACACTATATCAAACAGTGATGGCTGCCCACTGGGACAGCGCTCAGAGGACAACATTTTTATGGCCGAATTCAAGTGGCTGTTTATGGCCTCATGTGCTGTGCTCTAATAAGCCATAAAAACTAGAAAAGGACTCACGTTTAAATGGCAGATTAGGAGGCAGATAAGAGAGGGACATGTTGAAGATAATGGTAAAATTTCACAGGCCTACAATCGTTCTGAGTTTCAAACGAGCTCCTTAATAATTCAGGCTGTCTTTTTAGCATCCCTAAATGTTCTCAGATACAGTATAAGTTGTCACAGCCAGAGTGAGGTGGTCCTTGTTGTGTTTTGTGTACCTTGTCCGTCCAGACTGGCCAGGCTGCAGGCCCCCCCCAGCCGCTCCCTCCTGTCCTCCTCGTTCCTCTCATCTGCCTGCGACGAAAGGATCTCCTGCGAGGACGACTTCAGAGCCGGGATGGACGTACGAGTCCTCTTTGAAGGGGAGAATCGAAGCGCTGCAGAGCAAAAACGTAGCAAGTGAGTGGAAAGACAAGAAAAAAGAGAGCGATGAAGGTTCAGAGAAGCAGAAAAAGAGGAGACTAGGACGATTATACCGATTGAAGCAATGTCCAGTTATTAAATTGTTAAAATGCTAAATGATGATTGCACAAGTGTCCCCTTAGCCATCCTTATGCTGTCTAACAAGAAGAGCATGAGTTAAATCCTTTCCTGTCATCTCCCGCTGACGGGACTTGGCGGCGCTTAATAGCACGGCTAAATCCCCAAATCTTTGCCTTCATTCACACAGGGGGGTCTCGCAGGGTTGCATAACAACATGATATTATATTAGATGTTGATGTGAAGTTCCACAACTACATCCTGGCTCGACCTACAGCCATGCCCAGTCCTCAGGGAATTCACTTCAAGAAGATAATTGACCTATTTTTTATCCACCTCATTGGGTTTTGTAACCTTTGTAAATGCCAGACAACAAACTCAATCTGTTTTTAATCTCCTAGCAGCATGTTAGCCAACACAGAACCAACATGATGTTCCTAATAAAATGAAGTTATTGTCTAATGAAATCCAAGCTGACATTTCTACACATATTAGGCCTCAAATGCTTGTACAAAAGCTAACTATAGAAACACAATAACAGGAAAGAAAAGAAAATCCTCTGTCTGATCAGGCGGACAATACAAGGAAACACTACTCACTATTTACCTTAAGTGAATTTCCACTAATCTAATGATGTAACAGTGACACACAACTGCTCCGCAATAGACAGTAAAAACTGGCGTCATATTGACTCTACTTATCAGGCCAGGATTTCCTACCTCCCACTGCTGCCCCTTCTCTTTGTTTGTTTGTTTGTTTTTACATGCAGGCAGCTTTCCCTCCCATGTGTGACGACGATGAACCCGCAGACTTACGCTGAGTCTTCCTGAAGACGCGTGTGCTCATGAACTTGAGGAAGCGACTGGCATAAAACCCGGGCCGGTGCACCGAGACGGAGTCCTGAGGACAGGCAGAGAAAAAGCTTTCATCAGAAGGCCGGGAGTAGTATGTGACCACATAAAAGGCTCATTCATGAAAGCACTGGAGTCAGATTTGAGCATATCGACTTACGCCATCGTACACCAGGGCTTTCCACGAGTGCTCCAACTTTTTAATGAACCTGGGGAGAAACAAAACAAGAACAAGCCTTGTCACAAAAAATGTATCCGCTTACCCAACAACTTCCTCTTTATGCTTGATCAAACCAGAGTCTATTCCCCCTTGGCACAATGCAAACTCAGGTCAGGTTTTTTTTAGCGTTAAAGCAGAAAATACATCAAAGTTTGAACTTATGTAACGTTGTCTCTGAAACAGGCTTCCAGAGGAGACACATTTGGTCTATTCATCTTTCCTCCCTGACCCGGCGTCACCCCGCCCACTCAGTGCGCATTTAATGCCTCGACCAACCAGGCAGTCGTAGATTTATTTGATGCTTTCAAATGTCCACAAGTTTGAGAAGCCGATGAGCCAAAAAGCTTCCTCCTGGGTCACTCGAGGCTTTTGCTCTCAGGAAGGAAAAAGAAAATCAATGTGTAAATAAAGAAGACTTATAGACCGCTGTGTCCATCTCAATCGTGTCGGATAGAGAAAAGGTCCTTTTAGGAGTGCGGTAAAGTGGCTATCCATCAATGCAGGGTAATAATTCAACATTAAGAGGTCTGGTAGTAGGGCAATCGAAGCAGTTACTCTGAGGGTGATGCCATGCTGCCATACTCCTTAGTCAGTCTTTAACTATTCATGCCCATTCCCATTCATTGTCCCATCTGTATTGGCTATTGTTAAGACATTTGACTATTTCTGCAGATTAGTCAGATCTAAATGGATTAAATGTCAAAATCATTAAAAGCACTGGTATTGGGAACGAAAGACAACAGCAGGTTATATAACCTCATAACGATCATTACCTGTATGACTGCAGAATATCTATGATGCCCAGGAAGATGAACAATTTTTCTTCTTTGTGTGTTTTGGCAGGGATGCCACCCATCCTAAAACAGAGAACAAACCCGCAGTCAGATAACAGCTACTGTTCTTCTTCTTCTTCTTCTTCTTCTTCTTCTTCTTCTTCTTCAGTGCTTGAACTACTGCACAAATGTTTGAAGAAGAGAGGCACTTACAGTATTTACATTTGTGTGTATCGCTGTAAATACGCAGACCAGTGGCTGTGTTTGCATTTGTGTAGCTATGGTTATATGAGAGGCTGGCTGTGTGTTCACTGTCTGAGTGCCCTTTGCGAGGTATGAGCACGGTTGTATAACTCACTCTATGAGAAATAAGGTGGAGATTAAAAGGGAGACAGAGTGTGTACTCCCAGATATGTGTGCAAAATGTGTGTGTGTGTGTGTGTGTGTGTGTGTGTGTGTGTTTTCCCCAGCTGAGTCCACTCACGTGTCGTCTGTGGTGAGGGCTTCAGCAGCCTTGCCGTCTCCCTGGATGGACTCCATGGCGGTGGAGTAGAGCACCCTCTGACCCACAGGCCTCCTCCCGTCTCCCCCCGCCTGGCCCGGCTCCCCCCCCTCCCTCTGGCTCTGGTCCAGGACGTGCACCCCCAGCAGCAGACTGTAGTCCATGATCTTAAAGCTCTCCAGCACCTACAGCAGGGGCGTCAAACTCATTTTTAGTTCAGGGGCCACATACTGTAAAGCCAAATGGGCAAAAAGTGGGCCGGACCAGTAAAATCATAGCATAAAAACCTTATAAATAACGACAACTCCAAAATGTTCTCTTGGTTTTAGTGCAAAAAGTACATTCTAGAATGTTCACATTTAATGAACTATCTTTTTGCAAAACATTATGAACAACCTGATATTTTGAAGTGCAATTTGAACAATATTATGCCTAAGTTTATCATTTACACATCTTACAAATCACAGTGTATCTACAAAGACACAAAGAATGTAGTCACCGGTATCTGGAACTGAATATTATATTATTTTACTTTATGATCAAAACCAACGGTCAAGATTTAGAAATTATTTTACATTAATTTCCACATATGTGTTGCAATCCTGACCACCTGAACTGACACACCAACAACTAACTAAAGTGGGAACTATTAAGGAAGGTTAAGTTATCCCCCTGCCTTGTAAATGTATAAAATGTATACAAAATACATACAAGTTGTGAAAATTGCAGTTTATGTCTTCTCTGTAATGTGTACACTTTACAAACTCATCCCTTATGTTTGAAACCCCTGACCTAGAGCAAGTAACAAGACATGGAGTTGTTACAAAAAGTGTCCTTGGATAATGAATGGCACAAGCCGGATTGTAATAACGGGATATTTGACACTTTCTATCAACTACCAAAACACTTTTATAACCCCCACACACGTCAGTGCCTCAAAGGCTGTGAGCTAGCAGAAGGAAATCTCAGTTTGAACCAGTTTTGAGCTGAATAAACGAGGTGTTTCTCCACAGCGAGCCAAGTGTTACACATTGACCTTCAGGAGCCTTTCCCCCAGTTTCCCAGAGAGTCTGTGACTTCATGTCTCCTAGAGCTCGAGGGAAGTAGTCAAGGAGAGAGAGAGAAGCAAGAGTTTGATCTGGGAAAAGGATAAGAGACTGCCAAGTAGCCAGGCTTATGTTAGAAAAAGTTGTTCTACTGGTTTATGTGGCAGAGAAAGAGAAAATGAGTTATCAGAGAGAGAGAGAGACGTGAAAGGTATTTACTTTAGAGAATACACTTTCTAATCGATAGAATTCATTATCAGAAATCAGTCTGTCTCAACAGCTTAATGTGGGTTTGTTTATGTGATCCAAAGCCACAGAGAGTAGAGGGGTGAGGGAAGGCTAGGCTTGTTAAGAATCTGCCAACATTACAGTATAGTGACTAAGGAAGTATCATTGCCAACTATTTTGATAATTGGTCTGTGTATTTTTCAAGAAACAAAGTCAGATTCCAGCTCCTTAAATGTCCTCTATGAGTGTAAACTGAATACTAATGACTTGTGGACAAAACAAGACTTGTGAGGAGGAAACTGATTCAAGACAGTTTCACTATTTTCTGATATTTTATAGACCAAACAACTCATCGATTAATTGTGAAACAAATCATGCCTATCCATAAATAGCACATTCTTAAGCCTAATAGGATTAGAAGCTATACAACTTGTGATTTAATCAAAGGGAGCTGTGACCCAGAAGTCGGAGAAAACTGGCCCATTTTTCTTTTTTGGATGAATATGAGATCAATAGTGTTTTGAAGTTGACCTACAACTGCCTCTTATCCTCCCCTAGATAATCCATCTCCAATGCATAGTAGATATTATTAGTTGTAGTTTTAAACCCAGTTTTTATCTGTCACACATGGTGGTGTATAAAAGTAATAGTCACGGACATTCATACTCAAATACACAGACACAAAATAGACTTAATGACCGAGTCAAACAAACACTGGGGCTTTTGTCTGAGCTTTGCATTTACCATATCAACAATTTGCATCCTTTCACTCAAACTCCCCCGGCCTATTCAAACTGCATCCATTTTGAATAGAGCCACACACACCATGCTGCCTACAGAAGGCCATCGCTGCGTCCTGGCCCCGGCTTTCCCAGGCAAACAATCAAATCGTCACAGCTGAAAGAAAACAGCTGCATTTCTGTGGTTGTTTGTGCAAAAGATTTTCAACGGATATTCTGCTTATATCTACAGGCACGGGTAAAACGTCAGCAGTAAGTTGGTGGAGTAACACTTCTGCTTCTTAGAGGCCGAGTCTGCCCTCCTCCACAGCTTCTCACAGTTAATTGGAAAGGCTAATCCTCACTTTATCACAGCATCCCCTGGTCTTCAACATATCTCGGATGTTTCTCAGTATATTCCACCCCGAAGCACTTCTCCACCCATATATCTCTGTGGTAGTAGAGCTTACTCGTGTGCCCCACTTTGCAACAACACTAATTCACAGCAAGCTCTCCAAGATCTAAGCGTGACAAGACAAAACACAGAGCCTCTATTACTCCTTTTTGAATCCAGTTACAATCACACGAATGTTCCTGCCATGATATGCATCTACTATTAATTCAAACAACCTGCTACCAGTGACACATCATATTAGATTACGGACATGTTGTATTTACTGGAATGATAACAATCGATGATAACATCTCCATATTGTGCTCTCAGCAAACATGATATTCGCCTGGTTTTGATTTGTAAATATCTTTAGGTTTTTCTTACTCTTCTCTGACAGCAATGAAAATAATCAACTTTTAACTATCGGTGAAAAAAAACAAGAAATGTGAACACATAACCATGGTTACTGGGAATTCATCTATGCAGTTTTTCACTATTGGCAGATTTTATAGCCCAATAAATAGTTTCACCAATTGGCAAAACAATCAGTAACATTCATCCATAATGACAATAACTACTAGTTGAAGACCTGTGTATTTACCAGGAGTTTTCCATGTGTATAAATGTGGTTAAGGATCCTGTTGAAGCCTCCCTGACTTCTGAGTGCAAGGTCATGGCCTTGGTTTCTCCGCAGCTGAGAGTGAGAGAAGCTATTGTTGTCACAGGATCCCATGGAGGAGCAGAGGGCGAGCCATACAGTAAACGGTTGTTTATGATTGGCTGCTATACACTTGCTGCTATGCAACTCATTATTGTCCAAGAATGCATGCTTTCATTGTCTGATCATTAGTTCTTCACTTGTTCATGCATGTAAGCTCTTATTTCCCAAATGATCAAACAGAATTTAAAAAGGTACATGGATTTTTCTGTTTGCGTTGTCCCCAACATGACGAGGTCTCAACAGCTTGACATTTTCACACACACACACACACACACACACACACACACACACACAATCCATCTCCCTCTCTCTGTGCAGCAGAAGAGTCCAACATGAATTATTAATGCCTCTTGTTGTTATGGCATTTGGAGAGTATCAGGGGAGCTGCAGGGTAATGGAGAGAGTAGATTTCAAAGGAAATAAATGTACCCTGTGTTTCCGTGGCAGTGTACCACATTACAGAAATATCATATTCCTTCAAACACAACATGCTCATCCTCCTCTTTGTCGCATCGCTTTCTGCTTCAACTCAACTCTGACCTCCCACCGTTCCTATGGAAGAAAAATCCCAACCCTGAGCGCTGGAAAAATATCTAAAATGTGTTTTTCTGAGGCTTCACCACATGAACTTTTATCGGACAACAATCCCCTATCACTTCCTCATTCCCCCCCCCA
>NW_011359122.1:1668341-1672665 GCF_000735185.1 Notothenia coriiceps | reverse complement strand
ACATACACACATACACACATACATACATACACACAGACATACATACATACATACACACATACATACACACATACATACATACATACATACAGACATACAGACATACAGACATACATACATACAGACAGACATACACAGCTCAACATACTTACAAATACACAAGCAATATGGCCTGTACATGCAAACATAGTGGTAGACAGTGCACCCCCGCGGTAGGATTGGACTAAGTTTGAATGTGAGTGTGCTGTAAGGTTAAGGAAGCACTGACTTAGCAAGAAGGGAGGATGTCATTCTGGCTTTAATGTGCTAAAGAAAACATTTAAAAGAAAATAGAGGATATCCACAAAGTCAGCATGTTGGTTAATGATGATGGGAAGGACCATAACCTGAGGAGGGCACTTTAAGATTCCTCTGCATTACTGCTAATCTCTCTCCAACCAGAAATCACAAGACCTGCCTGTGACCGAGATACTGTTTGACTTAAAGGGTGGGAAAGCAACAGTTGTATGCACCTGTTCACACACCTTTCCTGGAAGGATACTTTCTTTTCCTGAAAGAGAAACTCTAAACCGCAAACCACACGCAGAACCAGAAAATGTCCTTCTAATGAAAGTCATCTTTTTACATGAGCAGTGATAAATTCTCTTCTCGATTACACACAGAGGAGGAAAGAGAAGAGAAGAGTGCTCTGTTGGCCAACAAGCTAAACTAAATATACCCGCTGCATCTCACTGTTCATTACCGCTAACTTTGTTCCATGTGACATCAATCACTGTTCAGCGATAAAACCATATGCCTGTCCTATACACTTAACATTTTAACTTTTGAGATGAGGCTGTTATAATGGAAGCAATTGCAGTTACTGTATGTCAAGCAGAATGGGATTACAACAAGGGGGGCTTTAAACCCCATCATTAACCCATCACTAAGATGGTAAAAAACATTAAATCAGCGTCTGGAAGTCACACTGTCATCACCAATAAAGCTATCCCAAGAGACTAGCCACCTTAAGTCATTTAGTTCTCTGAGGAAGCCATCCTAAAAAATGACAGTTTGACAAGCCAAGGCCGTATGTTAATCAATCCATATGTGGATTTCTTTTAAATGATAGCACAACATTGGTTTAGGAGCAAAGGCATATCATTGTTGTTATTCAAGAGGCAGAGGACAATCAAATCAGCAATTCAGCTCTTCTGTTGTGGTTCTTTTTTCTTTTGCCTACAGTTGTGGTTGCAAACAATCAGCAAAAATATGAAATACATTAAACACGGTCCTATAGTCTTCACTACTAGGCTGTTTTCACATGCAATTCATCTTACACTGATGCAATGGACAAAAAATGAAGTCTTGGCAACACATTTTGTATGCTCTCTATTTTCAGGCTTCTGAATGCAAATCACACACACCACGTCTCCTGTTAAACTCCAGCTATTCTTCACCAGCAGACATGTTCCTGGCCTCTGCGTTAAAATCAGTTGGAAAATGCAAGCCTTTAGATTGGAGGACTATCTTTGGATAGAGCTCCGAGTCTCTCACGCTACCAGGATCATGTCTTAATCACATTCAGTGTTTGGAGAGCTGTCATGTAGTGAAACATCGCAGCGCAGAGACAGCAGAACAGAGCCCAGGGCAAAGAGAGCTTAGACTGAACACACAGTGGAAACACACTGCAGTCCCTCTGAAAAAAACATGGAAAATTCTTATTTTCAAAACATTTTGTCCCATCCAAGCCACATGCACACTGTCCTCAACTAGTATACAATGTAATACATTTAAAGAGCTGCTCGTGTTTCAGCTTCCATAACCTGTTCCAAGAATGAGAGGTCAATATCATCCCTTTAACAGCTATGTGGCTCCACTAGCAATTAAATACCCAAGTTACAACTTAGTCTCTCTAAACTACATTTGATATGACTCATATCAGACTTAATGTCCACACAGATCAAAGAGTTTTAGCAAAGTAATGAAAATATACAACCCTAAGATCGATGCCATTATATAATGTGTTTTTACTGTATTTATTCTTAAAATGTCTTTTAATTAATTTTGTAAAGCACTTTGAATTGTCGCGTGCTGAAAGGTGCTATATAAATACACTTGCCTTGCCTTGCCTAACAGGAAAGACCTTTTGAATGAAAGTATTCAGATAATGAAATGATCTGATCTTAGACTTTCTTGTTTTGTCGTTTATGGAAATATAGGGACCTTCCTGTTTTGGTATGACTTTGCTATTTTAAAGCAGGTCAAATAAACACAGAGAGACAGTAATGAGCAGAAACTCCCCTACCCGACAGTCTCTCTGCAGGGTCTTCATCAGGTTGTTGTAGGTCTCTGGGTCAAAGTAAAGCCCTTCTTCGTGCATGTCCTGGAAGTCCAGGTCTTTGTAGGTCGGACAGGACTTCTCTCTCTCTTTCCTGGACGCTCGCCTCTTGTAGGTGGAGCCCTTCAGGTCGTATTTGTAGTGCATTTTGACGGAGCGCGGCAGCATGTTGTTCATCACCACCAGCCGGATGTTTATGCCTCCAGACTGGATGCAGTACAGTCCGTAGAACTTGGGCAGCAGCGTGCGCGGATTCTGGTTCAAGTTCTGCGAAGGAAATAAAGTCAGAGTTTGTATTACAATCATGTTTAACTGCATTTGTTTTACTCATTACATAACTGTGAAGGTAAAGCCAATATTAGATGCATCATTATTATTTAGATATCGGGATATGAGACAAGTAATGTCTTACATTTTGGATCACAATATGTCTCAGTGTCTTTTTTAAAAGGTCCCATGATTACCCGTCCCCTTGTGTGTTATGTAGCCTTTTCTGCACGGTCTGCAAAGTCACAAACCCTCAAAGTACACCCTGTAGCGAGTAAAACTCTAACACAGAAAATACCTGTCTATGCTCCAACGCCTCGTTGGAGATTTGTCTTTTTCCATTGTTTTCTTCCGGGTCACAGTGACGTAACGCCGACCAAATGGACCAATTGGTCCAAATGGACTAATCCGCGGAGCTCCGCACACACACACACACTCAGCCTTCTCTTTTCTCAGCCGCGGATCTCCGCACACACACACACACACACAATCACAGCCCTCAGGCTGAGCTCCGCGGTGTCTCGCTGTCTCGCAGACCCCACGCAGCAACCAGGAAACGACACCAGTAATCCAGCTCACACTGTCCGCTCCTCGAGTCTCAAAGGGCGGATCAGCGAGCACCCCAACATGGCACCCAGACCCCACGCAGCATTCGCATCTGTTTGTCATTACTGGTGTCATTTTCTGGTTGCTAACAAACGCCACTGTAACACATAATCATTGATGTTCCGCTGTAACGNTAATGCCAACAATGTTTTCTCTGTAGCCCCTGACAATTCTCCCTCAATAATATAATACGTTAACCGTGCTTTACCTGAACCTCATCATGACACTAGAGCAGTGGTTCCCAACCTGGGGAGCGCCAAAGATCGCAGGGGGTGCGCCAGGCCTCAGATGGTTTGAGGCCAAATATCATATTTAGACTTTTTTTTTACATGTAATTGTAACGCAATTCATGATTGTCACTAAAAGCCTTGTCTCTACATTACAATAAAATATAAAAAATAATTGATTAATGAATTTGAATACAAATTCAAGTTAGTAGCTATTATAGGCATAAAAAGACAGAAATGTATAATTCTTTCTTTAATAGAAATGTTTCTTCTGCCCGTAAAGTGTCCAAACCGGGCTTGTCTGGATAAGCGCATTTTTAAAACATAGTCATTGTCCATGCCGGTTTCAGTTGGATTATTTGTCACAGTTTCTCTGATCAGATCGGTCTCCTCCATTTTGTAGATTATTTACGACTTTTGAATCCACATAAGCACATCGGCAAAATCCGGCTTACTTTGAGCATGGGTTTTAAACAGTTTAATACCTTTGTGAATTGTTTCCACTTGCGCCGTCCTTTAATTTCTTCATACAGCGGGAATCCAAATGAATTAATCCTGAGTCCAATAACCATCAAAGTCACTCCAATAGTGCTCCTTAATTACGCTTTCCTCCTCCTTGTGTGTGTGTGAGGGAGGGGGGGGCGCACCGCACCTTCCACAGTGCGAGTCATTTGGGGGGGTCTGGGAAAAAAGTTTGGGGAACCCTGGTCTAAGCAATGTTTTTCAGAAGTGGCATAGTGGGTCTTTCACGCTGTCAAAGGCGAGACTTCTTTCTCTGCTAACAATTTAATGAGGTATCGATCCTCTCCTTTCGCCCTTTTCTCTTCCCTGTGGGTCTTCGCGCTAACACCTAATAATCCCCCTGGTGGGACAGAACCTTTTTTCTGCTGCCCTCTGTGCTTAC
>NW_011359122.1:1663103-1668296 GCF_000735185.1 Notothenia coriiceps | reverse complement strand
TCCTCCTTTAACAAATATATCACATTCATCCAATTTGTGACAGTAGTTGTAACATTTTGAGACTTTGAAACTTTAATTACCGCTGTTGCGGGGGGCAACTTCCAACAGGAGTCATTTGGGGGGGCTCTTTGGAAAAAAGGTTGGGAACCCCTGCCATAGAGCAACTTATAGTGTCTCACCATGTAGTATCCAGGTAGTAATCTCTGGAGAAATTTGGCCTCTTTGTGCTGGACGGTTTTAATGATGAACTCGTCATCGCTGGTCAGGTAGAAGAGAGAGCCGCTAGCTCCCGGGTTGGTCAGCTCGATCAGAGGCTCATTTACGAGGGAGTACTGAGGAAAGAAACATAAACAAACCAGTTTAACTTTTCAAACTTGGAACATATCCAGACACGAAACAGCTCTTATACAGAACAGACTGAAGTTTATATGGAAAAAGTATTAAACTAAAGGGCACTGGGAGAGTTCAGACCTCCGCCAAGCTGTGCGCTATTTGCAATGTTTATAAAAGCAAAATATAATTTGTGTAACCATCCCGTGATACAGATCCGCTCCAGAACTTTATGAGTTCTTCCTGGATTATTGCTTCACCCTGAGCCACTAGTTATTTTCAGTTTTCCTGGTGACAAACAAACAAACCATCCAAAAACATAACCCCCTTGTCGGAGGTAATAAAGATTCTACACCCCAGGCAGTTTTTTTATTAAGTGCAGAGAGAAGCCTTGCACATCATCACTGGCCTTCAGGTATTTACAGTAACTCTTGTGATACAAACTATTAAATACATGTTTTTGTTTTAGTGGCTTTATTCATGTGGACAAAAATAATGTAGCCAACCAAAAAAAAGTAAGAGTATACTCGGACATCACTTTGAAATGTGATAGCTTAACATCAGGGAAGGCTTCCCACACAATTTAGATCAATGGCGTAAGGGACATAAGGCCTAGCCGTGTGAGATTTAGGATGGATCTGTGCAGGCCGGTCAAGTTATTGCACAAGCTGTTTACCAAGCTGTTTCCACAAAGTTGGAAGTATACTATTCTCCAAACTATCCTTATATGATGTAGAATTGAGATTTCCTTAAGTTGAAATAACTCCACAAGTACACAAACGTACTTGATAGTCAACATACTGTTCGCCATATAATGGATATTTCAATGACAAGGGGTCTCTGTCTACATTATTTTCATTGTTTAAATGAACTAATAAGTTGACGGAAGAAAAAACCCATCTTGATCACATGAGCCCAGATCTATATGCCAAACTTCTCTGTTGACAAACAGTTAAACTGCGCACTAACAGGAATGCAGAGAAATACAAGCTGGTATTATTAGGAGCAAGTACTGCTTGTGCAGGACCAAATCGAGAACATTCATCCTAACGTGGCAATCATCAGAGACACGGTGAGAGCATCCAGCTGAGGAGCAATGTTGGACGTTATCCGTGCATCATGAGAGTGACATGTTCAGAGTAGAAGAGCAACACTGGAGACTCTTCACCGGTGGCCGTCTGCAGTCACGCTGATTTACAAGAACAAACACATCTGCGGTGTGTAGTGCATTTTCATTCAGGATGCAGTGTGCGTGTGTGTGGTTTCTCTTTTAATTAGACTCTGCTGTGTGGCCTCTCTCTGTCTGAATGAATTCATCTTTACCTCAAAGACATCAGTCATGAACACATCCTTTAAGCTGGTGCGCCTTATGCCATCCTCCCTCTACTGCCATGATGTTACATATCCTCTCCATCTCTCTTTTGTCTATCACTTATGCAGAGACAAACTTACCATATAAAAACAAGAATGTAGCTGGTGGGGTATTTTCATCATAACATGCCAAATCCCAACAACATTAGATAAAATCAAATGTTGTTCCGAGCAAGAAGCAGTCACGAATTTGGCATCAAGACGAGCAGCACATCAAATAACATACAGTATGGCATGTACTGCACATTAATAAAGGCTTTGTCGCGGGTGAGTGAGTGTAATCAGACATCCAAGGCTTCAGGCTGAGGCTTTTTTCCCAGGAAACACACAAGCACAAAAAGAAGCACAAAAAAAACATGAATCACCAAAGTCCTACAAAATTACTCTCTTTTTCTCTCTATCTATTTCTCAGTCTGTTTGAGTCTTCTGGGAAATCACAGAATCATCTGCTGATTGAATTCAACATTGGGAGCTAAAGCTGTCGTAATGAGGGCGCGCTGTGTTAGCTCATTCATTACCCCTAATATCTCCACCGCCCCAGTGTTTTGCCTCCCACTCCTAGTTTTCCCCTTGGCCAGTGGTGTGTGGCAATACAAGTCCACTTATCAATCAAATACGTGTTGAATTTCGTCACACTTAAGTACGCACTGACTTAGAAGATTAGAGTTCAAGCAATGCTAAGTAATTCATGAGAAAGATAACTAGCAGGTCTCATGGTTGGTTTCCTAATTGTACTTTTGACATGGCGCAGACAGAAAACATGGAACGAAATCACATTTCCCTCTAAATGAGGACAAATAACTACTGAGCAGAAACAGTGTTGTTTAACATAGAGTATACTTGTATCAGAGAGGTGCTCCACAATGGGAAGTATGTTTATTAACACATACTGTTAGATAGAACTCCTCAAAGCACTTTCGCTTCCTCACTTTCATGTTAAAAGATAAGATATCACTCCCATGCCTGTCGACTAAATATAAAGCTCCAGTCAGCTGGCAGTTAATAGCTCCTCTAAAGTTCACCTACTTTTACATTTTTGTTTGCGAAACCCATGCAAAGACGGTATAAAAAGAAATGTGGTTTTTTGTGGGTTTGTGTGCAGGACTTCATCTTGACAATGACTGTCATGGCATCAAGTGAGATGCCACTGTGAATATGCATATTTCAAATAATGGCAAACATTTATTACATTTGTTTCTGCCTTTTTCTTTGGGAAACTAACATATATTAGGTAAATAAGGCTTTTTATAATGTATATGCTTAATTTGATTTGACCTGTATGACTTCCCCCCTACACCTGCATAATTGTAAACAAAGCAGAAAAGACTGAAACTGAAGAAGTGGATTATGAGCTTGTAATGGATTGTCATGGAAAGGTGGAAAAAATAATAACCAGTTATGTCTCAGACAGTTTTAAGTCTTACCAGGTAGTCGTCTGGTTTGATGCCGAACAGATCCCTGAAGTAGCGGAAAGCCAGCGGGGCGTAGGTCTTGAAGCGAAAGTCCGGATAGTGATGTGCGGGGGTCAAGTTGCTTCCCTCACTGCGATGTGTGATGAATAACAAAGAAAAGCAGGAAACAAAAACAAATAATGGTACATGAGATACATTAATCCAACACTCAACTCAAATAAGGGGGCAATAAAGAAAACCTTTAACGTTATATAAGTGTTGTTAACACAGTCATCCCACCAAGGATCACCTGCAGGAAGCACCAAGGGGGAATTTGAACCCTAATACGTAATCTGTGTGGCTATTGACTCCCAGCAAGTGTACCGGTGGGCCCTTGTAATGTGCTCCAGCCATGCATGAACAGGCTTTAGTAAGTAATCTCTGGGAACCCAGATTCCAGTATTATGCCAACAAACGGGCCAGTATAGAGTTCCTCACCTGGAGACTAAGGATGGCTCTGATTACTGGATCTAAACAACACCACACAACAGATGAGCCTTGACTCTGAGCAGGAGAAAGGGAAAGGTGAAAATGAAAAACAACAAAAGGGACAAAATAAACGACATGTTGTTGATCTGATTAAACTGTGGAACCTTTGACAACGACCCTGTTTTATAACCTGTGTCCAAGGGGAAGACCACAACACAGGCACGTCTAATAAGGTTAGCATGAGTCAGACATTGAGTCTTTCATCATAAAATAAATTACGCCTACCCGAAATCTACAAGGATTTGGTTTACTAAAGGGTTATGCTTTCCAGAGCACCTCTAAATCGGTTTACTATTCTGAGGATTTAGATGGTTTTCTGGGTAAAAAGGCTGCTGTGTTGTTATTTGGTAGTGATATATCCAGTAATGGGATACAGGCAACAGGCAAGCACAGTCGTGTAAAACAATACCTGTGATTACTCTGCAGTGAAATCTGACTGCTCTGTCGTGAGGGCAACAACAATTATCTATCATCAATGACTGACAGTCCATGTCCGTAACATACGCCTGCATGGAAACCATTCAACACCTGAACGTTTTTCATTCAACCTAATCAGAGAGCAGAGTGTGTGTTTATGTGTCAAAGTGATCGCTGACCCCTCCAGCCATCCAAAACTAGACTGACAGGACAAACTACAGTGATGGGAAACCCCCCAGAGAAAAACACTGACAAGAGGAAGAAGAGAGTGAGAAGGAGCAGCATCGTAGAGCCGTCTACATACTCAGCCGCTCTCTCAGGAGGCGTTTGTGTTTGTTTCCTTTCACAGAAAACAACAAAAGCATTTAGATAAGGTAAAGAAAAATAGAGGCAATCTTGATATTAGATCACACCACCCACACTACTTCTGGCACCTTTGCTCACACCCATCTTCGAACTCTGCCTTTACTTTGATCATGCAACTTTGATTTTGATACTATTTAAAGGTGGGCTAGGTAATTTTGGAAAAACCAGCTCGAGTGCGCTAGAATTTGAAAATACACAACCGGAGAAAATCTGCCACTTCCTTACAGAGCCCCTCCTCCAACACACGAACGTGCACATGACCAATGAGGGCAGGAGATAAGTTTGTGCACAGATGGAAGGCTGACAGGCAGGTAGGCCATCCAGTTATTTTAGCCGGGCCGGCTCAGATGATTGGTCGTGCTTTTTACAGTACTACGGCTTCCACAGATGACATTTTTGTATGGATTTTTTGTCAAAGCACTTCAGATATCCATTGCTATCGGGATGTTAAGAGCATTCCATGGGATATAACAAAAAGTGTATCTCAAGCCGGTTTCTCAAACTTACCTACCCCACCTTTTAATATAAGGTTTTGTGACTGCATCTTTCACGGTTGGGGCGTTATAACAGTGACTGCTCACAGCCAATCAGATATAGAAACATATGGTTAATTCCTGAAAACCTCTTCTGTGGTAGTTCCTGCTACAGGAGGTGTCTCATTTCCAATTATGACACACACACACACACACACACACGTTTTCTCTCCTCCTAATTGTGTTTTGGGTCATTTTCTTTTCCCCTAACTCTGTAACGTTGATGTTTTACTTCA
>NW_011359122.1:1646710-1663084 GCF_000735185.1 Notothenia coriiceps | reverse complement strand
GGACACACACACACACACACACACACACACACACACACACACACACACACACACACACACACGTTTTCTCTCCTCCTAATGGTGTTTTGGGTCATTTTCTTTTCCCCTAACTCTGTAACGTTGATGTTTTACTTCAGTTCGCATGCTCATTGAAAAACTGGCCTTGAAGATAACTTAGCTTCTATTTATTTTACCGATTATGTGAAAAGGCTTGACATTGGCTGAGGATGAAATAACGATCATGCTTTAAACTATTGATATAATGCAATTCATTATTTGAGCAAAGCAACAGCAGGTTTTTAAACACTCATCACTGTAGGGCAGACGGCGTGCCAAAACCAGGTTTGCATGAACCAGAATGGATTTGCATATGGTGTAAAGATCTCAAAGATAAACAACAAAGTATTTCCTAGCAGGAATCCAGTTCTCTTCCTGAAGCTTCAGAGTTAACGATCTTGGATGATTCATGCATTTGGCCACAGATAGAAAGCAAACTTGTGAACACATGCTCTACTTTAATTATTTTAGCTTGAATGTTCTTTTTTTTTAGGATAGGATTTACAAGGCCAATTTGTAAATAGAAAATTAAAAAAAAATCCTATAAAACAGTATTGTCCATTGTGAATTCTAGTAAACGACATTGTCATATATTGATTACCAGAATTGTATGTTTATATCTCACTTTAAAATTATTCCGGGGTCTGTTGTGGATTATATCAAATGTCTCTTTAATCTGATGATGTGATTGTGAGGACAGCCGAACATGACCAGCCACACTCTGACATATGTTTTACACCGTGTCAGCAAGAGACACATTATAAGCCGATTTCACAGTTCTTGGCAGGATAATGCACCAAAATAGTTTTATCCCTGCATCATGATTCAGACTAGCAAAATGAAATAAGTGGGAGATTGTGGTAGCAGCATAATTTCCTCGGACAAGTGGTCCAGCGCCTGCAGTTTCCACTGAGCATGATTTGTTATCATTTTGACTGTCTTTATTACAAGACCCAGACATATAATATTTGAGCGGGCAGACTGGCAAAGCTCACTCTTTAGTCCATTCATTCACCTTGCAGTCAGGAAACAGTCGCAGCCAAAGAACCGCCTGTTTCTACCCACACACAATCTGTTTTTATGAAACACTTCTCTAAATAATTTTCTCCTGTAGACTTATAACCTTGAGCTTATGCAAATGTCTGGCTATTTTTTTCATGACATTGAGCATACTATTGCTACACAATGAACTCACACATCGACGATTTCTTCAGAAAATGTATAAAAGCTGTCTTCCTGTGTACGGAGGCTGTGTGCGCAGCTATGGACGTATGCATGTGTGGGTTGACGCTACTAAACACTGACCTGGGCAGAAACACACTCTCCACCACATAGAAGTCTTGCATAAGCACGTCTCTGTCAGGCTTGGAGGTGAGGTTGCCCACTGTATAGCCGATTCCGAGCTGAATGGCCCCCTTCAAGGCCGATGACGTGGTCTAGACGGGAACATAGAAGAGAAAACATCCCATTAGTCAGGCTGTTACATCACCCTGTCACTGCTAAACCAATCACATACTAAATATGTTGTTAATGTAAACAAGAGAAACTTGGAAAAAAAAAGCCCAAAAGAGATCTAGAAAAATCTAGAAAGTATCAAGGTGAAAACTTTAAAGGGTATTTCAAAGGAATTGATGGAGAATATATGTGAATTCATGGGAAATAAAGGAGTCATCTGCTTAGGCTGTTTACCATTTCATATGCAGATAGAAACAAACCTTTTACCATATGATAAACAGATACGAAAATGAATGTACCAAATAAATCCATTAATTGGTTTCATACATACAGTGTAACGTGCCATGCGTTGAATTAGATAGCTGGCAAGTGGGAGGTACTTAAAAATCTGTCGGTCAATAATGCTGGCTGTGTGCAAACTCAGGGTTTAAGTGAACAAGTTAGAGAAAGATGTTTACAATAAATAAATGTATTAAAACTCCTGAAATGTTCTTTTGTTCAATGCGATGCTAGCAAATGATCTGTAGGTGTAATGGAAAACTGTGATGGTGAAAGCAGTGCATGGTTACAATTCCAATAAATTGGCAAACTTTTAATAAGGAACCTGGTATTAAAGTCAATCAAAATCAAGAAAGTAGACCATACATCAAGACAATAAAGTCAACCCGTATTTTGTTGAGTACAATGTTGTAGTATAAATTGCACTAACATTAAAACCCAAAAAGACTGGGACATAAACACCCTAGTTCTTTGGTTGCGTGGCCACCACAGAAAGACCTTTTTAGTCCCAACCTGAACAGTGGTGGCCACTGTGGAGAGCCTTGTAATGGTGACATCTTAAGAAACACTGACGTCTGGAGTAAAAAAAAAAAAAGAGGAAAGAAAACAAGTGTGACCGGCACTTGACTGATCTCTGGCAGCTGGCCTTGGCAGGGGTCAGGACGCAATGTGCTTTAGAAGGACATTTATAAGGACTCATGTGACTCAGACTCAGACCTTGTGGACTTGTTGGCTCTATATAGTGGCATCTCAAAATAAATGTTGTGGAAGCAGGATGACATTAGTTTTAAGAGGCAAATAAAACCAAACACAGTCGAGCTTTGTGTGAATAGTTTTTACCTTTTTGTAGGTTTTCTCTCTGCTTGTTTTCCAAGGCCCTCCCATCCCATTCTCTGTTGTAGTTGACATCTGAAAGAGATATAAAACATTAAGGAAATGACTTGGACTACTTTTACAACTTAAAATGGTTCCATGATGAATGTGGTGACTGAAAAAAGTCAACGTACCTTGCCTAATGAGAAGCTGTTACCGACAAACAGCAATCAGGGCGACATCCCCTGATTGTCGGCGAACATCAGGATGTCTGGATCCGTGAGAGGACCCTCTGCAAGATAGCAGACACACAAAGTATAAGGTAAAAAAAGATGTGACCGAGGGCGGGATGTCAATCAGCAAAGAGTCCTTGATTAACAGCAATGCGTTTGAGAACACTTCCATGCCCCCACTCTCCTGTTAATCTCTGCCTGATTGGAGAGGCAGTTTAGCAGATCTAAACTCTCCCTGTTGAACTGACCTCCAGCAAGATATCTCTGCGTTTGACAGTCACTCGTTTATATACGTGTATGTGTGTGTGTAGTTACCATCCTAACTCTTCTTATTAAAGTCTGCTTTGGAAAAAAGCGTGTGTGTGTTTTTGATAAATAACACCTCATAACGAAGTGTGTATGAATAAGCTGTAGCCCAGGGCACTTTACAGTTTACAGCACAATCAAAACCTAACTGAGCCCCAAAAATGTGCAGGCTGTCTCATATCCTCATATGTGATGCCCTCCTAACTCTTTTCTAGTGTGCTTTTTACTCCTGTTTCACTCCCTTACATTCCAGATAAATAAGGCAGAGTGACACAAATCAATGAAACTGTGACAAGAGTGTGTCCTCTAGTGAGGGAGGGAAAACAGGGACACAGACGAGGAGTAGAGGCTTAATAGAAACACCGGCAAATGTTGGACTTTGTCTGATAAGCTCAGTCAAGCCTGCAGTCGCAGCCCCACCTGCATATAAATGCACCTACAGCTCTCAGAGTACACTGTCTTTTTGCTGTGGTCGCACAGAGAATATACACACTTTGAAAGTCTATAACTACCTTTAAGAAATGCTGCAGTCCAGGGTATATTTCTTATCAGAATATGTTGTAACCATGTTTAAAAATAATCTTCAAAAAGCAGCAGTGTGTTTTTACGTAACGACATGTTGACACCCGAACAGACGCAGATATTAAAAGAATGTAGCAGACACCAAACCCTTATCTACAGGCCGGGTCATTATCTGCGCTCCGACTCTTCTGTTGCTATAAACAAAGGGACAACACGGAGGCATTTTAGCTTTAGGCGCACCTCCCATATATTTGTTTTTGCATCATTCAATCCTTCTCCATCTAAAAAACCCTCAGTCTGTTGTTTTCACCTATTTGGAAGGAGCTCAGACACATTATAGTCACAGAAAACGTGTTACCTCATCCTTAGTAAAAGGATCACGTTTGTCAAATGACTTTGTGTGAGTGCAACTGAGGCAAAGGTTGCTTTTAACACCAAAACATCCTGCTACTATAGAAATACATCAGAATATTTCTCCTCACTACTGTGCAATGAGGATTTGATCCACTTGAGCCATCACACTGTATGACTGTCTGTGTGCTCTGAACCTGAGGAATTTTAATGAGCCTGCAGGCCTATCCGGCTCTCTGCTCAGTCCTGGCCTGTCAGTGTTAAAAGAGATAGTTTGGACCTCTCTCCCCCTCTCTTTCACTCCCTCCCTCTCTCTCACCTGACCCCACAACCCAGCCGGTGCTTTAACAGACTGTTTCTAGAACAATCTGTGAGAGGCCTGCAGCTGCAGCAGGTCTGTTGTTCCCCTCTCAACAAAAGAGAGGCAGACAGATTGTTTGACACGCGAATGAAAATGGATCATCCTAATCAGCCATATTTTACCACTGTCACACACTCCCATTGCAAATATAAGAGAGCATGCTGTTGATGTAAAACTATACTTTTTGCAAGTCACAATTATATTACCGAGAGCTACAAATACAAAAATGCATAATTGAGACAAATCAATACCTTTATTGGATTATGGATGGAGTGAGGACCAAATGGGCAAGGTTATACAAACTTTGCAATCGAAAGGCTAAATGTAGACCAGAAAAGAATTTCAGTGGAATGAGAAGAATTACACTTTGGGTCAGTTCCCATTTCACACAGTTGTCAAGCTTGTACATGACGCACACAGTAAACAGACATATCAACTTCCAAGTAAAAAACGTAAAACAGAATCTGTTGTAACTGCAAAACTTCCATCACAACTCACCACAGCTCTTCCTGCTTCTGCCTTTGTCAAAAGCCAACAAGTCAACACTTAAAGAAAGTACTTCTTTAATCCACTTTATCTGTCAGTCTTGTGAAGCAATTTGTGACTTCTGCTCTCAAGGAGATTCTCCGTAAGTAATGTCAGCTCTTTCCTCCTTCGGTCTCTCTGAACGTAAACAACGCTCTGCCCGCTCGTCCACACACCCTTGTCAGAAACTCTACCACCCTTCAAACAAACACACTTGAGTTCAGATCAAACACTGGCTCTCATGCCATATCTCCTCCATGGTTTCAGGGATATTGCCAAGGGCGCCAGTCAGCCCTGTGGAAGTCAAATCGTCTCTCTGTAGCCAAGCTGCTCTGGCGAGGAAAACACGTTAATGAGAGCAGACATGGGTCGTCTGGTATGATAAAAATGCAGATCTAATGCATCTGAAGTGTTAATGCGTCAAAGCTGTGGAAATATCGCCTCACTGGTCTCAGTAGGAAATGTCATAATAATAGTAATCAAGACAGAAACCAAGCAGTTTACCCAACCACACTTGCTTTAGAAAGAAAAATCCTGTATGTCTTCCTATAGCGAGATCTGTTTCTTTGACAAGAGTGAAACTGTAATTTCCACAGTAGAGCACAACCATTTTCCAAACCATCTGATCATGACAAGGAGGCTCCAACAGCTTTAATCGCAAGGACACAGACACTTCATAGCGGTTTCTTTTTGCTCTGCTTTGCCTCAGTCCCAAGATACTATTGGATTACTGCAGCAGATTGGAGACATAATGGAGAATCAATAGCAGACCATCAATGCAGAGCGCTGAGGACCAGACTACTGGGCTTTCATGACCTTCACAAATCCCGCCTGTGAGATGTTGGATAAGCACAGATATCTGGATTTGCATGGATACAATCAAGAAGATGCATGTGGGAAGTCAGCTTAGCTCGGCTTGCAGGGGATCGGCTTCATCAACTTAACTGCTCTGATCCTTCGGCTCAAAGAAACGCCACCCAAGCAACATTTCACTAAGAAAAACTTGTTCAGTTGCATTGTTGTAAAATATAAGGATATATAAAAAGAACAATAGAAAAAAAAGACATGTCCCATGGCTAAATGGCGTAGAGCAGTATTCATTATCTTTCCGAAGCCTTGTGTAAACCCTTGTTCACTGTTTGGTGTGTCAGTGTGATTACATAATTGGCTTAGTTACCCCAACCGTGTAAAATAGATCCTTCTGTGAAATGTGTCATGCTCTGTTATGAATCATATACTGGGAAACCAATCTGATGTGTGGGCTCCCCTAAATGGCACAAATCACAAACAAACAATATGTCGTCCTCATCACCTCAAAAACATTCAGATTCATTCCTTGGCTAACGCTTCAATGACTGTGTTGAAAGTGTTTTGCTAAAAGACAAAAAGTGAGACAGGTGGAGGAGAAGAAAATGCTGGGCAGTGGGACAGACAGTGAGGGGGATAGAGTCACAAACACTGTCTTTGTGAGACGTTCAGTAAAAAATAAATATCTGCTTGTTATTGTCAAAGACACACACACACACACACACACACACACACACACACACACACACACACACACACACACACACACACACACACACACACACACACACACACACACACACACACACACACACACACACACTGTTGTTTTCTCCCTGGTGAGTCCCCACATTAAATGAGGCAGTAAAACAGCAGGCAGGTATTATTCTGGATGGTTTTTGGGGCGTTATGTTCCATATTTTTCTGTATCCGCTAGAGGTGTGTTTTTTTTTATCATCGCTCTGAGGGACAAGCTGTGCTGCAGAGATCTGCCTGCGTACATAGGCACTATGCAGCACTGCAGCGCTTGCAAAGACGTGTGTGTATGTGTGTGGAGAGTATATGTACTGTATATATATAAACAAGAAAACCAATCTGTAGCCACACTGGCAGCCCATCGCGCCGTTTGATTGGTTGGATCTACAATGTGCAGACATCTTCTATTACCAACATTAGTAAGGGAACAATGTTTGAACAAAGGGCAGCGCTAAATGAAAAGACTATGAATAGGTCACAATGTTTTTCCTATTGTTCCTTGTTGGGGAATAATTGCTGTTATGCATGTTAGAATATCCACATCATCCCGTATTTTGCATTGATTTCAGAGTACATCTGGGACTAATGGGAATGTGTGGTCAAAAGTTTTAAATGCATCTTTTCATGAGAGTGACAACACAACCCAGTAGTTGGAGAGTTTTGTACAAATGGACTGATGAACCGGCCAAAAGAGTGTACATTAAATTCTCTACATTTTACAATATGATGCTGCAAGGAGAAGCATAACATAAGTGCAGAAATGTGAGACTGTAAACAATGAAAATATCTGCTGTCCCTAAAGTGTGGGCTCCCCTCCAATCGCCAAGTAGAAATGATCAGTCAGATAAATGGCAATCATAAACAAACAAAAGTGAGCACATGTGAGATATATCACTTGCCAGGCAACTAGCACCAACTAAATGTACACTTTAACTATGGACAGTGCTTGACCTTTTGTAAACAGCAAACAAAGCGACACACTAGGTGGGAGGGAGAGAGAGAGAGGGACTGCACGACGAGCGCTTTGACCTTTCCGATGACACGAGAGGAAAAGGAAAAATGAGTGAAACAGAAGAAGGGGGTGAAAGAGACCGAGGAGGATGACAATGGGAGAGGGAAACAGAAACAGTGAACAATAAGTATGATAGTAAACATTTAGGGTGCTTCAACAAGACTACACCAAGTGTTATTCAAAGTTTCCCAGCAGGACAGAAAAGGAAACACACCACTATATAGATGCAAACACAAGGACAACATATAGGGCAAAAATAACGAACACATGTTGTTTTCTAAGAGAACATGAATGCAAAAAACCCAGGAGAGCTCTTGGCTTGTATTTGTAATTCAGAGAGCGTCTCACTATGGTTCCACTCTGCATGAAAAGCAGTGAGGAGGAGGTCACGCACTGTGTCCAGAGAGTCACATGATTCAACCGAGGGAATGCAGCGGAGGGGGGGTGAGAGAAACATAGAGATGAGTATATGCAGTGAAACAGAGACTATGTTCTCTAAAGACACATAAGCAGGGGAGAGGCAGCCCTGATGGAGCGACACACTACAGCTGGAGAATTTCTGAGAAAAGGACATATAGAGCAGTGTTTTGATTCGCTCACAACCAGTAATATCTCCGAGATAGCCTAAACAAGATCACATGACACATGAGATGTTTAGAGACGTGTGCAAGCCCAGCTGAACTCAGCCCTGCCCTGAAGTCCAAAGGTCCTCTTGCTCTTCTTTAAGCCACAAAGTTGACAGACAGGTTTAGTAGCTAAGCATAAAGCTGTGGGAACAAGTGACTATATTTATTACTCTCAGAAGTGATCAATCTTGGGGGTAAGAGGGGATTACATCACCCTGCCTTCATTGATCGAAGGTCACCGGCTGCTGAAGAAAAGACGAGGAATTTCTATGTCGTAGTCCAACCATTTCATTTGTCAACGCTCCTTCCCACTCGTTTACTCCAGTACCCTCGGGTCCCCTGAATGGGCCTCTGCAAGCCTTGTTATTACCATGGCAGGGAAGTAGGAGGGGTACTATAGGGGGCTCAGCAGGGCCAAAACAACAACAACAACAACAGCAAACACCACAACCTCCGACTAATCTGAATTCCATCAGGGCTGCCAAGTTGCCCTGCCAGCAACCTTCCAACCAACCAATCGTTAAACAGGAGAGCTCAATTATCAGCCAATTACTGCTGCAGGCCTCCTTTGGGAGATTTCTGCATCCTCTCAAACGCTGGGCCAGGGAGGGGGAAACTCCCCTTCAGAGCTCATTAAGATCAACGCGATAATACTGGGAAATTCTTCATCCACATTCACCTGCTGCAAAGTAAATCAGGGGCTTTCTTAACAAACTCTGACACTGGCATTTGTGAAAATCTTCCCAGGATTATCACATCTCTGTAAAACATGAGTTTATGAAAAATAGTGTAGCAACGCAGCTTACTGTATGTATTGCAAATTAAAAGCAACAAAGAGTTGTCTAAATCTGCCGCAAAGCGCTGATATTTCCTGGCTTCCAGTCCCCAAGATTGATCAGAGCCCTGTAATAAAAGAAAGTTGATTATGAAGTCCTGACTGTGAACTGGTGGCAATGTTCTTTTTGCTGACATGAGTTCACCCTGGGTTATGAAAGAGAACAATAAAACAGATAACAGAGAGAGAAAGCAGCCCACGCTGTGCTTAGGTAGAGGTGCAACACAAATAAACAGAGGTGTGGAGGCTAAACCTCTTCTGGTCAATGGAGTATGGTTGTGCTGCCCCTGACTCTCTATTTTAGGAGGCTTTTAACACTGACTCAATTACTGTAGTAATATATTCTGTTAGTCTTTTGTAAACAAATGTTTCTGTGAGAAATGAATCACTTTATCTCGAAAAATGTCAAATCTGGTAAATAAAGTGGAAAGAGACAGCATTTTAATTTTCCCCATCCCAGCGTTTCCGAATTTTTGGCGCCACGGTCTCAAATACAGCTTGATTGATTTCCCTTTTCCTTAAAGTTACCAACTCTTAGGAACAGGAACAGTAGCAAATAACTTGCACTGATACTCTTTGGTAACTGGGGATAGCTACCGATTGCTCCAGAGGAAAATACAAGTGCCATGCTCTTACTGTTCTGGTTACGCATTGATAGACAAACTTACTTTGTGCCTTGAATTGAGCTCTCATTTGTCCGGGTGATCATACCCTGGCAGACAGGATTGCACAGAGAAAGTGAGGCTAATAAAAAACCAATGTAAATACCAGTGGTGACACTCTACTTTAGCCATTACATTGTGCAATCAATTACATTCATAATGATTCATGAAGTTAAAGCAAACAACTTCTCTATTGCCGCTTTAATGCTTTCCTAATGTAGATCTTGGTCAACAGTCTGAGATGGCAAATACGATATGAGCTTATTATCAGAATCAATGTACACGTCAGAACAAGACTTTGCAGTACAGGAACACATGTATTGCTGTAATTATGACACAAACAGTGTTTTTACTAAAAATGTTTAGTTACTGATTAATCCAAATAGTACAAGATTAACTAATAAGAAAGGAAAACAGTGGTAAGCCCTTAAGGCCTAGCACTGACTTACTGGTGAAATGGCAAACCACATAACACATAACACTCATTAACCCATCAGCAAGTACAAAACAAACCACATGTTTTAAAGTCTGAAAACCCACAACTGCTCGAATCAAAGACAACTAAAAACAGTAGCTCCAACTAATGTCCACTTCAGGAATTAATACAAATATGTTTCTAAGAAGGATGTCGCTTTTTTTCCTTTACCTTCTTCAAACTGTATGGAAATTATCTCAAATCTCATTATATAAGGAAATGCTCAATTAATTCTCTCAAGTGACCCGATTAAAGGTTGTTACATCAATGCAGAGAAAAGCACCACAAAAAAAGAGAGGCTTGGTGCTGAATGACCTGATATGAAGCGCTCTGCAAAGAAAACAAACACTCTTGTCCTGCTTTCATCAGATTGCAACTAGGACGTAGCGCATTAGCACTCCTTTGACCCAGAATATAACACTGCAGACAGGAGCGAGAGAGGATCCTCTGAGAGGAGAATCAGAGTGGGTGTAGTGGGAAGAGAGGTCACACTAAACACACAGAAATATTACGAGGTGCAGGATTTCATTATCACAACATAGTGAGGCATTTATTTATCAGAGTATCAAGGCACATGGTGGTCAGTCTGTCAGGAATGAGAAATAGAGAGGCTGAGAACTACTGTTCAGGGCACTGACTTGTAAGTGTCTTTATGAGTCTCATGTGCCTGATGTTTTGGTCCTATACTTGGATCCCATGGCTGTTAGATCCAAAATCACAAGACTTAACTTTACAGCTGTTAATTATACCGTATAACCCCTAGACAGGAAGCTCATCCAGTAGGGAAAAGATAAACTAATATTGGCTTAAAAATGTGGCCCTCCTGCTTTGAATCAGTGCTATTGATTAATAACATTACATTTAGCGGGCGCTTTTATCCAAAGCAACTTAGGTTAAGTGCAATCAACCATGAGGATACATATTCCGAACTGCAAAGATCCTGCATAAGTTTAAAATAAACTAAACAATTGTAACAGGTGCCTTTAAGTCTGCAGAGGAAGATGCCATTAGTGCTTAATGTTACAGACAGTGTTACAATTTCATCATTAATGATAAAGAGAATCTGATCCCTCAAGTAAAAGCCCAAGAAGAGCTGAGATTCACAGAATGAACATGATTTGGGTTCATTAAGTTTTGGCTCTACCGTGCTGTGTCACTTCTGCTGCGACTCAGATGGAAATTATGACATAATGTACAGATGCTTCTCGCTCTGACAAGCGACATATCAGGGCCGGGGCAGCAGGCAGCCCAGGAGCGCAGGTGTGAGTCCCAAGGAGAGAGCAGCGGATTTGCATGAGCTGTTTTCCCTTTCAAACATCCTCTGCGGCGAGCAGACCAACCTGGCATGAGCTTCACCATATTCCTTTGCCTCCCAGTCAAATGAAGGAACAGGAGGTTCATTAAGGAGACCACACACTCATAATCTTGTGTAACTTTGTCTGAAAGCTTGGCTCAGATTTGCATGATTATTCATTTTCTACAATCATCATGATGTCACATTTTGATCCAAATTACATATTGGTTGATGGCTAATATTCCTAGGAACTTGTCAAAGTTATGTAACATATCATTCTTTATACGCCACTCTGCGATACAAAGACACATGACTACAATGTGAAAAGGGTCAAAGGGTCAAATCTGACCCATTACAAAGAAGACTGCTATAAGAAAGTAACCCACATCATAAAGGTGAGACAACTTTTCATCCTTCATTATGACAAAGCAAAACTCTCCATCAGACACTTTTGTCTATAAAAATCATCAGTAGGCCTACAAGCTCAACAGTTGAATGATGCCCAGAAGGACACGCTTGTTTTACTGGACCCTGCGTTTGTTGAGTTTTCTAAAACAGCTGTCTTGCTCACATCTCTCATTCTCCTGGATTATACAAGATAACCAGATATCACTTTTTTTTCCTTTCGACTGCCGAAAGCTATTTCACAGTTTCACCCTGGCTGCCAACTACCAGAGGGAGAAATGTTGCACTTCAGTGTAAAGAGCAGTGATAATGTGATAGGTACTAAGGCTCAGGGCAGTAAATGAAAAGCTGCTCCAGCGCAATTTAATGACGTACACAGATAATATATCAGAAATACAGAAAATCTGTCAACTGGCCTTTACTGCACATATTGTGCCTGAGAGATGTAGCAGCTGTATTTTTGCACACATGTAGTAGTTGCTAAGTAACTTGCCTCTCAAAAGGTTAAACTGAGGCATGAGGGGATCTTAACATTAACTTTGTTCAACACTCATACAAACCCGGAGGTCAGTTTGTCCAGGTTTCCATTTTTCTGTGGTGAAGATGTAAAATGTGTCTTTCTTCCTCTGCCCCCTAATTTGTTACACAACCTTCACAATGCTTGCCTCATTTCCCACCAAACAGAACAGACTTCCAGTTTCTTAGTAAAATTGCAAGATAGAGTTGCAGACACATTCAAACTGTCTTCCTCCTGTTTTAAGAAACGGCAGCAAAAGTAAATGTTGATACAGCAAACACTAGTGACTGTCGAGGAGCTAACCAGCTACACTGGTGGTGCGACAGGGCTAACCCCAAGAATAACAGCAAGAACATTTCATTTATTCAGAGTTTCAGTATGAAAGTCATGAGCAACCCCCCTCATCAACATCCTCATTTAATTCCATGCTTTCAATTAAATATTGTCGTGAAATCTTGGTAAAATTACAAAATATAACTCCCTGACCTCTACCCAATAACACAACATATCTAGTAGGGGAAAATAAGTTGTTAGGCGAAATACACCATTTAAAATTAATACAATGTTTCTTTAAGAAAATGATATCGCACCAGAAAGTGTTAACGCGCACCTGCATTTTTTCACCTGTCGCAACACCTGCAGACATTCATAAACACCAAACGTAATAACAATATGCTCTGTTGTTAAAATTTTATTTCGGTCATGATATGAAACTCACAGAAACCTTACCAGCCAATCGTGATCCTCTGCGTATGCCTGTAGAAATAATATTTCCCTCACAGGGTGCTGCAGTCCTCACAGAAAGACCTTTCCTCAAGCAGTCGATCCCCAGCAGATAAATAACTGCGGATAAGGGAAATCTCCGCTGTTAGTGGTGTGTTTTCCCCACCAGCTGACTGTGCACAACTGAAGTCAGTCCTCCACTGAGCAGCAAGAAGCCCTGCGTGTCTTTATCCCTGCCTCTGTACATGCACCGTGCCATTCAGTGCACCACTGGATGAAAAGCGACTCGAGGATGCCCTCTGCAGGACCAAGGCACGTTTAGTCTAGCAGGAAGGGCCCTCAGATTTTGAGATACCCCTACCCGAGGTATAACAAATGACAACAATGATTTGTATTATCTTTAGGGTCTCCCATTAATAAATTTGATTGTTGTCAAATTTTATTTTGGGGGAAAAATGTTTTTTGGATTGTTCTTTAGAACTACCCCAATCCCTGAAAAAGAGCCAAATTAGACCAGACCGAATATGAGGATGGTGACAAAAAAGCCCATAATTTGAGAATGGCCAAATCTGAAGAGGATAAGAGATTATCCTCTTCAGATTTGCTGAGGTATGAGTCAGGTGGCTGTCCTACATCACTAAATAGTCAGACAATTATTTAACTAAAAAAATACTGAATTATAGTCCTGTAAACTTAGCTTCAGTTTAGACGGAAATTGTACTTTTTGGTGATAGGACTCAATCACTTTTCTCATTCATCAGAAAAACTGAAATCCCTAAAAAATATACCATTACTGAATTATCTAGGGCAGGAGTTCCCAAACTTTTCAGTATATATAAAAAAAATTAATCAATTTTTTTTAATAATTTTTATTTTCCATTTTTATTTTTGTAATCATCTCACTTTGGGAACCCCTGGTCTAGGGTGCTATTGAACACTAACCAGTAGTTGTATGGAAATATCTGGTACAGTTCTATTGCAAATGACATTTCTTTAGACATAGGCCTACCTCTTCTCTGATACAGTCACATTCCGAATGGGGGATAAGTGGCATAAAAGCCTATAAGTTAAGAATGCTTACTCTGATGGTCATTATATTTGGAGAGGGAAATACCAGGTGGCTGAACTACATCACCAAATAGTCAGAATAAGAGTAACCCAATACAATAAAGTGTATTAGTTCTAAATTGCAAGCCTCTAAAACATAGGTGTAAATAGTACAGGTTTTATTGAAACTGGAACCTTAATTCAAAGTACAGTATACAAATCATCAAATAATTCAGTGAGAGGTCAAGTATATAGATATTTGAATATAATGTTAAATGTCAGGTTCCTCAGAAACGTTAGGGGACACATGTTGACATTCTGCACAGCAGGTGCGGAACCCCGTACAGGGAAGGCCAACAGAGAGGCACTGGCACTTTCCACTCTCTCCACACTTTGCATCTTTGCAATACAAGTGAGTAATGTCTCTCACTTCTGTAGGTGCTGGGGGTTTGTAAATAGCAGTGGTTTAATGGCCCCATCTCTGACAATCCACCCCTTGCCAACAGGACTCCATAACAAGGGTTTGGGTTCGGGCTGTGACACCATATCGCTCTCTGAAACATTGCTCTTTACATGTTGTTGAAATGCATCCTCTGTTGGCGGCAGATTTTCTGAGGCTGCATCTGTTGTTGATGCAATTATGAACCTCAGTTCATTCAACTTTGTGCACATCAGTCCAATTTCCTTTTTTCCATATAGCAGAAGCGCCAATTCTCTTACGACTGGCAAAGACTCTTCCAAGCTGGCAGAGAGTCCAAAATGGGCCAGATCTTTGAGCTCGCTGAGATGGGTCTTGGGTTTGGTGAATGCTGTTGTCTTTCCTATTCTGTACAAACTACTTGTTGTGCCACAGCCAGTGAGTGCACGACATGCTGGTAGACAGTTAGACATGTAGTTGCCGCCCAGCTTCAGGACCATCTCCAACTAAACGGCCTCTTTTACCTCATTCACACTAACGGTGTTTCAGGGCCGGTTCGTAGCTGGAGCCTGAAAAGCACCGGGTTTTCCTGTTCACACCGCAGCGGAGCAGCCTCTTAGCTCTGGAATCCGGTTCATTTCAAGCACCAAAAAAAATTGTCCGGATGGAGCAAAAGCACCGCATAAGTCACGCTTACGTCGAGTCAGGGGCAGATCAACTCCTGAACAACAACAAAAAAAGCTGCCGTTTTATCCAGTTTGTACACAACGATGGAGAAACTTAACAAGCAGCAGTGGTCCACTGAAGAGACCAGCTACCTACTGGGAATCTGGTCTTTCGAAAAGGTACAGGGGAAGCTGGAGCACAATCGGCTATTGTTGTTGTCGGTGTCAGCTGTGAGGGGTTTCCGCGCGCTTTGGCTTTATGAAGCAGGCACGCAAAACGGTTACGTCATGACGCAAACGATGACGCAATGACGCAGCATCAGTCGGACTCTGGGCAGTGTGAAAACCGAGAACCGGTTCTGAACCTGAAAAGCTCTAGCACGGCGCTTGAACCGGAGTTGCGTTGGTTGTGAATGAGGGTATGGAGAATTCCCAGTCCGGTTTCCGTTCCGCCCACAACTACTTGGTTGTGCCACAGTCCAGTGAGTGCACAACATGCTGGTAGCACGTTAGGACTGTCTTTTCCAATTTTCTCACCATATGATGTTGATGGGGACATCTCTCTTCCTCTCATTCATGCCTGCATGCATGCCCACTAGAGATGAACCAAAACATGTTATTTGCTTGCATAATATATGAGCAGTACTTCCACACCTGTATCATCACACTCACAAGCTGATGGCGGAAATATGACTCTTCAAGATGGTATTCCATGGAGCACCATCCTTTGTGTCTGTCTCCTTCCTGATCACTGTACAGTGATGTCAACTGCTGACTCTGCTGTGCAGATGCTCTTCACTCCTCCCCTTCGTCAAAATCCTGAGTGTAGTCCTCTGTGGGGCAGCAGTGACAATGTAGTTGGCTCTCAAACATGCAGAGTGGCAGTCTCTGTTTCCACTACTCAAGTACTTCCTGTAAGTTTGGGACATTTTGTTTTGCTGTTAGGTTATAACACTTTCGCTGTTATATCTCCAGAGATGGGTCCCCTCATTACAGATCTGCACTTTTGCCTAAACATTTGTTTTTAGGCCTTTCTTAAAGGTCTTCAGTTGGTCTGTGGAGTCCTCAGGTGGTTCTGGCGAGTCTTCACGTGTTCTGGGGAGTCCGTCAGGTGGGTCTGCGGAGTCCTCAGGTGGTCCTGCGGAGTCCTCAGGTGTGGCTGAGCTGCACAGAAAGCGCCGATCCCCCATTGTGCGGAGTTTTGGTCCTGTGGGGGGGGGGGGGGGGGAG
>NW_011359122.1:1631903-1646704 GCF_000735185.1 Notothenia coriiceps | reverse complement strand
GAGAGGCTGACCCGGAGAGAGGGGCCTGAATCCCCGCCCCGAGAGAGCCTCGACCCGCCCCTCCTCCAGAGGGAGGGCTCACTCTGACACACATTCAGAAAACTTACTTTAGAAACTGTGGGAAACTTTCACCTGGTCCAAAAACGCTTCATATAAACCTCAATAACTCAGTCTCATCTGAACACACACACATTGAACTTATATTTTGAGTTGTAGTAAACCTAAACTACCAGCAAATATTATCATTATTAAATCCATCCAGAATAAATGACTGTAAGACAAGAGACTTAGAAGTCATTTAAAAAGGACCCGGCTATTTTAAAGTTGTATTTGTAGTTAGTTGTATTTGTATTAACGGATATATGTTGAAATTAAGTCAGACTTTTTTATTAAATCCATCCAGAATAAATGACTGTAAGACAAGAGACTTAGAAGTCATATCAAAAAGACGCTCCTGAACCTGTCTGAGAGTTTTGCTAGTTTAAAGTTTTATTTGGTTTTAAAATCATTAATTACATTTTCTTGTAGAAATACTCGATACATTGTCAAAATGAGCTCCTGATAGTTGATTCGGCATACTTTTAATGGGAATAAAATATAATTAAATAAACGGCTCATATCATAATTAAAACAGCGAAAAACGTTCATCTCATCAAAAACAATGCTTCATATAAGTGTGGGGTTTTCTCTGGAAGTTTTTCCTTGTACGATGTGAGGGTCTAAGGACAGAGGGTGTCGTATTGTCATACTGATATTCTGTACAAACTGTGAAGTCCATTGAGACAAATGTAACATTTGTGATATTGGGCTATATAAATAAACATTGATTGATTGATTGATAAANTGTTTTAAATTATTATTGATCACATTATATAGTACATATTTCTTAATTTAAGCTCCAGTATATATGAATATGTTTGGTGTGTTTTTTAGGTATATTTGTTATTGACCGAGCAAACGCTTTTATTTTGAAGGCAGTTTTTACAGGCCTCTACCGTAATGCATAGGATATTCGCGCGCCGTAATACAGCGTGCGGGCTGGCTTGAATGACCACAGTCTGTGTTTACCCAGTGTTTCCTGACATGAAACGTTTTATTTCACCTTGCTGTTTTTAACGTATATTAAAAAACGGGGACATTTCCGGGGACAGTTTAAACCGGGGACAGGCCAATACAAACGGGGACTGACCCCTGAAAACGGGGAGGTCTGGTCACCCTAGTGTACGTGTGTATGTGTGTAAGTGTCTGAATGTTTTATTGAGTTTTAAATGTTTCCTGTGAGGAATATTTATTTACATATTTGTTTCCGTGGCACTAAATGTTTTCCGTCACGTAAACAGGAAGCATTTCTCCAACGCTGAATCGGTTTTCTTGAGTATTTTCACAGAAATGTGTAAGGTCTTGTTTTATATTACAGATCCCATGAAGTGTCTTTCTTCAGAAGAACAGTTATAAACAAAACAAAATTGTTCCATTTTCCCAGGAGGAAATTAACTCACCATAGAACACAGGAAATCAGTGTTAGAATATAAAAAAAAATGAGTTACAAAAATAATAATATAATTAATAATTATAACAATAAATATAAATATAAATAAAAAAGTATAATAATTTGTTTGTATATATATTTTTTCATGTTTAAAATATGAATTAACACTTATATTTTTCAGGAGCATTGTAATAATACTTCAGTTTGTCATAATGTATTTACACTAAAAAATATTAAAAGAAAAATAATAAGGAGCTGAGAAAGTAGCTGGAAACATATATTGTGTATTAAATACAATAAGATACAAATAATTATTAATATCGTTATTGTACTTTTAATTATTACAATTTTATTTATTTAGAAAAATTACTTTATTCCGCTACATTGAGATTATCAAAAATGACCTGGTGTAATTCTCATGTTTAGCCCACAGGGGGCGCCAAAGTACTTAATTTCAAACATCAACTGCAGTAGAACTGTGTGTGTGTGTGTGTGTGTGTGTGTGTGTGTGTGTGTGTGTGTGTGTGTGTGTGTGTGTGTGTGTGTGTGTGTGTGTGTGTGTTTCCTGACTTCCAGGTGTTTCCTGACCCCACCCCTCCCATTTTATAGACACACACACACACACACACACACACACACACACACAGTCAGAAACTCGTAATGTTTGACAGGAACACACAGAAACTCAGGTGATGAAAACGTGTTAATGTTATAATTATGAGGCATTGTACTTCACTGGAGTATTTCTCATTCATCTTTCACTGCACTACATGCATTTGAAAAGTCACCGTACTTTATAAAAAATAAACTCCACCATTACCAGCTGTTTAAGAAGTTAATGCATCAATAATTATTATACCATAATATATATAAATCTGCAGAATCAGCACTTTGACAGCATTTTGTAAACATTTGACTGGATTAAAATAAAGCATTAAAATTCTCAGGCAGGTTCTGCACTAATTTAAAGTAATTTATTCTGGATGGATTTAATAATGATGATATTTTCTGTCTGTTCGAAGCAAGCCGGATTAACTATTTAAAGCTCACTTTCAGATCGTATACGGTGATTTACAAGAAAATGACTTGCTTAAAAAATAGCGAGATTCTCAGGCAGGTTCAGGAGCGTCTTTTTTATATGACTTCAAAGTGGATTTACGGTCATTTATTTGTGATGCTTTTAATAAAAAATGCACATTTTGAGAGTTTAAGTCTAACTTAATTACAAAAGGTATCTGTTAATTGTGTGTGTTCAGATGTGACTGAGTTATAGAGGTTTATATGAAGCATTGTTTTTGATGAGATGAACGTTTTTCGCTGTTTTAATTATGATATGAGCCGTTTATTTAATTATATTTTANTGTACGTGTGTGTGTGTGTGTGTGTGTGTGTGTGTGTGTGTGTGTGTGTGCGTACACACACACACACACACACACACACACACACACACACACACACACACACACACACACACACACACACACACACACACACACACACACACACGTACACACACTTCTTATGTGCAGACCAAGAAAATGTCCAACTTTGATAAAAACACAAGCATATAGTTTAATGATATATTTTCTCAACAGTGCAGAATTGTTAACTTAATACAAATTCAAAAATATTTTTACATTTTTTCCCCTACGCTTTCTACATAACTTAACATTTGTCAAAAAATTATTCAGTCAACATTTTGTTACTAAAATATTTCAATTTACAATTATTAACAATTTACAAATGTATCAGTTATTACAGTTTTTCCTGAAATATTTAGAGTTTTTTTCATCAGTAATCTGGGTATTTTTTTCTAGAAATATTACGTTTTCCTCCAAAAAATATATTTCTATTTATGAAATTATTACGAAATTTCTTTCCATATTACTTTTTTTCTTGTCTAATTTCCAAAATAGCTGCCTCGTTGGTTCAGGTTGAAAAGCTTTCATCCAATCAGGTGCCTCGTAGCACAATCATTAAGTGTCCAATGTTTGTAAGTATGGCGGTATGCAAGAGAAGCAGAGAAACATATGAATTGATTTGTGCACAAAGACATAAATAATTATTATAATCGTACTGCTTTAAGTTCAGAGCACCTTTGAATAAATAAATAAAACTAATATACTAAATATACAAAAAGTAGATTTCATGCAAATCTTTCCGTCTCTGCAATCTCCCGAAAGGGCATTTGGTGAAAAATGAACTATAATTAAATATCTTTGTTAAGAGATATGTGCATTTCTATAGGAGCCTCCCTATTGGTCTAGCTGTCGTCCAATCAGATAGTTTCTCAAGGAATAAAAAAAAAAAGTGTCTAAAAAAACAAACATTTTTTCCCCAAATATGTCGAGCTTCCGTCCAATCAGGAGCCTCGTAGCACAGCCATTAAGTGTCCAATGCTAGGGAAGTGTACCATCATGGTTTAGGGGGACATTGGGTGTTGGATTGAGTCTAGTCAAGCCTTTGACCAATCAGGTGCCTCCTACAACCCCAAGAGTACCGTCATGGTTTAGGGGAACAAAATAGAAGAACCTTTCAAAATATGCTGACAAACCAATCAAGCTTTCGTCCAATCAGGTGCTTCGTAGGACACCCACAAACTGTCCAATGCCAGTAAGTGTCCTTTGGAAGTGTACCATCATGGTTTAGGGGGACATTCGGCCTCGGACAGCCAACAGTTGGCGTTCTTCCTGAGGCACAAATACACATTTTGCTGAACCTTTTTAATAATAAAATAACGTTCCATGCTAGTCCAGGCTTCGTCCAATCAGGAGCCTCGTAGCACAGCCATTAAGTGTCCAATGCTAGGGAAGTGCACCCTCATGGTTTAGGGGTACATTGGGTCTTCGCAATAAAATAGAAAAACTTTTCCAAATCGTCCAACCAGGTGCCTGCTACCACTCCCAGAGTACCATCATGGTTTAGGGGGACATTAGGGGTTGGATTGGGTATTCGTAATGAAATAGAAAGACGTTTCCAAATATGCCGGCAAACTAATCAAGCTTTCGTCCAATCATGTGCCTCGTAGGACACCCATTAAGTGTCCAATGCTAGTAAGTGTCCTTTGGAAGGGTACCATCATGGTTTAGGGGGACATTGGGCTGTTTCTCCGGCGGTTCATTGATATAGCGGTGGCGATGGACCCCCGGCGGCCGGACAGCGAGGTGCGTGCTTCCCTCAGGTTGTCCCTGAACCTGCGGGTGGAGTAGTAGTACAGCACCGGGTTGATGCCGCTGTTGGACGCCGCCATGCACAGCGTCACGGCGACCACCTTCTGCAGCGGCGCCGTGACATCGCAGCTCCAGCCGGCAAACGTGGCGTGAAGATGCACCGAACGCATCACGTGGTAAGGCAGGAAACACACCACGAATGTCACCATCACCATAGCGACCAGGTGTATGGAGCGCCGGCGGTTGCATTGGCGAAGTCGTGCGGACGGACCCTCGGCGCCGTGGAGGCTTGAGCGTCTGTTGAGGCGGCGCACGATCCGACTGTAGCTCAGCACGATGGTGAGGAAGGGAAGCAGGAAACCGATCAACAGCGCCACGTAGTTCATTATCAGAACCGTCTTCGATAAGGAGCTAGTCGGAGGGTCGAAGCAGCGATAAACCCCCGACCTGAGAGAAGGAACAAATCAAAAGGGATGTTTTGTATGTTCAAAATAAAGTATTTTGGGTAGGGGATAGGTATTTTTGTTTCCTTTGACAGACACATTGTTCTGTACTTTTTTTAATGTGCTGAAAGTGCCTTGTCTGCAAAATAACAAATGAAAAGATTTTATTTTATTTTTTTAAATAAAGTAGGAAGTGAGAAGTAAACCACTATTGCCAAAGGTGTGAATGTGTAATGAAAACCTAAATGTCAATATTAGACATAAATTGCACAACAGGTAATGGTGGCGACATTATATAATAATTATATAATGTTTTATTTATAATGTATTTAATGAAAGATAAACAATTCAAATCTAAAGGGGCGTTAAAAATAAAGTACTTTGCCGCCCTCTGCAGGCTAGAAATGAGAAATACACCGGGTAAAACTAATGAAGGTGTGAATATGTTATGAAAATGTAATTATTACACTTAAAATGCACAAAAGGTAATGGTGGTGACATCATCTCATTATTATATTACATTTGATTTGATTTTGTATTTTTTACAATGTATTATATTAAAGCTCACCAATAAAAAACATACAAATAAAACGTAATATTCACTTTTTTAGCATTTATTTTTTGTTTTATTAATTTTTAAAATGTAATTGATATTGGACAGAAAAAATAAAATACATCAAAATGGAAGAACACATTTAACGTTTATTATTTCCTGTCTCACCTGCAGATCCTCCCTTGGATCAGGAAGGGTGCGGAAGCCACGCCCACAAACAACCAAACTCCCAAACAGACCAATAGGGCTTTAGTGGGCGTGGCCAGAGCGCGATGACGCAGGGGGCGTGTCACCGCGAGCCACCGGAGCACGCTCAGTAGAGTCAGGAAGAGGATGCTAGGTGGGAAATTATTTTAATATTACAACTTTTCTTCTAGAAATACCACACATGTGTTTATGTTCTGACTGAGACTATTGAATATTTCTTAAAATATTGCTAATAATACCATATTTTTCTGAAGATATGAATAATTTTTAACCCGAATAAATATATAAACTTCTTTCGTGAAATGGTTAAGATTTTTTCTTATTGTATAATATTAAAATGTTAGAGGGGAAAAAACAGACATATTTTGTTTCTCTAATATTAAACATATCTGCTCTAAGTGTTCAAATGTACTTCACTGTTTGTTACCTCGTGTACAGGTTGACGTAGAAGCAGAAGACGTAGAGTCTGCACAGCCAATCAGAAAAATTCCAGACGCGTCCATTGAAGTAATAATGAAGCCTCAGAGGCAGCGTGAGCGAGAAGCTGAAGTCTGATAGGGCGAGGTTCGTCATGACGACACAGGAGGCGGAGCTTCTGCAGGGAAAAAGGAAGAGATTACATGTGTATTATTGTTTTAATTTTTTTTTAACCCAAACCCTTATTAACACTATTATTATTTATTTTAAAAAGTATTATTGTTTTTTCAACACTTTTATAACAATACTAAAAATACTAATATTATTATTTTAAAACGCTATTATTATTATTATTATTATTATCATGTACATTACTTTTTTTGTTAAATTATTATTATTATGATTATCATGAACACTATTATATATATTTGTAACGCTAATATCACATCATTNTGCCACTTTTAAAGCAAGCAACGATGTTTTCAAATCTTCGCTTCGCATCGGGCCGAACCACGCCCCTTAGCTGTGATATAATGAGCATATACCACGGCCTGTCGTGAGCTATTGCTTAAATATTATTTAATAGTTTAACATTTATTTTCTTGCTGTTTATAGTTTTTATTATTATTATTATTATTATTATTATTATTATTATTATTATCATGTACATTACTTTTTTTGTTAAATTATTATTATTATGATTATCATGAACACTATTATATATATTTGTAACGCTAATATCACATCATTGTTTTTAACATTTTCATAATCATAATCATTTCATTTATTTTTCAACACTATTATTATTATTTTATTATTATTTTCATTATTATTTTTATGTCATTCATTTTCTTTGGAGATTTTGAACGATGTTTTCTCATAAATTAAACTCAACAGCAGGTACAAACTTAAGGTTTTGTAGAATATGATCTTTTCTTAAAGCATATTTTTAACATTAAAACAAATAATGACAGTGAGAGCTGTGTTCCTTAATTTGTTTTGTAAATAAAAAGTACAAATATTAAATTATAACCTTCATTTTGTGGACAGGTGTAGACGCTGCTGTCTGAATGTTTGAGAGGGATGTAAATATTATATTATTATATGTAGTAATATAATAGGAGTTACAGCAGCTCTCTGTGTGTCATAAAGGCGTTAGTGTTGAGTTTGCAGTTTAATGCAAATTAAATTCAAACCGTCTCTTCTGAACGGTACTGATAATATCTATATATGAATATACTCCACTCAGAAACTGTAGAGATCATTTGTTTCTAACGACAGTCTCATATTTACAGTGTGATATCTGTGTGTGACTGAACACACACATTATAATCCTGCAGACTGTGAACTGTGCGGACGGAAATACAAAATTATGAAAACACTAAAAAAAATAAAAAAAATAAAAAAAATAAAGATAATAACAAAATAATAATAAATACAATTAAGAAATAGAAAGAGATTTAGGAAAATGTAAATATATAAATAAAAAGAATAAAGCTGCAAACATGATGATGTCTGTTGTTGATTTGCATAAAACTCAAACTGGTTATTCATGTTTCATCTGAACGGTAAATCACCTGAACGAGGGGCGCTCTGCAGAGAGGGGAATCATACAGTGCGCTTGTCTTCTTCTTTATTATTATATATTTATTATTATTGTGTATTTCCAGTACCTGCGGCTCCTCTGCAGGATGAAGACGACGAGCGCCCCCCCGTTACAGATCAGGGCGATGGGGAACAGCAGCACGTAGGTGGCGCTGTACACATAGTACTTAAAGGAGTCCTCGGAACACCCCCCCACTGACGAGCTGTTACTCAGGCACACTGAAAACACAGATTTCAAGATAAGTGCAAAGATTTACAAATAAAAGTCTTAATTATTCAATAAAAAAAATCAATTGAAAATGTTGAGAACAAGAAAGTGATATCTCATGAATTCAAGGCAAAATAAATTCAATATTAATAATATCAAAACTACTGTGAATCATTTGTAATTTTCAAGTAAAAAAAGTAAAAGGAAAAATGTTGTGATAATTTGAAGGAAAAAAACTATCAAGAACAGAAAGAGAAGTTTTGATTGTTAACGAAGAAAACGTCAATTTAATTTGAAGAAAATGTTGAGAAAAGTGAAATATCTTTATGAATCAATAGTTTACATTTTTAAGGAAAAAACTTTTGTCAATACAAAAACACATTTGATCTGAGGAAAATAAATTTGAGCAAAGCCAAAGATTTTGGGGAAAAGTCTTAATAATTTCCTTATTTGGAAAAACACAGATAAACATATTTTAAGAACAAATATCAAACGGATTACAAAAACGGTTTCAAATATTTCTCAGAGTTTTCTGACGTGTCATGTTTATATATGCTAATGAAGCTAATAATGCTAATGCTAACTTTTTGTTATTTTGGTAGCAGTAACACAAACTAATTCCCACAAGTATTTTCAGGTGTGTCTAAAACAAATGTTATTTCTGTAATCTGAATACCAGGAAACTGTGTGTGTGTGTGTGTGTGTGTGTGTGTGTGTGTGTGTGTGTGTGTGTGTGTTAAACAAAGCAGTCCTTGTTAGTAAAACACCTGCTGACAGGAACACACCTGACGACAGTATTTGAATGAAGAGTTTGACAATTTGGGTTTTTATGGATTTATTAGTTTCTTGTTCCTCATGAAGGACGCTTGTTGCTTTAGTTGTGTCTCTATGATCATAGTATGTGCGTTGATGCAGCTCTTCTTGTCTATTTGTGGTCATTTCTAGAAGTTTAGTGAGTTTATGGAAATTATTTTGAGTTTTTGTGAAGTTTTTTGAGTTTTCGTAGTTACATTTTTGAGAGTTTGAAGGAGTTTTTTGCAGTTATTTTGAGGCCATTTAGTAAATTGTTAGTCACCCTTTGTGGTCTGGAGTCTTTTTGTAGTTATTTATAGTTTCTTTATGTCCATTAATAACGTGTTGTTCTCGTTCTGAGTCTGTTGTTAGTGAATTGGTGCCTCGTTGTCATCCTTTAATGTGTTTGTGTGATCGTTTAGTGATCGTTTAGTGGTCGTTTAGTGTCATGATCATTTAGTGGTCGTGTAGTGGACACTAAGTGGGCTTTTCATGTTGTTTTATGTCCCTTTGATGTAGTTTGTGCATCTTTACAGTTGTTTTGTGTTTTCTCCTCTCATTAAACCTCTCATAAAACACGTTCTCCACAGCTGACGAGGAGCAGATGTTTATTAAAGTGTGTGTTCGCTGCGTTTCCTCTGAGTTTCTGCAGTACCGCCTGTGAAAAGTGTTTACCCTAAACCTCTATTAAAAATGTCTGACATACAAACAGCCCGACCTCCGACCTCTGTGTTTATATTTACTGTCACTGCAAATGCACTCTGAGATGAAACTTCAACCTCTCCTCACGTCTGATCTAAGACCGTTTAGAAATGCCTTTTTATAGTCTTTCTGGGAGTTTTGATAGTTATGGTTTCTGTGGTAACTCTGAGTCACTTTAAAGAGGCTCTCTCATGATGTCTGTGGTTTCCCCTCTCCTGTAGTGTGTTAGGTGGAGGTAAATGGTCTGCAAGACATGTTTAATCTGAGGTTCAACGTAAACACTGTTGCTGCAGAAACTCAGAGGGAACTCTACAAACAACTCGTTTAGTTTCAATCACTTTAAGACAGGAGTTCAGGAGCAGAAACAAGAACATGTATTAAAAACTGGTTTTAAAAACTAAACCATCCTCTTTAACCTGTTCAGCCCGAGCCTGTTTTCCAGGTCTCAGGCTCGAAAAGGACATTCCCAGAACAAATGACCATATCTTCCCTTCTAAAAGGGTAACATTAATAATCTTTTTTCTGAAAGTAATGATAAACCTGTGAGTTGGATGTAGAAGAGTCAGAATCAATATAGATGTTTTTATTTTAAAGTAAATTCAGATTGAACATGGTAAAAAACTGTAAATTATAGTGTCCGTCCAAAAAGAACCCATTACTTCTAGTGAAAACCACCCTTGAATGATGGGATCGTACTAAAAGCTTTAGGAATCCAAACTATAACATATAATAAGTACCCTGTATCAAGATTGATGCAAAACAAGTGGCATTTGACCTTTTTAGAGAGGTTTGGAAAAGAAAAAACCCTTCTGGGGACATTTGGGTGGATTTTCTATATCTCTGGAACCCCTCGGTCGATTTTAGGGGGGCTGCCGGGCTTAACAGGTTAACTTTATAGATCTTCTATTATGAGATGTTTAATTAGAGAAAATATACAAAATGATCACAAAAAAACGCCTCCTTTGGACTCCTTTGTTTACTTCCTGAGCACAGTGACATCAATACGGAACACTCCTATTGGATAGGATTCCAACACATTTCACGTAAAACAAACTCCTAACATCTAACGCAAACTATCCTCCAATTACTTTGACTTTTGACACATTAAGTACATTTTGCTGATAAAACTTCCACTATTTATAATTAACCAACATTTTTTAAACTTTTATTTATATTCGAGTATTTTAACCCAACGAGACCTCTGTTAGCGTTAGCGGTTAGCTCCGTTATTTAGTTCGGCAGGACTCAGCTAACAGATAAAACTAACTAGCCTCCTAATACTTTAATTAAGCTAGTAAACTTTTTTGTTTACATAAATATTTGTATTTCTAAGTTATTTTGTGTTATATGTCTCAAGTCCCATCCACATTAATAATGTAAATGCAAAATAAAGTAAACACATAATGCAGGTAAGGTTATAAGAAACACCATCATTAATAAAACTAATCTAATGATGTCATTTTTATAGAATAGACATGATGGGCATTCTTTATACTACTTGTACTTTTTATACTTTAAGTACATTTTGTTGATAAAACTTCTACTACTTTCACTTGACCAACATTTGTGCGATTTTACTTGTTGTATTTTATCAACAAAGTATTTAGATTTTTTTCCTTTAGTAAAATATCTGAGTAATCTTTAAAACATGTTTCTGCCAAACAGAGTTGAGTTTATATTGAAGCGAGACGATCCTCTGACTGTTTAACAAACCAAAACACCTTTTAAGGCTCTGAATTTAAAGAATCTAAATATTAAAGGGCTTTATTTTGAAAGGTCGTCACTCACCGTTCATCCTGTCTTCATTTCTTTTTATTTCATTTCATTTTTATTCTCCCTCCCTCCGTTTATCCCTCTTCTCCTGCGGCGATAAACCCTGAGTGAGTGTCTGAGCGAGAGTGTGTGTGTAATGGATTTCCTGGGAAGTGGGCGGGCACACACACACACACACACACACACACACACACACACACACACACACACACACACACACACACACACACACACACACACACACACACACACCAGTTGCGGTCAGATTCCTCTCTGGAATGTGTCTTGAACCTATACAAGTGAAAACGTGACTGAACATGTTTCATATTTATGCTGTTGACATTCTTACACACACACACACACACGCACACGCACACGCACACGTCGAGGCAATTTTTTTGAAATTGTTATAATTTTATATTTTTATATTCAATAAATGTATTTGTAATACAGTCCTACAGCCAGCCGGTGGCAGCTCAGGAGATTCATTTTGCACACAAATACTGTTATTAGCGATTCCTCTTAGACAGGGGTGCCCAATACGTCGATCGCAAAGGTAGTGTGGGTAGATCGCATGGCATTGAAAAAAGAGAGGAACAAAATAAAATGAGTTAGCCTATCCTCCATCCTTACTAAGGCATTTGCCACTTGATTGACGTACAGGTAAGCCAGTCTGAGTTGTGTTGTGCCATACGGGTTCATGCAGTTATGAGGTGGCCTCCCCCCCCCCCGCGCTCGCGACACAGATGGTGCAGGGGCGGCCCTGTCGGTAGATCATTTGGGCTTGGTCATTTTAAAAGTAGCTCCCAAGCTGAAAAAGTGTGGGCACCCCTGCTCTAAGAATTAAACACATCGGAGACCTTAAATAATCCCACGCTGCTCAACGCCGTACGGTTTCTCTCTCACTTAAATCTCTACGCTTTATCTTTTTTAATTTTTTTTCCCAGCTGTAATGTTTCTCTTTTTTTTAAATGTTAACCTGATTAAGTTTCACAAAAATAACACACTTAGCAATAAAACAACAAATAAATAACTGTAACATTCCCCATCGTGGGAGTCTTTTATAATATTTCACATTTAACAACAACAAAGAAGCTTTCAGTGAATATATTACATTTATTTCTCTTATTATTAAAGTCACATGTACTCACTGCCTTTTTAGTGAATAACAAACAGACTGCAGGAATAATGAGAAGTATTCAGCACGCATTAGCACTCTCTCTGGGTAAATGTTAGCCTAGCATGGTTAGTTTAAATATGTGTGTTTAAAGATAAATGAATAACTCTAAATCCTGAAAACATCAGTAGTAATCTGGCGCCCTCTAGAGGTCTTTGTTATTACTGCAACCACACTTCACTTAGTTATCATTTCAACTGATAGAACTTAAATATAAATATACATAATGATTACAAATAAATTACTTTTAAAGTAGTCACAAACGTATACCTAATGGTACTGTTATGACAGGGTAGGCCACAACAGGAAAACAGAGAGAGACGTTCAAGGATTCCAAAAACCACGGCACTTTAATTGTGATCTTTCAACACAACACCGGAAACATGAAAGAATGGGCGAGAGTCCTCCTGCAGCCGGCTTGGAGAGAGTCATGAAGGCCCTGTGACTGCGGGCAGCTGGGCTTAAGTGTCCCAGGTGTCCCAGGTGTCCCCGGTCATGCTGATTGGCCTCTTCAGCTCCACCCCCATCGCAGGACCTGCAACACACCTGCACACTCACAGGCCCCAGGCCTCACAGTACAAATTACACAAAAATGACCTACATTTATATGATGAATATCTTTTACTGGAGTATATCAGAATAATTTCTGAACATGAGGAAATACTTACTGAGGTAATAAGTGTTATATTAATACTGATAATAATAATAATAATAATAATAATAATAATAATAACAATAATAAATTGTAGTAATAAAAATACAAAAATAAAACATAATAAAATTGTAATTATAACAATACAAAAAATAATAAAAATAATAACGAAATATAAGAAAATAGTAATAATCATAATAATGTATTAACCACTTCTACACCGCACCTCCGATACCGGGGGGAAAAACGCGTCATCTGCAGGAAACAGCGTCTGAGGGCATCTTAATATTCAATAAACTATGTGTAGCGACAGCAGGAAACAAACAAAGTCGCTGAGAGGCTGAGGCCGGGCCTGGTTGATATTGTGTGACACGCTACAAGAAAGGACTTGGTGAGATCAAAGACTCTGTTGCAAAATAATGTGGTTTAATGAAAACTGGGATGATCAACTTACAGTATACTCCTTGGACATGTACATCGTTATATTAATCAGAGCAATCATTTCAATCTGAGATCAACAAAAAGTACAACGGCCCTGTGTCACCCTCTCTTCCACACACACCTCCCGCAGGTGAACAGGATTATAATGAGTGCCGCCCATATCCATGTGACCCAAGCCAACCAATCAATAGTGCTCAAACAAATATCTTATATTAAAACATAAAGGATTACTAAACACGTTTCATGGCTCCTACACACCAGCCTCTAATTATTAGGATAGTATACATAATAATTACTAACATTATTCAAATGGGAGCCATGTGACAATTATAACTTGTAATCAAGTCCATACAGTTGCAGTTCATGTATGTGTAGTTTTCCTTCTTCTTTTCTGTGTACGAGTCACAAGTCAGTTAGGCCAAAAGGTACCACCACCTATGCTCAGTCAAAGATAATCCTTAGTGTCATTTAAGTCTGTCAGTCGAAAAGAGTCAATACTGTGGAAAAGATGTCACTAATGTCGGATGTTCTTCTTTCTCTTCCTGACGTTCCTGCATCTTCTCCACGATATTCTCGCTTTGATCGCCCCACTCCTTCTTTAACGAGGAGCGCAGCATGTCCTCCTCGTCTTTGACTCTGAGTCCTTCGGCCTTGTTGAGCACGTTGGTCCACTTCATCCTGTTCTCCAACTTGACATTCCAGCTTGTTCTTCCAGTCTGCATTCAGGGAAGTCTCTGCTGAACTGCTGTTGCCAAGGTCCATCCAAATTCACAACTGAGATTCTGTTCACAGATACTTCTGGTTTGTCAAAGTCCATTGCATTCCCACTCACTCCTTCAAGTGGTCCATTCACTGTCCTGCTTGCGTAGGGTCCGTCATCCACACTGCGTATGACTTCCAATGGTTCAGAGGCCTTAGGAACATTGGTTCCTATCAACAGTCCAATCCCTGCATTTATTTCAGGTAAATTAACATTTCTCAGATGAGGCCATCTCTGTAGGTCCGCTTGTCTAGGAATGTTCCCACTGTGGGCAGGCATGCACTCGCTTTGTGGCAGTTCAAATACATTTTCATTTTTTAAGCCAGCCACTTCTAGTCCGAACACAATATGGCTGTTTACGACCCTCTCTTGGCCCATGGTTCGTAAACAAATCTGCGCCTTCTTTCCAGTT
>NW_011359122.1:1631566-1631876 GCF_000735185.1 Notothenia coriiceps | reverse complement strand
TCGACTCTTTCTTTTTGTCTGAAAAAACAACTGTCTTTGTCAAATTTCTTAAACTTAGAGATCCTCTCTTGACATTCCAGCTTGTTACTCCAATCTGCATTCAGGGAAGTCTGCGCTGAACTGCTGTTGCCAAGCTCCATCCAAATTCACAACTGAGATTCTGTTCACAGATACTTTTCCAAATCCATTGCATTCCCACTCACTCCTTTAAGTGGTCCATTCACTGTCCAGCCTTGGATTGTCCTGCTTGCATAGGGTCCGTCATCCACACTGCGTATGACTTCCAATGGTTCAAGGCCTTAGCAACATT
>NW_011359122.1:1631088-1631323 GCF_000735185.1 Notothenia coriiceps | reverse complement strand
CTCTTGGGTGTAGCTTTGTGGCAGTTCAAAGAAATTGTCATTTTTTAAGCCAGCCACTTCTTGTCCGAACACTATAGGCGCTTTCACACCGCAGTACTTTTCCCACAAAGGTTCATTCTGATGAACTAAGTACAGATCGCGTTCACACCGGAATAAGTCCCTGGGGGTGGATTAGGCAAATGAACCCGCTGACGTCACTTCTTCTTCTTCTGCTGCTGCTTTGGGTTTATTGGCA
>NW_011359122.1:1613384-1631061 GCF_000735185.1 Notothenia coriiceps | reverse complement strand
ACACACACACACACACACACACACACACACACGCCAAATGCGGAACCACAGAGACAGAGAACAGCGAGTATATGTGTTTTTATTACATTTTAATTGTTTGTTTTGTTAGCAAACAAATCATCCATGTTGACTTATAGCCAGCTAGATGCTAGCTAATGCTAACATGTGTCTTTATATTCTTGACATCACTCAGAGGTCATTTTGTGTCTCTTCGTAGTCTCTTGGTGATTTATGTGGTGTCTTTGTGGTCATATCTGTCTCTGTGTAGTTGCTTTGTGTCTCTGCTGTGATTTGTGTCGTTATATGTGGCTCTGGAGTCATTCTGTGAGTTCTTGTGGTTATTTTGTGTCTGCTCTTTGACATCTTATTTGTGCTTACGGCCTTTTTTGTCTCCTCGAGGTCATTTGATATCTTTTTCTTGTCATTGTACATCTGTGTGTGGTCATTTCTGTCTCTTGTGGTTTCTCTGTGTGTCTCCTTGTTCTGCGTCTCTTTGCAGTTATGTTACAGGTCCCCTATCATGCTGATTTTAGGCATATAGTAGCCTATGGGTCTCAGATATACAAACAAATATAAAAACATGTCTATGATGTGTTTTGCTCTAAATACCAAACAGATCATGCATTTTAGAAATCCCTCATATCCCTCTATTTCAGCCCTGTTACTAAAGTGATGATTCTGGGCTAAACACTGCCGTGATGAAACTCCATATCATGTTCCAAACCACATCAAGGATTCTCTCTGAAACAGGATGGAGCTCAAACTCTCTCTCAGGTTTACCACAAGGTGACTTCCTTTTGATTTCCTGCTTCTTCACACACACTCTCTCCAGTGCAGGTTAGCTCTGAGTGTTAGCATGCTAATGTAAACACAGACCATTACTTCCAGAACTCGTCTCATTGTTTCTGATAGCAACGTTTCTGATTGGCCCGTGGGTGTAAAGCCCGCCCACATTTTAGTAATGTCGTCATGCAGCAAATGTGGATCAGCTCCGTTGTTCCCCCGTTTTTAGAGATGTGGGTACGGAGGAAAAGAGAGAAGGGTTTTATTTCCTGACACTTTGAGAGTCTCCTGAGACACCGGGGACACACCAGGGACACACCGGGGACACACCAGGGACACATGGTGATGTAGAAAAGACATCAAAAAGTGCATTTTGCATGATAGGAGAGCTTTAAGTCTGGTTGTAGTCTTTGTGCTTCTCCTTGTGTTGAGCATGTCTCTGTTTAAATGATATTTGCAGGTGATCCATCCCTGCTCTCCAGAGAGGCAGAATATGTCACTTCTGTTTCAAACTCTTCTAACTTCTGAGTTTTCAGACCTCAGCCCACTCCCACCTCTCATGTGCAGCTCAGATGCTCAGTGAGCCATCTCATGGAAATTCCTCAGAGAACATAACTCTGAGAGATCTGGCAGCGAGCGCCATGTGGCACCCGGTGAGGCGTCACGGAAAACAAGCCACTCCAACTTTCTGTCTTCAGGGTTTCAGACAAACGATAATCTCAACGTGAGCAGCTGATGGATGTTTGAGGAGACGTCCAGACGGCACAAATCATCCTGAAGCTGCGATAAATACAGGAGAGAGCGAGCACATTTAAACATGTTCCAGTGTAACCTCAGGACAGATCTGTGCACGCTCGCCATATGAAACTCCGAAGCACAAAAATGTAAGTTATTTCTGCAGGACAGATGTGCTAAAATAGGATAGCATTTTTCTCCTTATGAATGATCTCAGATCTGCATGAAAACAGCAGCTCTCACTGTGAAAAAGCCTCTGTGTCATTTCGTGGTCAAAAATATAACAAAAAATGTCGTTTTGGGGGCAAAAGTATTTGGAAAGATGTTTGCATGCCATGTTTCAATCTAAAGAGACTAAAGGAGAAGCATGCTTAGTGTTTCTGCAGGACAGATGTGCAAAGATGGGAGTTTTTGGGTGGAAAACAGCCTTTTTCTCCTTATGAATGTTCTCAAATCTGCATATTAAAAGCCTCTGTGGTCATTTTGGGTCTAATTGTGTCTAATTGTAGTCATTTTGTGGTCAAAAATACAACAAAAAGTGCAGTTATTGTGGCGCAAAAGCATTTGGAAAGATGTTTGCATGCCATATTTCAACAAGGAGAAACATGTTTAGTGTTTCTGCAGGACAGATGTGCAAAAACAGGAGGTTCTTTTGGAAAAACTGCATTTTTCTCCTTATGAATGTTCTCAGATCTCCACGGAAACAGCAGCTCTCACAGCACGACATGGATTTTGATTCCTTTTGGGTCTCTATAGGCACGGAGGCATGTGGCGCAGTGGGTTAGTGCATTGGTGATGGAATCAGGGGGTCACAGGTTCAAACCCCACTGCAGTCAGCATGTCGTTGTGTCCCTGAGACACTTATTGAGTATGTAAGTTGCTTTGGATAACAGCGTCTGACATGTTTTGTGTTAACTGTGTTTTTGAAGTCAAAAATAAAACAAAAGTCTAGTTGTGGGGGGGCAAAAGCATTTGGAAAGATGTTTGCATGCCATATTTAAATCTAAAGAGTCTGTTGTAGCAGGACAGATGTGCAAAAGAATGCCTGAGGTTTGATGTTCAGTATGCACACATCACATGAACCTCAGTCACAGAGAGTTCTGTTTCTGCAGCACCCAGCAGTCAGGAGGTCATGAAGGTGAAGTTACCGGAGAGAATATCATTCAGACTGAGTCAAACTAATCTCTTCATGTGAGAGAATATCATTCAGACTGAGTCAAACTAATCTCTTCATGTGAGAGAATATCATTCAGACTGAGTCAAACTAATCTCTTCATGTGAGAGAATATCATTCAGGCTGAGTCAAACTAATCTCTTCATGTGAGAGAATATCATTCAGACTGATTCAAACTAATCTCTTCATGTGAGAGAATATCATTCAGACTGAGTCAAACTAATCTCTTCATGTGAGAGAATATCATTCAGACTGAGTCAAACTAATCTCTTCATGTGAGAGAATATCATTCAGACTGAGTCAAACTAATCTCTTCACGTGATGTTTACGTAACCGCAGCACTGCTACTCAGTTTGGGAGAAGTTGATATTTTATGAAGGGAATTCAGTTGAAACTCTCCTGAAGGATCTCTCCCAGCGTCCTCCTCCTCTCCAGGAGCTCATGAGGTGTAATTTGTGCGGATGATTTCCTGACGCGTTCCCCCCCACGTCACATGACATAAACAGCTCCTTTCTGCAGCTGAAGTGCGCCGACGTTTTTACGACATGATGCGAGTGAGATCGAGCGCGGTGTGTTTCTGTGTTTCTCTCAGACTTCTCTTGGCTCTGAGACGAGTCTCCGGGCAAAGAGGCAGTCGGGGTCAATTACAGCATTTACTTTTTAGTACTGGTTCTGGGAAAGCAGAAGCTAATGTCGAAGAAAATGCTGCATATGTAAAGCTCCTGCCTGGCTGTTAACGTGTCTACAGCCAGGATAACAGCTTTGTCCTTCAGAGGTCAAAAACACTGCTGTGCACAAAGAGCCTGAATCATATCCAGTTAGGATGCAGGGGAGATCACCAATGCTTATAAACTGAATAACCTCGGACAGGTTTGAAATATTGTTTGTCCTTTTGCAGGACAAGTTATTTATTCCCCCGGTTTTAAGAATTGGACTAAACTAAAACGCTTGCATGTCAGTTATAACTTTCCTTTTGCTGTCTTTCATGCAAGAGTCTGATAAACACACTGTGGCCGTTTCTCAATCTCGAGGAAACTGGCTTCCAAGCCAATATTTCAAGGATGCTACGTCATCGAGTGCCGCCGAAGGACTGTTCCAATCTCCAGCATACTTGGAATTCCACCGAGGCCGCGTCCTTGGTTTGGGGGTAATTTCGAGGCTGCACATGGGTATGTATGTAGTGGCGTAGAACATGTGTTGGTAAATATGTTAATTTGTTACATTTCTTATCATCAAAAATGTGTTCCGTGAAAGTAGAGCAAGTTCATAATTAGATAGACATCGTGAGGTATTTATTTTCGGTACAGTTTATGTTCAAACCGTTAGAGAGAGTGGCACACTTGTTAGCCTGTTCCATTCTTCTTTGTTTTCCGAAGCCGTGGCTTGGAAGTATACTTGCTTCGTTTCTGAAGGAAGTGACTTGGAAGTATGCGAGTACCAAGCCAGCATCCTCGCGATTGAGAAACGGCCCGTGGGTTTTTCTCAATGTCGAGGAAGGATGCTCCAGAGCCACTATATCAAGGATGCTACGTCATCGAGTGCCGCCGAAGGACTGTTCCAATGTCCAGGATACTTGGAATTCTACCGAGGCCGGCATCCTTCGTTAGAAGACATTTCGAGGCTGCACATGTGTATCCTCCGCGGTCTTAAAATTCCCACAATGCTTTGCACACGGACCAATTTCAAAAATCTTTGGCGAAAAATGTAAGGCGGGGCCTCTCATATGACGCACACCTGCACACTTGCTCGCCTGTTCCATTCTTCCTTTCCCGAGGCTAGGAGGTATTCTTGCCTCGCTTCTTATGGAACTCACTCTGAGGTACATGTGCTACCAAGCAAGCCTCCTCGACATCGAGAAACACCCTGTATCCCTGCAATGGAGCGTAACAAATGAAAGAATGTTTCTGCATTTGGGAAATAAATTAAAATATTTGGGAAATAAATAAAAAATATTTGGGAAATAAGAAATAAATGAAAAAAAGGGAAAGAATGTTGTAAATAAAAAAAATCTTTAAAAATTGTTTTAAAATTGTTTAAAAATAAAGAAATAAAGACAATTGGAGCATATTGCAAATATATATATAGACTTTCAGGATTTGGGAAATACCAGAAAATAATGCACAAATAATTTTAAATAAATACAATTACACAGTTAATACAAAATATATATAATAAAGAAAAAGAAATGCCTGCAGAAAGACTTTTGGGTTGAAGCTGAAGTTTTCCTCTTCTGCACCGGACTGTAAAATTGTAAATGTGCAAACTGCAAACACGTGCTAACCCTTAAATGTGTGTTAACAGTGAACATGTGTGTATGTGTGTGTGAACTCCCTGCTGCAGAAACTCTGACTTAATTAACATGCAGCTGCAATTTACTGTAACGCTGAGTCATGTTTTCTCTGTGAGTCACCGACCAATTGCAGCCAACAACCGTGGTTAATACGGCCATTAAGACGAGGGGCATCCATAGAAGAACCTCCATTTTCACTTAACAGAAATACTTTTTATTGTTTCTGTTTTAGAGGAAAATCTGTAATCTGGAACTTCAGACAACTGACGCATCTGAACTCATGTTGGATTATTACGTTTGTATGTATTTATGGGACTGTCTTCACTTGTCCTGTAATAAGTATTTAAAAATGACAAAATCTAAAAGATTTAAAGTTAAAAAAATTACAAAATTAAATATTTAAAAACAAAATAATAATCAATAAGTAAATTCACATTCAAAACATTTACATAGAAAAAAAAAAACTTGAAAATTCCAAAAGTGAGAAATTTCAAAAAATAGCTCAATTTTGAGAAAAAAAAGTCTGAACAACATTGGCAACGAATTGAAAGTGTCACATCCAACAAATACACGTGAACTATTTAATCTCTCTGGAGTTTGCACTTGGCTCAAAATTGTAATATAAAAGTTCATTTTAATGTGGACTGAACTTTGAGTTAACTTTTTAATCTGTGAACTTGGGAATGGAGACGTTAATCAAACAACAATTCCAGGACTTAGACCGGACCGTTGAGCAACACTGAGCTTCTGGTAAAACTCTCCTCCTCATGTATCTAAATGAATCTACAGAGTTTAACATTGAATACCGCTCACACTCTCATCGTGTGTTTGTAAGTGTTGGCTTCCCCCCCCTCAGTGTCTCCTTATCCTCGGTCTGAAACTGCAGGCCAACAGAAACGGTGAGAGTAGATCCTGGATCCTCGCTGTGTTTTCTTTGGTCTCCGTCAGTGGAAAAGTCTTCTCTCTCTAACTACAGGAGGACCGCAGCGTGTAAATCGCACTCATATTTTATTTATTGGAAACGGTTTTTAATAATAAATCTCCCTGAACGATCAGTGTTCGGTTGTTTTATGGAATCAAAACCAATTTGTCCCCGTGAGTGAAGACAAGATGGATTCACTTTGTAAGAATGAGGAGTGGCAAAATGTGTGTGTGTGTGTGTGTGTGTGTGTGTGTGTGTGTGTGTGTGTGTGTGTGTGTGTGTGTGTGTGTGTGTGTGACAGTGACAGAGTGAAATACACAATCAGCATCAGTGAGAAACCTCCACTGATTCCATATTTCCCTCATTAGTCTGCAGCATCAGCATCAGTGAGGAAAAACTCCACTGGAGTACATATTTCCCTCATTAGGTCTGCGAGCCACACACACAGCACACACACACACACACACACACAACACAACACACACACACACACACACACACACACACATCAAACACGAACACACACACACACCACAACACATCACACACACACACACACACCACGCAACCACAACACAACATAATATTGCTTGCAGCCTTAGTTTCCGAGATATCAAATAAAAAAAATGCCTGTACAATATACATTTTAAAACTGTCACATTTACGAGCAATTAAACTTTAGGAAACAGGAAATTTGAAAATAGAACATTACACACATTTTAATATAAATTGAGATTAAAACATTTTACAAATTAAAACTGAACTTCATTGAATCCAAATGCTTGGTTAAAATATTATTAATATTAATAATAATAATAATAATAACATACAATACAAAAAATACACGGTTAACCACAATGGTTATGATGTATATACAATAATAAGATAACAAAATAATATATATATACTGTATTTATGTACATTAATAAAGAAAGACACAAAACTATTAACAAATCCAAACGACACATATAACATGATACAGTTGCTTTTTCCCCTTATTCACTTACTCTGGAATCATCTTTCTCCAAAGAGAGCAGGAAGACTCCTCTCTCCTCTCTCTCTCTCTCTCTCTCTCCTCTCTTCTCTTCTCTCTCTCTTCTCTTCTCTCTTCCTCCCTCTCTCTAAACACGTATTTAAAATAATTCGCCGCGAGTGCAAGTTTGACTTCGGGACAAACACAGAAACAAAGGTTTCTGCAGATTCTGACTCAGCTTCTGTATTTTAAACACGTACCTATGTTCCTAGCAGACTCTACATTCAAGTTGACCACCAACTGGCGGCTCCGCGGCCACATCGGCCCGCATACATTCTCATCCGGTGCCGCACGACGGGGTAAGTGTGCCCGTTGGCGGAGTGGTTACTGGTCGCCCCCCACCATTTTTTGTTTACAATCGTTCTCGTGTAGTAAGGCCAGTACCGGAGTCCCAACAGAGAGGTAGCAAAGTCTCTGCGGGACAGTAGACTGCCCGAAACCCTTCCTGCCTTGAAAGAAGAAGTGATCCTTTGCTATTGACAGTCTTTCTTTGTTAAAATGCTGTCTAATCCACAGCAAGAATAAGCATCCAACGCTGCGACATGAGTTCCAACAGACAGGTGGAGGCTGCGGGACCAGTAGCCTAGATAGCAGTGTTGTGGGTTTGATAGCGGGGAAGGGATATTAAAGCGGCTATAGCGTAATCAGATACAAAGATTCAAGTTAGGCTAAGCGTGTATTGCAGCTGGCGTGACAGGTTGTAAATCTGTGGTTGGTTTTGAATCGGAGGTTACCGGTAAACAGTTAGCCTTCTGGTGTAAACTCAGAATGAATGACCAGATTTTGATAGAGTACCTTTAAGTTGAATATTGGTGTGAAAAGATTCTCCCAATAATGTAAGGATGGCGGATTTACCCCGGCAGATCCTGTGGGGCCTGACGCGCGCCAGCGCTTGTGGGAGAGAGAGAGTGCAAGCGTGTCTGTGAGGCCCCGCCGGCGCGCGCCAGAGGAGAGAGAAGTCTGTCTAAAGGTTAATTAATGATAGTAGAAACCGGAGATGGATAGATAATAATGGTCAAGGATAACGTTAATTAGTCCACTTTCTTTATTTTGAATGAACATTAGTAACGTTTGGATCAAATCAAAGTGAATGGCCTGCTGTGCTGAGGTAATGCGAGTGGGGCAGGAGGTGGGACCGTTGGAGGGTGGAATCGAGTTTTGGTTGTGGGTAAAGGAGTGGGATGAGCATCCCGTTTTCAGCGATTTATAATATAATTAGCGGGGAACAGTGTGNGGGTAAATGTTGTCACATTGAGGAAAAAATTCACCGGGAGAGTTTTCTTGACTAATAGAATGAATTCTGGGGGTCGGAGCTTAGACTTTCCGACTTTCAATTTTAAGGACCACCGTACGTGAGGCTAAACTTCAAGGTTGATGAGGGAGGGGTAAATGCTGTAATTCACCAGGAGAGTTTTCTTGACTATCATAACAAATTCCGGTCCCTCCGCAAGGTGAGCGAGGCCCCACGCAGTCTGCATGATCAGCCTGTAGGGAGGGACGGCCCTGTATATGTTGCCCATTAAATTCAGCTGTTGTTGCACATAGTCACAGTGTGTGGCGCTCTTACAATAAATAATATAGTTACTTTACAATAGTGTTGCCAGCCGTGTTTGCTTCTGCTTTTTTCTACCCTGGAACAAGAAATACCGTCCTACAGTACATAGCCACTGTACTAGTTGTATCCCACTACAGTTATTTAACATCTTAAATGAATAGGTTATTAATACAATAATATAAATCGAATCTATTTATTATATATTATTATAGGTTAAGCTACCAAGTAGTATATCAAGTAATGCAAATAAACCACACTTTGCCAAGTGCAACATTGAAGTGATGAACCCATTAATGCACACACTTAATCAAATCTGGTGCTTAAAATGTCCATTTGGCATAATGTTTACAATTACTTTTGGTATATTTTGATGCTAATACTTTTCCATTTTCATTGTAGGACTTTTACTTACTTACTTACGTAACAGAGTATTCCTAGACTGTGGTATTTCTACAGTGACTTAAGTACAATATCTTAGTTCTTCTCCCTCTGATAATATTCATAATTGTATATTTTATCAGAGGGACTGCAGTTGTTAAATCGAGCTGGCCCTTTAAAGGCACTGCATGCTGCGTCATCGGCGCATGCGCAGTGAGGGGCAGCAGCAGCCCCTGTGAAAAACAACAACAATCACTACCGAGGGGCCAAGAAAAAGACATGGCTCCGTGAAACCGTCTGGCCCTAATCACAGTTCTTATCCCAGCCAGACTGCTGCTGCTGTTTCTACCGGAACATTATATGTGGATGGTGCCGAGCCCATGAACTTGGCCAGTCAAAGCGGGGATGCAGGCGGAAGCCAGCTCCTCTTCGCCAACTTCAACCAGGACAACACGTAAGAAAAGGGCCGGGGAGAGTGAGGCAGGGCCGGGGAGAGAAGAGAGAGGAGCCGCTGGCCTGGTGCTGTCAAGCTAGCTGAAGTTAGCTTAGCTCACTGTTAGCTCCTCACGGGATGACAGGGCTCCATATGAAATAGTAATGTGTGCTTTCTCACATTAGAAATAACTACAAATACACAATGAGTTTCGCTAGCTGAGTTAACTGTAGTGGACGGTGGTTGCGTGTTATTCACGACACTAGCTTAGCCTTTAGCTAACAAAATGGCTAACTTTAGCCACTAAACACATGAAGTGTCATGTAGCTTCTTTAAAGGCTGTGGTGATTAATTTACATCATACAGAATACTCAAGAAGTGGAAGAAGTACTCAGGTATTGTGCTTACGTAAAAGTAGAAGTACCAGAGTGTAGGAAATACTCTGTTTCAAGTAAAGTCCTGCAATCAAATTATTACTAAAGTAAAAGTACAAGAGTATTGCCATCAAGTTCCCATTATGCCCATTTCTCAAAACTATTTTATATGTTTTATTACGATAATCATGTTTTATTGATGTGTTATTAAAGCTGGTATAGGCGAAACTAATTGTAATGACTTTATGTACTGCTAGCTAACCGTGTACATGTCTACGACAGGGTGACAGGTCTCCATGTGAAATGTAAATGTGTGGTTTCTCACATTATAAATAACAACAAATAAACAATATGTTATGCGAGCTAAGTGAACTGTGGTACGTGTTATTCACTAGCTAGATTAGCTTTAATCTAACATGTAGCTGTGTGCTTAACTTTAGCCACAAAAACGCATGCAGTTCAGGTGTCAGGTAACTTCTTTAGAGGCTGTGTTGACTACTGTCATGATACAATATACAGAATATAATCACAGCTGAAGTCTTTGTGTGTTTTGGACGATGGGTTATTTTTAGCGCTGCGGCTATGAGACTGTTGGCAATGCTGTGAGAAACCAGGTCACTGTGTTTCTTGTAGACAACAGAGGTGGGGAAAGATGTTGTACTTAAGTAAAAGTAGAAGTACCAGAGTGTAGGAATACTCTGTTCAGATTAAAAGTCCTGCAATCAAAATGTTTCCAAAGTAAAAGTACAAAAGTATTGGCATCTAAATAAACTTAAAGTAAAATGTAGAATTTTGCAGATTGGCTAATATGTTATGTTGATTATAATTATTGATGTATTTACTGTATGTGTTTATCAAAGCTGGTAAAGGTGCAGCTAGTTTGAATGACTGCAGGGTAGCTTGTGAATTTACTCCAGGTGGAACTAAAGTCTGATTTAAGTTGAGTGACTTGATTATATTTCTCATCATTCATCCAGATCTGTAAATGTTTTTAAATAAATGTAATGGAGTAAACATTTGACCTCTGAATTGTAGTCGGGTAGAAGTATAAAGTAGCAAAACGTTGAAAAACTCAAGTAAAGTACCTCAAAATGTACTTGAGTAAAGCTACTTAGTTACTTTACTGTAGCTAGATTTAAAGTTGAAGTAACAATGACTTAGTCCTTTTTAGTTGACTGTTGACTGCTTCACACCGCAGAGCCCTGCTCTTTTATTGCAAAACAGCTCGAGTCGTGTGACCGCTGTCACAATCTGACCACAGGCTCCTCTGCTCAGTTTCCAATTTGAAATAAGATCATAAGTGTGTATAAATACCCAGTGTTTATGCATTTAAGAGCTCACTAAGTCAATGATTGTTTAATGCTGCTATTGTGTCCATTTCTGTTATTTGTGTAGGTCCTTAGCGGTTGGCACCAAATCAGGATACAAGTTTTTCTCCCTGTCCTCTGTGGATAAATTGGAGCAGATATACGAATGTCGTAAGTATTTGATTAAGCTAGTTCTTTACTTTTAAAAAACACATTTGACTTATTTGACAACAGTGACTTAGTGTGAAGGATTATTGTCTATCAGTAGCAATATAGAGATGTAGAGGAAACCGTTGTTGAGGTTATTTTTTTAGAAGTTAAGAATCTAAATGTATTGATACAGCTCATGAAATACTGAGGAAGAGGGGTTTTACTTTTCTTTTGACTACTTGCTCAAAACCAGGGGTGGGGAAACTTCCTGGGTTTTGTTTGTCTTTCATCTTTATTCTCAAATTACAAGTTATGTTCTTAGTGAACAATGAACTCCATTGTGTTTGCTGTTGACCCTAAAGGCTAAACTCTGTTACTGCGTGGTTTATTCTGTGATATTAGTTTTCCTTTCACTTTGTTCTTGAGCCATTGTTTCAGTTTCACTTATTGTCTCGTTAAGATACATTTGGTTCTATATAAATCTTTCTTTCTTTATGAATTCGATTTATTTGTGCTCATATACAAAAGTACCAAAAGTACAGATTATGCAAAATAATATAAATGAAATAACTGAATTATATCTGAAGCCATGTTTGTATTTCTAAAGAATCTGAATCTGCAAATGTTCTTGTATCTTAAGTTTTCAAATGAATGCATTGAAGTCAAAAAGTAAATGCCTCTGAACTGTAGTGGACTAAAAGTAAAACATGACGTAACAAGTAGTACCTCAAAATTGTACTTAAATACTGTATACTGTATGACTTGAGTAAATGTCCTTGGTTACTTTCCACCACTGGTCAGTGAGTACAAACTCCTTGTGTAGGAGAGACGATAGGATTTAAAGTATCACTATTGTCAGGGCTCAACGCTAACTTTTAAAAGTGGTTGCCAGGCTGGCAACCAGGCATCAGCTTTTGGTTGCCAAAACTGAAAATACGGTTGCCATTTTTAGACACCTTTATATTTTAAATAATTAAGATACTATACAGTTACATCAACTTAATAATGAACATGTGACACAAAAGAATGTTCAAATGCTTTCCAATAAGTAATTAACACAATTATTTGAAACTAAAGTTGTAGGAAACTTGTGATTATATTTGTATGCCATTATGTTCCTATGGTAAAGTTTTATTATTATTTTGAAGGAACTTTTACCGGAAGTGAATGCACAACGGAGCAGAATGTACATAATATATATTTCGCATCCCAAGACTTTACACATTTCCTCTTTGCTTTTCGTTCGGGTTCACCTTGCGCTTTATCAGTTGAATCACTTTGAACATTTGTTTGAGAGGTTGACGGGTTGGCCGAACTTTTTACCCCACAGTCAAACAACTTAATTTGCTTCACAATTTTTTGTAAAACAAACACACGGCGCACGCGAGTAAACGTGCATCGCTTTCTGGCTCCGTAATCACACCAATGCACGTGCAACTTAAGTATCAGGTTCCGACTGGTCACAACAAAAATTAAATATCACTCGTCTTAATACAACAAATAATTAACATTTATCTATTTTGGGGTGCACATTTAGCTGTTTGCTGTCCTTATTTCTTCATGTTAAAAAGAGGTTGCCACTGATGGCAACCAAAGGCCAAGAAGTGGTTGACATTTTTTCTGAATGGTTGCCAATGGCAACCTGGCAACCGTTACTGTCGAGCCCTGCTATTGTGTTTTTATTATTGCTCAGCCATACGTTTTAGTCGATGTGTTTAATGCATGCCGTCTATACACGATCACTGCACCATTACATCTTTTTAAACATGAATGTGTTTTGTTAACCCCTCTTTGCTCACCTGCATACTAAAGCATCAATCCTCTCACTTATAACTGGATTTACATAACGTATAACGATCTCTGCAACAGCGTTATCTTGCACGAGAGGTTGAGTTGAGCTAAGCGGCACCTTTTGGTAATCCGGTTTGATTTGAATACTCGATGCAAAGCAGGTAGTGTAGTCGGGCAGAGGAAGACAATAAGCACAGCTGCCATCTATAATTCATGAATTTAGCTCAATGCGTTTACTGAACAAACTACACAGTGTGCTCAACGTTTTGACGCTGTGTTCAGGAGCACACAAACGGTCTGTGCTTTAGACTGCTGCACACATGTGGATGCTTTCATTTGCATCGTTTCCTTACACTCAGAATAAGAATATCTTTATTGTTATCATAGTCTGGTTCAACGAGATGTTGTAGGGGTCTCTCAATGCAGTGAAAGACATAAGAACGAATACATAACAGCTGTTAGTAGCAGCAGAAGGCATTATTTATATTTATTAAAGTCAATGTTAATTTTGACAGTGACAACATGTTAATAATAAATAGTAAGTAAACCTCTTGAGCAGATCGGTATATACTGCCCATATATGTGCAGTTATATTTAATATAAAATGGAATATTACATTAAAAATTCAATTTCTTGCACACTTTATGTCAATAATATCTGAACAACAAAAAAAAATCCCAAATTGGGATCAATAAGGTAAATCTTATATCATCTCATATTTAATTATTTAGAGTTATTTGTCATATTCTCATTGTACCTGCTTTTTCAAATATTTGTATTTCTTGTGAATATGTATTTTTTTAATTTTAAGATAGTTATTCTTTTAGTTCTATATTCAATAAAGTGTGTGTGTATATACTGTGTGTGTGTGCAGCGGACACGGAGGATGTGTGTATCGTGGAGCGTCTGTTCTCCAGCAGCCTGGTGGCCATCGTGAGCCTGAAGGCCCCGAGGAAGCTCAAAGTCTGTCACTTCAAGAAGGGAACGGAGATCTGCAACTACTCCTACTCCAACACTATACTGGCCGTCAAGCTCAACAGACAGGTAGCTGAATACCTGACTGTCAGACATTCATTACTCTGAGTGATATGTCTTAATGTCTCTCTGACAGTGATGATGTTGCTGTTTCCTCTGCAGAGGCTGATAGTCTGTCTGGAGGAGTCACTTTACATTCACAACATCCGAGACATGAAAGTGCTGCACACTATCAGAGAAACCCCCCCCAACCCATCAGGTGAGTGTGGCCAGCAACATAGTGTACTTTGTGTTTGGTAAAGTAGGTATGGCACATGGTAGGGGTATCATTCTTTGGCTATCTCACAATTAGAGTAATAACTTGTTCTGCATTGAGTACATAGAGCTCATTTCAGGATCTACTCCAGTCCATGTGGGCTAATGAAGGCGGTGATGCAAATTATGACATCAAATAAGAGTGAAGGTGTGTCTAAGATTGTATTGAAAAAGTTATATTAGCTCATTGCAAAGCTAACTTAAGACAAACGGTCACATTTATTCATGCTAAGCTTGCACAAATAAACACTTTTTCAACTACATTTATTTGAGTATATCTCAATGTCAGTGGCTTCAGGTTATCAAATGCTGCCTGTTATTAAGTAACATTTGTTAGCTTAGGCTAGCTGCCCTTTATTGCCAATTTCCATATGAAATGTCCCCAAATAATACCGTCAACTGGTGTTGTGTGTGGTAATTACAAATCACACCCTAATGCTTGACTCAACTTTGTGTAGTTTTGTGTATATAATAAATGTCCATCAGTAAACACATCTAGGTATATCTAAAAAATTTTTTTTTAAAATGAACCTTTTGGGAAATTGTGAATGGATTTACAATACTAAAAGATAAAAATCTCGATTCTTACATAGAGATGTTTCCACCACCCCCTAGTATGTCGTATAAAATAGTTATTTGATTTTGGTTTTGCCTTTCCTAGAATCTCTTATTTATTTGTGTTCCAAATGAACTCCATTGTTTTTGCTGAAGCCCTCAAGGCAGAAAAATGTCTGAGTTACTCCTGTGATGCTTGTTTTCCTTACGCTGTCAGAACTGTTTAGATGATTGTCGTGTCACTTTGTACTTGTGTCATTCTTCCAGTTTCTCTTTTTGTCAAGCTCAGATAAACGTGGTCCTTTTTTAAAATCTGTCTTTCTTTGCTTATTGGTGAATCTGTGCTCGTATTCCTGCAGGATTATGCGCCCTCTCCATCAGCAATGATAACTGTTATCTGGCCTACCCAGGCAGCGCTACGATAGGAGAGGTCCAAGTGTTCGACACAGTCAACCTGGTAGGTGAACACCATCACAGGGAAGCTCTGTCTTTAATAGAGAGGTGCAGTGATGACGTATTTATGTAGGCCGACATGGAAGTAAACATCACAAGTGGTCCCTCGACAAAAAGCAAACACACGTTATGATGCTTACACGCTTATTTAAGCAGGATCATCCAAAGCAACTTAATTAGGGAAAAAGTGAGTCAAGAAAATCTGCTTGCAACAAGGTTTATTTTGTAAAAACAACTAATAAATGTATTTAAGCTTTTTGTTACTTTTGTCCCGACTGACGGTGTCAAAAGTAACGAGTCGCAACTTAACTTCAAGCTCAAATGATACCTAATTCATTTGAACACATGTGAGTTGATGATCACAACAGAAAAAGGTTTCTGTCTGTAATGTTTTTCTCATCTGAAAAGTGTTACCCCATACTACTACACTTCAATACTGTTGGCCCTACTTTTGGGGCCTGGTTATGAAACCACTGTCTGATTAGTAGACTCTTATTTACCTCCCCTGGCTCCTACTTCCTTATTTCCTCCCTTACATAACCGTTTCTTGCAGCCACGTAATCGTTTTAGGCACAGCTGAGGTTTCTGTTGCTCATTAAATATCTTTGAAATGATCCGTGCTCACTGTTCTGACAGCTAGTGTTTCCTCTCATCAGTCAAAGCCAACACTCATTATGTACGAGTATCTTTCTGTCACGCGTGTCTAACTAGTGTCTGTACGTGTTTTTCCGCAGCGAGCGGCTAACATGATCCCAGCTCACGACAGCCCGTTGGCGGCGCTGGCTTTCGACGCTAGTGGAACCAAACTGGCCACCGCCTCGGAGAAGGTAACTCTAAAGGACACTGGTCTGCTAAGCAGTGTGTGTTTCCCGCCTGAGAGAGTAAACATCACCGCAGTTGCTTCGCCTCTCAGTGTAACTTTTGTCTTTCACTTCCTGTTCAGGGCACAGTCATCCGAGTCTTCTCAATCCCAGAGGGACAGAAGCTCTTTGAGTTTCGGAGAGGAGTCAAGAGGTAGATTATTCACTCATATCTGTTTATATGGAAACTCAACCACGACCGGTTTTCTTCCTACTTCTATTGGTCTCATTGTTATTCACACTGGTTACTTTACACCTTTTACAAACAACATTTTCACTGCCATCAAAACACTTTGCCCGCCTCTTTGACAAATGCAGAGAGGCACACAATGAGGTCTTGTAATTATATATATTTTTTAAAGTATTCAATAGAAAAACAAAACTAACTCATCCGATGTATCATTTTATTTAGATTGTGGATTTTGTTGGATTTCTTTTTTTCTTAAATTCAGTGCAGCAGCAGCCCTCGTCATTTTGTAACTGTGTGTTGTGTGAACTGTGTGTGTGTGTTCACCCTCTGCGCTCTGTGTGTGTGTTTCTTCTCTCAGGTGTGTGAGCATCTGCTCGCTGGCGTTCAGCATGGAGGGCTTGTACCTGTCGGCCTCCAGCAACACAGAGACCGTCCACATCTTCAAACTAGAGACGCAGAAGGAGAAGTATGTGTACGTACCTTCCTGTCTTCCAAATATTACTTCAGGTTTCAATAAAGTTCTCCTGATGCTTAAGGCTCCTCAGAGAAACAGAAGCTTCTCACGTTCTTTGTGTCTGCGCGTGTGCCAGTCACTTGAAGTCCGAGAAATTTAGATCTCTTTCAATTCAAATGTCACGTTCATAATGTGCGGTAAAAAATATTCCCCCCACAAGCCCTCATAAAGCCAACATTACGTCTTTATTTAAACAAAACGGAGCCAGACAGGCCTGCATGTGTTTGGTTATTATTTTACGAATAGTTTTATTCTCTTGAATTTAATTAAATGTATCTTTATTTTTGTATTATTATTGTTTTTTTATTTAAGAATATGTTGGCGTAAAAGCTAAGGGGAGAGTCTTTGTGTTAAGAGTTACGGTGTAGAAATATGTAACATGTATTTATTTGTCTTAAGTCTTTGGATGATCATTTGAATTATATTTATTTCAGTACAGATAAATACACATGCTTTCATTTGAAAATGTCCCATGTGTCTGCTGGGACAATCTACCTGGACACGTTGACCTGCACACATTTTTTGTTTTGCGGAATTGCTCATGTGTGTGTTTTTGTGTGTGTGCAGGCCAGCGGAGGAGCCCACCACATGGGGGGGGTACCTGGGGAAGGTGCTGATGGCGTCCACCACCTACCTGCCTTCTCAGGTGACGGAAATGTTCACACAGGGCCGAGCCTTCGCCACCGTACGCCTGCCCTTCTGCGGACACAAGAACATCTGCGCCTTAGCTGTGTGAGTAAAAACACACACACACACACACACACACACACACACACACACACACACACACACACACACACACACACACACACACACACACACACACACACACACACACACACACACACACAGCTGATATCAGGAAATGTGGTGAAACACTAGGCTCGGTT
>NW_011359122.1:1613003-1613344 GCF_000735185.1 Notothenia coriiceps | reverse complement strand
CACTAGGGTGACCAGACCTCCCCGTTTTCCGGGGACAGTCCCCGTTTGTATTGGCCTGTCCCCGGTTGAAACTGTCCCCGGAAATGTCCCCGTTTTTTAATATACGTTAAAAACAGCAAGGTGAAATAAAACGTTTCATGTCAGGAAACACTGGGTCAACACAGACTGTGGTCAAGCCAGCCCCGACTTCGGAAAACACAGTCAAGCCAGCCCGCACGTTGTATTGCGGTGCGCGAGTATCCTATGCATTACGGTAGAGGCATGTAAAAACTGCCTTCAAAATAAAAGACGTTTACTTCAGTCAATAACAAATATACCTAAAAAACAACACCAAACATATT
>NW_011359122.1:1612759-1612963 GCF_000735185.1 Notothenia coriiceps | reverse complement strand
AGGATCCACCATGAGAGACCAGACTCTCCTGGACCCAGCTGTGTGTCCATGAGGAGTGCCCGGTCTATTCCTCACTCTATAACGTTTGGAGATGGAGAGCATAGCGATGCACCAAGGTATGAATTCAAGTTATTTTTGTTGTTCGCTTTTAAAACTTTATCATTTCTACAGTACATTCTCAGCTGCATTTTATTTGCTGCAAAT
>NW_011359122.1:1611617-1612721 GCF_000735185.1 Notothenia coriiceps | reverse complement strand
CACACACACACACACACACACACACACACACACACACACACACATACTTTACACTTGATATGGTTTTACACATCCAGCACTACTTGCGGTGTAGTGTCGGCCCTGCTTTTAAAACAGGAAGTGAAAGTTGAATAAGAAGTAATATCGCCCAATAACAGTCTGCAGATATACATGTATGAAATTCAGTTGATGATCATAGCGGTACGTCCATGCGGCTCGGTCGCGTTGAAGCTTGCCGGTGGGCGTGTCTGGCGCGCGACCAACAACCAATCACATTAACCTCCCGCTCCGGACACACAAGCACGCGGTTTGATTGGATAGCGCTTGTACTGGCATATGATTTGATTGGCTGGCGCTTCCGTCGACGCTTGAAAAGTTGAACTTTTCTTAACTTTCGAAAGCGAGCAACGGAGGCAAAGCGACGGAACCACAATGCAGTTCGGCAAAGCGTGACGTCACCCCATTCAAAGTGAATGGGAAGCGTTTCCGTTGAAGCACGCGACGAAACCGCGTGGACGTTACGTAAGAGATGCAGACTTTATCGTTTCGCTTCATTTAAGACATATATATCACGTAACCTGCTCGAGACCTAGATTTAATTAAACCGTTTAGAAAGGCACATTTAATGAACTTGGTGGAGTCTTTAATTAAAGGTAGGGTAGGTCATTTTGGAGAAACAAGTTTGAGTGCGCTAGAATTTGAAAATACACAACCGGAACAAATCTGCCTCTTCCTTACAGAGCCCCTCCTCCAACACACATGAACGCGCACATGACCAATGAGGACAGGAGATAAGTTTGTGCACAGATGGAAGGCTGACAGGCAGGTAGGCCCATAGGTATATATAAAGGTGATAAAGGTGTTTATATATATCTATGGGTAGGCCATCCAGTTATTTTAGCCGGGCCGGCTCAGCTGATTGGTCGTGCTTTTTAAAGCACCACGGCTTCCACAGATGACATTTGTTTATGGATTTGTTGTCAAAGCACTTCAGATATTCATTGCTATCGGGATGTTAAGAGCATTCCATGGAATATAACAAGTGTATCTCGAGCCGGTTTCTCAAACGTACCTACCCCACCTTTAAGTCCTTTGAAAAGAAAG
>NW_011359122.1:1597742-1611600 GCF_000735185.1 Notothenia coriiceps | reverse complement strand
TAAACAGATGACATTTGTTTATGGATTTGTTGTCAAAGCACTTCAGATATTCATTGCTATCGGGATGTTAAGAGCATTCCTTGGAATATAACAAGTGTATCTCGAGCCGGTTTCTCAAACGTACCTACCCCACCTTTAAGTCCTTTGAAAAGAAAGTGGTGCAGATTATTTTGTTTTATACAAGGAGAACTGATCCCTTCACAGTATTAACCGTTAACCAACAACCACATACAAGCCATGGGAGCTAAAGCATTATTAAATGTCTGTTTGTTCTTGTTTTATTCAGGATTCAGAAGATTCCCCGGTTGTTGGTGGCTGCGGCTGATGGTTACCTGTATCTGTATAACCTGGATCCACAGGAGGGGGGGGAATGCACACTCATGAAGCAGCACAGGTAACACACACACACTCAAACACACACTAACACTCAGTGAACAGATGTAAGGTAGCCTGAATCTGGAGCGTTTCACTCAGAGCTTCTGTAACTGACCCCCCTCAGGTTAGATGGCAGCGCTGAGCCATCCAATGAGATCCTGGAGCAGTCACATGACCGCCCTCTGGTGGCCCAGACCTACAGCGCCGCCGTCACTAAAGGTACGCTACACACATGTTCACCAGAAATACTTTGCTTTACACGTTCAGAGAAGTTTAGTGGATGTAATGTTATAGCTGCAGGGAATTCCGTTGTTTATTTCCAGAGGAATAATACTTATAGAAATATAACTAAGTAATAAAAAGGAAATCACAAAAGAAAAATCACATTAACATTTTATTTTGTTACTATTTTCAAGTCATGTTCAAACAGGGCTTTAAGTAAAGGAATACTAAAATAGCACCTCTCCTTTTAACAAAGTGCTCAAAAACCCTTAAAAATGAACCACATCAAACTGTTGTTTTCCAAAGTTGTATTCATCAATTTATGTTTCTATAGTTCAGAATTAGAAATTATTCAGATTTCTCTTTTTTTGTTAACTATGCACCTCTGACGCCTCCCTCTCCTTTTTTTTGGCAAACCAGAAACAGAATATGTGATTGTCTTTGTCTGAATGTTATTAAAAGACATGGCAGGTATAAGGAGGACCCTTTAGTTTTACAAGCACTTACTGTATGAGTGTTTTTGTCCCAACAAAGTATAGCAACACCAAAGCAAAACTACATCTCATAATGACTGTAAACAAACTGTAAGGGGGAAAGCCTCAAAAGGATGGGCCTGTTTTGTTATTTTGAGCCCTCAGTGTTGTCTGTCAGACATGAACGTGTATCTGTCTGCAGCTAATCCTTCTTTATCAACCCTGCCAATGATAACAACATCGTTTTTAAGTTCTTAAAAGTACAAAGTTTAAGTATTTGACCTCTTGTTTCCTAGGTTACAGCGAGGAGCAGGGCGCCGTCGGGGGGGCGGGGCTTGAAGACGACCTGAACGACCTGCGCTTAGAGGAGGAGAACGAGCAGCCGCCGCTCATCCTGGAAACTGACTGACTGACTTAACGGACGGCTGTTCCCACCAATCAGAGGGCTCCTCTGGTGCTGCTATGAACATGTGACAGAAGGAGGTGGGAGGGCGGGCGGGGTCAGAGACGGGGGTGTTTTTAAACGCTGTTCAAGAGCCCGTCTTTCAGTCTGTCTGCGTTTATCGTTCACAAACAATTTTTTCCTCCCTTCTGCCCTCCTTTTAATCCTCGCTCCCTTTTCCCCTCAGTTCGCCTGCGCAGGCCAAACTGACGCTTTGCATGTACATGTGCCAACTGCGAAAAGAAAACATGCTCCAATGTGAAAACGAGTAAATGTGAGTGTGTGTGTTTGTCTAAAAAAAAGAACAGAACATGTAGCTGTGTCTCCACTTAAAGACACACAGACGCAAGCACTGTGTAAAATGAAAGTGATTGTGTAAGTGCCTCTCTGCCCCGCTGTCATGGTTTCTCTTTGCATCGGCTTAATAAAATGTATTTTCAGTTGTCGGATCTTAACGGAGGGTGTGTGTACTCTCTTTACTTTCCTCTCACACACACACAGTGTCCAGGATCGCTCCTCCGGCTCGACTTTAGCCTCCAAAGAATCATTTCAGAAGCCTTCGGCATGAGGCAGAGGTGTTTGCGTTCAAGTGTGCGCTTGTGTTGACACTTCATTTGTGTGTGTGTGTGTGTGTGCTGGGCATGTACATTAGCAAAACACTGAGTAATTAGTCCCATCCCCTGCTCACTTGTACCTCATCCAAGCTGTCTCAGTGGATTCCCCGCCCACCCTGTCATCATGGCCTGCAGTCATTGGTTGATTTTAAATTGATATTAATTATCTTTTTCTTAAATCTACATAACCGACGATGTATCATGCGTAAGAAAACATGCATGGTGTTGTTGACGTGGTACTTCGTCCGTACATCGGTAATATAAAGGCAGTCTGTATGCAGGAAGTGCTCATCTTCCTCTCCTCCACTGCATCTCTGTACATTAGACATGGCAGGACATCACTGTACCATAGTGTCAGGTTATGACCAGCGATCAGGAGTGAACTGCAGAGTATAATTTGACTGATCTGGAGCTCAGACTGAGCCTCATCATCTGATGCTGCATGATTCCCCCATAATCCTTTTGGTGTCTGAGGCCGCGAAGACCAGGATCAGCCGGGGGATTGTCAGGCATTTTCTAATGATTTTGTACAAAATGTGAAACGTTCATCTGAAACTAAAATGAAAAATAAATTCCATGTTGATGTATGAGACAGATGCCTTTTTGTTTTTGTTGCTCTGTGTTAACCTTTCCATATTTGTTAAATGGACAGTTCACCCAAAAATATAGAAGAATATTGCATGTAACTGCCTTTTCCCCAAGACTGACTGAACATAGCATATGCATGCATTTTGAAGCATAGATGCCAGAAGTAAAAAGCTAACGAATTAAATATTCATATCTGCACAGGGAGGAGGTACTCTTCCACCATTTCACACTGCTAATTGTTTCTACAGTAGCCCAGTAGGGACAAACCAATCTGGCTATAGAGAGATGACCTTAAAATATTTCAACGTTAACTAAAGCCTATTAAAGGTTATCTGACACCCTTATGAAGGGAGGGGTGGTCAGAAGGGGTATAAATTAATTACAATCTGCAAACTCACCACTAGATGGCACTATATCCTACACACGGGCCCTTTTAAGAATTCTGCCAGCTTCTGTGAAACGATTGCAATGTACAGTACATACAGTGCATTCATGCATCTGTGTGAGTCACCCTGTAGAAGTTGGAGACGGGCTGAAAAGAAGACCCCCTCTTCTGTTTCTTGATTCCCGGAGCGGCCGCCTCCTCTTTGAAAAGCAGAGACAGCAAATGCATAGAGGGTTTCTGGATGAGACCGGTCTTTGTTCTTCTCCAGCCAGTGAGCGATGTTGTAGCCCACCTGTGAGAGACACAATGAATGGACCCATGCACACACAGCTAAACATCCTACTTTACATTCAGAGATAGCAATTGACAGAAACGGATGCAATCGGGCCCCTTTTTGTATACAGTGTCATTAGTACAACCCAGTACTCAGTTCAAAGTGGGCCTCTTGTCCTTTCTTCCCCCATTTGAGCTGGAGGAAGTTGTTGGAGTTGCCCAGGTGGTTTTCATACAACGCTGCTTTGAAGGTGGCTTCTGTCGCCTTTGGAAACACACACTGCTCCTCTAGGATGGAGAAAATCCCCATGGGCTAGAGAGAGGGAGGTGGAAAGAGAAAAGGTGTGGGGGGAAAGAAGATCCAAAACAACCCTGTGAAAATACTACACTACAAGTAATGCATAGAAAACCGTAAATAAGGATACGTATTTTTAGCTATATTGACTTCAAAGTATTTAATAAGCAGTAAAACATTTCCCTGGAAGTTACTTTTTGGATGAATATAACGGGTGTATTATCTGATTTTTTGTTTTTTTGTATTGAGAGCAAAGACAATTCAATAATGTTTGTGTAAAATGCGACTGAATTGACATACAGATGATGTGATTTGGAGTAAAGCAGTTATAGATAGAGAGAGAGAAGTGGACTCTTTATACCCCCAGTGGATTTCACATCAGCTTGTTCCCCCTGGCTTTCTGTTTGAACTTCTTCATGTTGCTGGAGTGCATTATGCCTCCAGTCATCTTGTACACACTCATCTTCTCCTCAGCCGTGAAGCCCAGCGCATCAAAGGCTTCCTGCTACGGACACACAAGCATACAGAGAGAGAAGTGAGAAGAGAGTGTATCCATGGTGCACAACAGAAACACAAAGAGAGGCAATAGCACCATCAACAGGCTCATTTGTATACTTTCTCATTTGTCATGAAGATGTTTGACAGGCATAATCACATATTTAAAATCGAAGCAAATCATGAATAAGTCAGCTCATCCAGAAAAAAAATGTGAACGTATAGTTTTTTATGTTTTTTGGTTGTAATGTTTCTGTATAATACACAAACTGTCAATTCCATACAGTATTAAGGATATATCATGTCAATACTTTATTTGTATTGTCTGAACCCCTATTATCAAGCTTTGAATAGCTTATTGGGGTTTACACATCACTCCATTATGATTGCATTTAACTCGTGAATAAATCAAATGAATGAAATGAATCACCAAACAAACACGTTGTCCTTTAAATCAGCATAGACTGGTTCTCATGCTCTGCAGATGCAGGACATGGAGAGGGCGGAGAAACAAAGCGAGTAAGAGAGAATAATGACCGTAGATTTCCCTGCGTGCTGCTGATCCCAGGCCTGCTGATGTTTCTGTCAGCAGAACCAACGACACCGACAGCTGTCAGCTCTCCCCTGATGCCGTGTAATGACTCCAAATGTTGTTCTGCTCCCTGAACAAATCATCGTACAGCACACTGATTGCTGAGCTACGGCCCCACTCCCTCTTTCCACAGCAAGAACAGTGTAATGACTTTTAGGCAACTCCTCTCGGGGGGGCTTTTTCCCAAATCATCACATAACACTTACCTCTCTGCCATCTTGCTCCACTTTTAGTTTCACACTATAACCATGAACAATTTGCTCAACAGCTACCTTCCAGATTTACACTATGTCAGTATTGTTTTATATGTCTATATTTCTGTTTGTAGTTTATCCAGAATATTTTGTATTGTGTGTTATTTGTGATCTATGTATTTTGTACTGTGTTTATATTGTTTTATTTGATTATGTTTATATTTTATTCCACCTTTTAAATATGTAATGCCTGAACACACTTGCATCCTTTGATTATTAAGATTAAAATGAGATTAATAACAGTATGTAATGTATTTAAGTCAAAAGGACTTCTGTAAGTCTTACCGAGGTCTTGACGGTGACTTGTCCCCGTCTTCAGGCTGAATCTCTCCAGCGATGAAAGCTTCCTTCTTGTCTTTGATCCAGAAGGAGCGCTTGATGTCGTATGGTTTATTCATAGCATCCAGGCGCTCCGTCTCATTGAGAACCAGGAGCGGCGGGGGGTCCACATCGTCCCCCCAATCCCCATTATAAGGCATGATGCTGCTGCCACAAACCAAGAAACCAACTCACAAAAGTGTGTTAGAAGTAAAAGGAATAAATTGGCCATCAGTTAAAGGTCACCTAATATGCAAAATCCCTTTTCATGTCTTTTCTACATCAACATGTGTCCCCTCTGTGTCTGGAAGTTTCAGGAAAAAAGATTCTCTCTCTTTTTGACCTGATCCATTTATATAAAAACCTGTCTGAAAATGAGCTGATCAAATTTTAGCCAGTTTATGATGTCATAACGATTTTGTTGGCTTCTGTAACCATTAGCCAATCAGCAACCAAGGTAACCCCCCGCCCACCTTATAAACTGAATCTCCTCCTAGAGCCCCATTGTGTTCTTTGTAACCAAATATCTCTCAGAGGGGCGTGGGGAGGGGCTCCTTATTTTCATCTAAAGTAACAGCAGAGAATCAGCACTTTTGAAACAGGGCTGAAACAGAGGGGATTATGGGATGCTGCAATGATCTGTTTGGTATTTGGAGCCAAACAGAGACAGGCTCTGTATATATCTGAGACCTGTGATATATTGATAAAAAAACAGTATAATAGGGGACCTTTAATCAGTGTTTGACTCACAAATGCAGGACATGGAGGTACAATCAGGAGGTGTTTAAGATCAGTCTCTTTTATATCCGTCCTTCATCTTCTTAATATGGTCACGTCTCTAAAACCAGACATCACCCCGAGGTCTCATCCCTCCGATCTGCCAGGGAATGTCAGATTTGGGAATTCTTCAATCTGCCTCCGTCCATTTAGGGTTTCCCTGGAAAGCCGTCACTCAGACTTGGACCATCTTCTCCACCTCCCACATCTGCTCTTAAAATGGCTATCTCTCTGTGCACCAGTTAAGAATTTGGATGAGTAAGGCATCTTATATTCAAATCATAGACATGCAGATACTAAGACGGCCATTTTGTTGTCTTTTTTGTTGCTTCTCCGCAGGTTTCTTCCTCCTCTTTCTCTGCAGACTGCCTAATTTCAAACCATGTTAAATTGAAACAGTTACTCATAGAGTAGAAACAGATTTCTGATTTTGTTTAGAGGCCAAATTTGCCCAAACTTTTGTAACATAACCAAAAAATAACCCTGTGTCCACCAAAGCTCGTTGAAAAGCTTTTAGGGAAACCTTTTGTGAATCATTGTATCCTCAGAATGTAGCCTCAATTCGACAGTTGTCAAAACTGTGTCAGATGTTAGTCTGGTTCCCTAAAGGGGGTACAGAGATACAGACTGACGCACACTCAGGAGAGTTGATGTTTGTCGAGTCCACATTTTTCAGCTTTACAAAGAAACAGCCACCTCAAGCAATACAGGTGTTTTAAGGAATCTATGGTAAAGCCTAGAGAATATATGTAATAATATCTAAACTGTCTTTTACTGTTCATCTTTATCTTCTTTCTCTTTTTCATGTAGCCAAATTAAATTGCCCTTTGGTCTCTTGTCCCTGTTTTGTCTTTTTTTTATACGTAAATCACTTTGGGAGAACAAAAGAAAAGGTCATGTAATTGAATCGCTTCAAACCACACCTCATTGAAAAAGCTGCTGTATAGCTCAGCGGTGGCAGTTCATATCCAGATCACTATTTAAAAGAAAATTGTCTGTCAAAAAATATAATAACACAAATAAAAAGTTCCATAAAGAATATTCACTAAAAGTATTTAAAAAATACTTGAAGCAAAAGCCTTTATACATTAAACAGATGTTATTAATGTAGAAAAACCACCAGGGGAAGTGTTAGGAGATGTGTGAAATGATTTTGGTAGAACTTTACTTATTGAAGTAAATACACATACACACACACACACACACACACACACACACACACACACACACACACACACACACACACACACACACACACTATCTCAGACAAGCAAATTCATACTAACAGCTGCACTGCACATGACGGTTTCGGAGGGATAAGTTAATTGGTGTGTGTGTACGTGTCTATCTGTTTTTGGCAATATGACCACTTGTGGAGCATTGAGACCCCTATGGTTGAGACACACATGATGCAAACACATAAACTGATGTAAAAAAAAAGTGGGAAGAAGAGACTGAAACATGATTCAAAGAGGAAGACTGAAAGGTATTAAAATCATTAATTCCACCTGTGTGCGCGTTTGTCTAGCCTCTGGAAGTGTCCCGCCAGACTTTTCACAGCTTATATGGATTTACTGTGTCCTGTAAACAGGCTGGTGAGAGGGTCCATTGTTCCAGCAGCTAATACTGCAGCCGTGCAGCCAACCCCAGGGCCGCTAAAGAGCCAAATCCCTCCAGCCATTATCCCCCAACACCCAACTCTCCCACAACCTTTAACCGGTCGCTTTACAATCCTGACTAACGTTTTCTATAAGTACAAGTATATTGTATGATTTTTGATAAAGAAAGGCATTTAGGTTAACTGGATTTGATGTATGTTTGAGGTTTCCACATCACTACTTGCTGGTTCACTTTGATAAGAAATACAATGCTAATAATATTACTTATCATTATGGAGTAGTTAAACAATCGTAGACTCTGAATATTTATAAGAACATGGAAATCAGATGTGTGGGATGGTGAATGTGGGCAACAATGAGAACAATAATCTCTTTTACACAGTGATATTATGCCTATGCAATTTAAATGGATTAATTGTTGTTATTGGAGAAAAAAAAGAATAACCATAGAAGGATACATAACATATGAGAACTTTGTTATCTGAATAAAATACTTTCATTTCTATGTATTGCTACAAAAGCTTGAATGGAGACTAGTAAATAAACATCTTTGAAATACTTAATTTTCGGAGTAAATATCCATGTGCTGGTGGTATTAAAGAGGCTATTTCGAGACTGGGAGTAACCAGAAAAAAGATGTAGGCTAAAGTACGTAAAAGAACCAAAATATATTCAATCATTGCTTTCCCATTTTAAACTACTTTATTTCTTAATTAAACAGGTATTATTATCTTTGAAATCTATCTTTATAATCATAAAAATACAGTGACAATTAACATAAATAGGCTTTGTCACGGGTATTTTTTTCTTTTTACTAGTGTGGAATACAGTACTTTAAAATAAAGCAGAACTGAAGGCTTCAATGTAAGAAATTAAGAATCTGATCTTTACGGGCACGCCCACGCTTCCCGGACGCGCGCCCGTCACGTTATACCCGTTAAGGACATGACGTCAGTACGTGCTTGAGCCTGCCCGAAAATGCTCTCCCGTGTTGTTGGATTTCGAAAGAGCACAGGACTTTGCGATGAAATAATACATGTTTACCCGTGTGGAAAACAAAAACAAACCGCATGTTTTTAAACGTAAGTGTTTCGCGTTCCCATTGAGTGGAGAAACGGTGTTTTTGGAGGGGACTCCAACGGGGAAGTTTGAGTGATCGTTTTTTCCCGGAGTGATGTCGAATCCTGGGACTCGGAGGAACGGGTCCAGCATCAAAATTCGACTGACAGGTAAAAAAAAACGACACCGAAAGAAAGAAAGCGCTTACGGTGCATGTTTTAACTGGAGCTAAAATGTTTCTCCATACAAACCACTGTTTAAAAGTGTTGTTATTAGCAAACCTAACAGTGTCTCTTTGATGCTCTCGGCTCTGCTGTTTGCCCAAACATCCGGTTTTTGTGTGGCTAACAGCTCATAGATGTATAAAGAGAACTGGATACAGCGTCGGAGGCGGGACCCCGTTCATTTCTATGAGAGATGCTCAGTGGCGCATGAAGCTCAAAACGGCCTGAGCAAAAGTACCCGTATGTGGGTCTATAGAGCATGCGCAGTTCGGTTTTCCCTTTCGCCCCGCCCCCGATCTCCCGTTCTCGGTTGAGTCAAATGAATGGAGAGATAAAATAACTCTGGATTCATTTTTTAACTTCATTTTACAACTTTAAGACCATAGTTATTTAAATAAGGGATATACAAGTGTTCTTGCTGGGCAGTTTAATTGGCTTAAAATACATATTAATGCTGATTAACAGACGTCTCTTTCCTAATGTAAGTCAATGGGGAAATAGTATTTTGGGGCCCAGCGACGTCACAGATTGATAATGAAGTTGTAGTACCGCCGTTTAGCCACTACAATAATTTGCTCCAACGGCCGGCACACTTCCTGGGGGCACAAGTGCTAGCTTGTTAGCTCATATGCTAACCCAAATTACCGAGAGGACAGTCGAGAAAGCTACTCACTATCAATGTGGATTTCACTGTATACAAGACCTATCCTTACAGGTCATTAGAAACACCCGCTCTCGAAAGCTATATTAAAAAACTTTACGATTTGCCAACACTTGTTTCCCAACCAGCTAGCGTTAGCTTATAGTAACACTGTAGTTACCGTTGACCGCTAACGCCTGCTAGCTACACCCATATTTTTGGGGTTTGACCAGCCGAACCCATCGCTTAACCTGAATGTGATGAGCTCTGATCCTGGGATTAAAGCTAATGTCGAACTACACCCTGTGTGAAACAAAATCAATCTCTCGGTGTATATAAAAATGCTAGCATGCATTAGCCATGAGTATGGATTTCGCTGCTGTGCGGTGGTGTAAAGTAACTAAGTAGATGTACTCAAGTACTGTACTTAGGATTCAATTGTCAGATGCACAGTAGCTACAGTGTAGTTATGACAATGGAAATCTTAAATCCCATGCTCCTTCAACAATGCTACATAAGTATATAAGACATAAACAATCAAATAAAGTGCAAGAAGAAAGTGACAAATGTGCAGGTAAATGTGTATGCAGTAAACTATATACATATCAAATAGAATAAGATGAACTAAAACAGAATGTAAAATGAAATACTCTACAAGGATAAAACACTGCCTATGGTAGTAATAAATAAATGTGAGACATGCAAACAGATGAATGCTTAAAAGTTATCAAGGCACTTCAGAGCTCAGGAGTTCAACAGTCTTATGGCCTGTGGAATAAAACTGTCTAAATACAATTTTAGCTACTTTGTACTTCTACCCCACTACAATTCAGAGGTAAATCATGTACTTTTACTCCCCTACATTTACTTGTGACCTTGAGTTACTTTGGAGATTTTGTTAAATTATGTTAAATATAAACAACACCTAAAACATACTTAAGTTACACCTGGAGTAAATTCACAAGCATACAAAGTCATTCAATTATAAACAAAACAAATGATATACATTATTATAAAATCGTTCAATCTGCATAATGCATACTTTTTACTTTTGGTATTTTAGTATGTACTCTTACTAAAGTAACCTTTTGGTTGCAGGACTTGTAACAGAGTAATTCTACATGGAGTACTTCTCCCACCTCTGCTGCTGTGTCAGCTGGAGCAAAACAAATGTGACTGACTCTGTAAACTCAGTGTTACCAAGAAAAGCTTGACAAGTGTGCTCTTTTGGTCATCCTGTTATCTACTCTACTATATTTGTGTTCGTTTTAGGGTCAGTCTTTCCTCTGTAGGGCACATAGGAGTCTTTTCTTTCCCTCACACACACGGACACAGCTGGAACAATGGTTTTTACTGTAGCTAATGTAACCCCACTGGGCACCCAGGGGCCTCTATTCAAATGGTAATGACCACTCTGCGCCGCTGGGCAGACGCCTTGTCCTTCTGATTCAAAGTTCAGCAAACACACACCATAATGTGCTCGCCTGTAGCCTCAATAGGTGTTCTTTTGGTCTGCATGCATCGGTGCAGGAGAGCACTTCAAGTGTATGATTGTGAGAGATGAGTAAAAGAGCTACAAGCTGGCTGTTTATTTTCCTACTCTATTCCTTTTTTTGATTTAAAGAGAGCAGAGTATTTTGATTATTGCGGAGAGTATTGACGAAACCTACACGTCCCAGATCTGGCGTACTTCTCACCTTATCATACATTTTTCTCATTTTAGTTACAAGATATACTTATCTGTATTAAGCAGTTACGCATAGTGTCTCAATTGGCAATCCGGGCTCACAACAGCAGTATTTCCTATTTTAGTCCCTCAATGAAACAGTTGATCGATTTATTAACAATTAAAATAGTCCTTAGCTTGAGCCAAAGTTAGGAGACATGCAGTCATAGGCAATTGGTTCAGTATAGAGCTGCATGTTAATGAAAAATCTCTATTAGAAATTATTTCACTTAAAATTGCGATTTTGATATGATGATGATATTGGTCGTATTTGAACCATAACACTCATTATGATTGAAACATATATTAAAAGATTATGTCGTGGTTAAAAAAGGAGGATATGTTCCAAACAAAAACATTTGATTAAGTCTGGTGTATCCAATTTGTAGGCTGCTTCGCAATAATCTAAAAACTTTAAAAAAAATATATATATATATTAAACCTTTTATCAAAAATGCAGCTTTCTCTTGTCTGATTATTCCACTGGTCCATATTATGATTTTGATAACATTTGGTTGCATTTGAGCAGCCCTTTCAGTACCAACATGGTACATACTATATAAGTAATCCGTTGAAAATAACACAAAAACAATCTTCAAGTCTAGTTCAAGGAACGCTTCTTCAGTGTTGTGTTTCAGATGATCCGCACACTGAAAGAAAGTAGTGAAAGTGTGTTTGGATGTTTTATGCTGTGGAGGGTGTGTCACTCATTATTTCAGCTTGAATGCAAACAGTGGTTATTGCCCCTGACTGTGCCCCGCCCCCACAGGTATGAGAGGAATTCTAATTGGGTGAGGAATGTGTGATGAGCCAATGGGAGAGCAATGCTGTGGCTGGCCAGCGCTGTGTTTAGTCTGAGAGAGGGGTTGTTTGGCCTACATCTGAAAGGCCTGTGTGTGTGGCGGGGACGCAGACAAAGACCAGGGCGAGTCTGACTCTGGGTCACATTTTAGAGACTGGGTTATATGGACATATTTTAGCTAGAAGGCGGTGTTCTGGTTAGCTTAAGTTAGCTAAATAAGAGGGGCTTTTCCAAAAGTGTCAAATTTAGGTTTCATGATCGAGTGGGATGTGAATGGAGACTATTGTACTGAATAGAGGAAACATATGATGAGAAAACGTTTTAAAAGTCTTATAGAGAAACATTTGCAGATAAAGATTTCGCCTGTCTGCTTTAAGACTGTGTTTTATTACATTTGTGTCTTAAGCCAAGAGTATTAAACACCGAAAGTGGGCCTCAAATGCATGATCAAAAAGGTTTCTTATTTGATAAAGTGTTGCTTGTTTTAAGTAATACTTCCTATCAGGGACTGGTTGTTGTGAGTATGTGGTAAAGTTGACCAAAATCAGTGCTGCACGATTGTGGTTAATCGTACTCGTATTGCGATATGGTTCCCATTATCAAATAGCATTACACTTCATTCAGATATCTTCACATATTTAGCCTTTGCCAAATATTGCGCTTCCTGCTATTTGAATATTGCACGAGTCCATTTAGTGATTTTGATTTTAAATGTCAATGAATTATGTATCTGTAATTTGAAAACAAGCGTTGTGGACTCGCGTTGGGCCCAAGAAGAAGTAGTTGCTTTGTTTGGGTATGAATGCGTTATTGTGAAAAGAAAATGTCATCTAATGCATAAAAGAATGAGTGATTCAAGGGATATGATAATGTTATTTTGCTCATGGTAGTAACACGATTTGGGGAAATAATGTAATTGCGATTTTTCTGACAGATATTGCGATTCGATTTGCGATATATTTGTTTTTAAGCGACCCAACGGAAGTTTATTGTAAAATGCGGCCATATCTCCGGCTAGGAAGGTCGCATCAACGTGCTCCCGTCTCTAGCACCCCCGCAGCCCGAGCTACGAGTGAAAGAACTAAACTTACATGAAACTCCCGTTGGGTTGCTTTAAAGCCAAGCTTCAGTTTAAGACTCACCCTGTAATAGAAACATGTGATGGAGCATTACTAACCTGACTCAGACGGTTTGTTTCACCGAACCATCTAGGGGAGCTCCATTGGAAACCATTTGGAAAAGTGTTTCAAAAATACTTGGCAGGTGATTGGATCAATCTGTCTACCACCTTCTATCATGGGCCACTTCTGATTGGTTAACAATGGCTGGTACATGTGGAGCACAGCACTTCTGATTGGTGTGGATGACTGACACACAAGAAGAACAAACTAAACTAAAAGAAATCGCAGGCTTTTGCGATTTGATAATTGCATCATTTCAAATCGCGATAACGATTTCAAATGGATGAATCGTTCAGCCCTAAACACGTCCTGCTAATGTTTTGTTCCTTCGCACTTGGATTCAACTATTTTCCCCAAACACAGAGCAGTGCCAGTCGGCGACATGGGATAGAGGCGAAGAATGAGGAATAACTAACGATTTAAAAAAAAAGCAAGTTGAAAAAGGAAAGGACACAATAAGCAGCTCAAGTGTGAGATGGAGGGAAAGGGGGAATCATGCTTACT
>NW_011359122.1:1593420-1597708 GCF_000735185.1 Notothenia coriiceps | reverse complement strand
CTGGTACATGTGGAGCACAGCACTTCTGATTGGTGTGGATGACTGACACACAAGAAGAACAAACTAAATTGCATCATTTCAAATCGCGATAACGATTTTAAATTGATGAATCGTTCAGCCCTAAACACGTCCTGCTAATGTTTTGTTCCTTCGCACTTGGATTCAACTATTTTCCCCAAACACAGAGCAGTGCCAGTGGGCGACATGGGATAGAGGCGAAGAATGAGGAATAACTAACGATTAAAAAAAAAAGCAGTTGAAAAAGGAAAGGACACAATAAGCAGCTCAAGTGTGAGATGGAGGGAAAGGGGGAATCATGCTTAGTTAGGAAGCAGCATAAGCACTTCTAATCCTCTCACTTACTGAGCCAGCAGCCTGTGCAGAGGCACAGAAAGTCGATGCAGGAGCTGACAATGGAGAGCATGTAAATGTGACAACAGAGAGATGCACTCTGAAATAGTGTGTTATCAAGTTGTGTGAAAATGTAACCTAGCTCCTGTATGTGTTTGGAGAACTGTTTGTCGTACTGCGTGTTTAGCTGTCGGCGCAGGGCATGTTATTAAGTAGGTGAGATATTTGCTCACATGTCTTTGTTGTTGCTGAGAGGAGAAGGTTTAACAGGAAGTGGCTTTGTTGTAATCTCACGTGAATCCTTCTGCTTTATTTCATCTGAAAAATCTCAGTATTTAAACTGCTTTGGCTCGGTTCGTGGTCGTCACGAGTATTGATTTAAATGTGAAGATATTTCATGGCACCTTGGCAGCTTTTACAGAAAAACTCTACCATTATTTTGATTTAAGACGCTTTAACAAGCTTCTAAGCTTCTGCAGTTTTCTGGTTCTTGTCATACCTGAGAACATAAGTGCAGGAGTAAAGATAATTAGACATATATTTGAGGGAAGTTGGGCTAAAAAAAAATGTTACGGCTTCAAATTCTTAACAGCGTTGCTTCTGAGGTGGTAAAAAGCTCCCCTTTCCTTTAACTCTCTTGCCATGTTGTGTGTTCACTCAAGATTGAAAATAATTCTTCCCCCGCTGGCTCCCTCTTGGTTTTTACAAAAAAAGGTTTAAAAAGGAACGGACATAAATGCCAAAAAAAGAAAGCGGCAGCGGGGTAAATTGAGAACCAGCTGAGCCGAAGCCGTGTGTGTCTTTGCCAGCCGTGACCTTGGCAGGATGAAGAATTTCCTGAGACGCTGAGAAAAAAGGGCCTGTCACATATTCAGAGCCGGTCAAAGAGGTGGAACAAGAGGGATGAGGGGTTGAATTAGGGGTGTCTCTTCTGAAAAGAAATGGAAGCATAAGATGGATGGCAAAGATGTGACAGTGCCGGAAAAAGTCTTCCTCGTCTGCTCGTCTAAAAGAGGAAGCCGGGGCAAATTAGAAACTTGATTCTGTCCCGCTCCAGCTGTGTTTCTTTCATTGTGTCTGGGAGAAGATGAGGTCTGAGAGTGGAATGTGTGAGTCAGGAGGAGGAGGAGGAGGAATGAACAGGGTTTCGATGAGGAAGAGGAAAGGATATCCTGCAGCCATTCCCCACGGGTTAATCACAGGAAGTAAACCACCGTTAGCCAGACACATCTACGCCACCGCACTCAGTCACCACATCCTAAACCGTCGGCTGGCTGACTGACTTCCTAGAGGTCTGTCTGGGCCAAAGCACATCATGCCCAGGTTTTCATTTGGCCACAAAGATATGATAACACCGACTGTCAGTTGGTGTAGCAAATCAGACGGGAGCAGCAGGTTTAATAGATCATGAGATGCCTTCGCTTTCTCTGAAACACACCAACCAATCTTCATGCCTTCCATGTTGCTGTGGCGGCAAAATTCTAAAGAAGTAAAATGGGAAATTGACTCAAAAATGTAACTGCCGCTAGGACACCAGACGCAGGAGAAAGGATCCAAACTCCAGACAAGAACGTCGTTTTTTTTTTTGCAGTTATATTCCACTGATCCATTATCCCACACTACAACCACAATGGTTTTCCCACATCTTGCCCTTTTCGCCTTTCCTGTGGCCTCCTTTTGTCTTCCCCTGCTAAAAAACCATATGCCTATTCTGGCGCGCTAATCCCACCTACACCTGTCTACAATATATACACGCCTACCAGGTGTCTGAATCGTCCTATGCCGGAAATCGCCTTTCAAATAAAAGCATAAACCACTACTAAATAATTAATCTAAAATAATTAAACAGTAAATGTAGGTGTCGTTAGACTTCGAATGCTCAAAACGACTTGGTAATAGGGATGGGAATTTGAAAGCAAATATATTCGAATATTCGACCCGCAAAAAAACGGTTAAGCGAAATGTACATATCCTATAAAAAAATTGACAAAAAAATAAAATACATGTTGAAATAAGTATAGACACCAAGTGGAATTTGTCAAATGTATTGAACTGGTGATCACAGTTTGAACAGTTGACAGCTATAGGCCTACAGCGGTAACGTATCCCTATTACAACAGAGTTCAACAACCTGTAACAGGGCTATGCACAGAATGCAGCTATTCAATACTCATTCGTGTTTAAGAATATGAGCATGTGTCCTCAGGGGAGAGGCGATTCACAATCAGGCCAGCTGTAGAGAAGACCCTCTCAGCTGGAATGATGAGGTTTGAGTCTGCGTGATCTGCGTGTAAGGAGGGTCAGCACCTGCAGCTCTGCCCGCTGTGAGGGGCCGGTGAGCGGAGCAAAACACACCTTTAGACCTAACACACTTAGCTATGGCACTGTCGTATACATTGAATTATTCCATTTGATCATATGTAATCAACTTAGGCACCCCTCCCAAAAAAACAAAAATATTCATAACTCATATTCGAACACCTGAATAATTTCGAATATTCGATTAATGGTTCCCATCCCTACTTGGTAATGACTTATTTTGGTTGATATCTAGGAGATAGACACATCTTTTGAATAATCATTGTATTACTTTGAATCTAAATAAAGGTCAGAACAAAATAAATTAAAGTGCTTCATTTATTTAACAATTTAAGACGGAGAAAAGCAGCGGACTCTTGAGGGGATATGTCGAAACCAGCATTGGCGTTTTTGGTTTTATAAATGATAATATTAAATGTAATTTTAATGCATTTAGTTTTGTTTAAAGCTCACAGTGTTAAACCAAGCCTGTAAAGCGTGAAACCAGTCTAAGGATGACGGCACTCCCTCGTCTGGTTGCATAAAGATGATTGACGTGATATAATTACACACAGAAATGGACTCAAAGTATTTCTCTTTTAACATATTCTGTCACATTCTGCCAGTTGTTCCAGGTCACCAAACACCGCAATTTATCTTAATTACCTGTCAGTCAGCGGTTTGAGTTACCCGCCTTCAGGGAGGAATCCATATGGTAATTGAACACCTCCATACCTGCAGAACAAGTGCTGCTGATTCTCCAGAGAGCCTAACATCCCTTTGTTCACCACGGTGTAGAAACTACCACGGAACAATTTGGGGCAAAAAACCCTATTTGCATTTATATTTGATGTATGTACTTTGTAATATGATTCACAATATTGCCTATTTATTAGAATTGAACAGTTGAGTAATTGGATCGTGGTGTGATTGTCTTTATTGTGTTTTTTGTGTAGATATTTAGTAAACACAGACTTGTTCTTAAATCTGTAGAGTACGATTTGTAGGCTGTGACTTCTCTGCAACAGAATATTCATTCAGAATGACATTTTGAAATATTAGGCATCGAAAATCATCGTGCCTCTTGCAGTTTGAATATTGCACTTAGGTCTGTCACGATAATTAATTTTGTTGGACGATACATTTTTCTGGAAATTATTGCAATAAACGATAATATTGTCGGCACCGTTTTAAGACCATTTTAGACATAATGATAATATATAATAATAATTCAAGTACATCCTTTCTAACATAACTTTTTATTGAACATTCAACATTGCAAATGAAATGTGAAATAATATTAAAATATATAAATTATATATAATAAATAAAACAAATTAATTAAATTATAATAAATTAATTAAATCACACAACCAAAACAATAAATTAAATAATCAGGCTGGAAAACAGAGCTCTCTCTCTCATATATATAATATAAATAAATAAATATGAGCACACATTATCTCACAAGCAAAAAAAACCTCCTTAAAACAACAGTCAAGTGGACAGTCCACTGTCAAAGACCCAGATGACCTCAACAGGCCATATCCAAATCTGTTTTTCTAAGTTTTCGAGCAAGGAACACCAACATGTTTGCATTGTCGGGCGGGGGCTCTCCTTCTCCAGCTGCCGTGTTTGC
>NW_011359122.1:1592704-1593381 GCF_000735185.1 Notothenia coriiceps | reverse complement strand
CTTTTTTGAACGCATGTAAGATATGCAACACTAAGCTGTCTGGCTCTTTCCTGCTGTAACGCTGCAAATGTCCCCTCTGTGGGACTAATAAAGTGATTCTGAAGACAGATTGGTGCAGTCCGTCTCGGATGTGTTGGAGCAAAGAGAACTCTCACCTAGAGCCATTTCATCAACATGTTTATATCCAATTTGTCCCAACTGTCAGACCACATAATGTTCCCAGCAACGACCTAAAAGCTGGTACTTAGCGCTGGACATGTATACATGCAGTGTAAATATTATTCTAGTTAATACGTCGATTACAGGTTACTCTGCATCCCCTCTTCTGACTGCATTACATCAGCTTCATGCAAACAGGCTGCTTGTTTGTGTCCGATGCCCACACTGCCCTATAATCAAGTCCTCTGCTAACTGGACGTGGTGTGATTTCTGAAAATAATTAGTTTATTGCTGCTGTGTTGTTTTAAGTCTTGTGCAGTGACCGAGAATGAAAAACGCCACCATACAGGCAGCCTGGCAAACAAATAACAAGAAATAACACACACACACACACACACACACACACACACACACACACACACACACACACACACACACACACAACACACACACACCACACACACAACACATACACACCACACACACAACACACACACAACACACACACCACACACACA
>NW_011359122.1:1584344-1592681 GCF_000735185.1 Notothenia coriiceps | reverse complement strand
TGTGTTGTTTTAAGTCTTGTGCAGTGACCGAGAATGAAAAACGCCACCATACAGGCAGCCTGGCAAACAAATAACAAGAAATCACACGCACGCACGCACGCACGCACGCACGCACGCACACACACACACACACACACACACACACACAAAATAAAGGAAATACTTATTGCACGATTAGGAACTCTCAAAAGTGTAGTTTTGCTTTCTGGATCCACAAAGATGATGTGGCAGCGAAGGCTGTGTGTGTGTGTGTGTGTGTGTGTGTGTGTGTGTGTGTGTGTGTGTGTGTGTGTGTGTGTGTGTGTGTGTGTGTGTGTGTGTGTGTGTGCCTTCCTGACAGCAGCGTATACTTTACTGCCCATTCTCCTCCTGCAAGTCACATAAGTTCTCCTGCTCATTACCATCTTCTGGCATTCATATATTATCCTGAGCAGCGTTCTTCCTCCTCACTGTAGATTTATACCAGCCTACACACACCCTGAGATCATTTACATATTTGCGTGTGCGGCATTTTGTTCATAATGATTTTCTATTCTTTTGCAGTATTATGTGCCAAGAACCTCGCAAAGAAAGACTTCTTTCGTAAGTATTAAGATGTGCATGATTTGACCGTGATGACGGTTGGGTTACATGATGAGATGAAGTGTTTCAATAAGGGTCTGTGTGTGACATCAAAACCAACTCTGGAAACACATGGAGCGGTGCAGCGATGACATATTTGTGTAGGTGGAACGGGAAGTTGGCATCTCAATGGTTCCCTTGACAAAAAGTCAATCTGATTTTGGAATATTGCAGAAATTAAGACTCCTAGCAAACAGGAGCTTCTGATACTTACACGTTCTGTTCAGCAGGATAATCTCCACAAATCACACGCTAAAGGCGGCTAACATTCGGCTTGATGGCGTTTAGAAGTCTTTAGCAACTTGGGTTAGGATTAGGGTTCTACTGACGTGTTTTACGTTCTAGAACAAAATAGAAAGATATTTCACCCTTGTGTTCGCCACAGAACTCTAATATTGGCCCTAAAACCAAAAACACATAAAAAAAAAAATGGTGACTTGAGACAAGGGCACCCGAACTGCTAACTCATTTCCCAGTTTAACGACTCTATTGCCATTCCCTCAGTGGCTGTTTGTCATGACCATATCTTTGTTTTAATTTCATCCACTTTTATGAAATCATGCGCTGCCCAAAAAGCAGATGAAATATGCTGTTATTGGTTTAGAGCTTTTAAACTGGAGGCTGTTCTTAGTAAAAGTAGAGATACTAAGAGTAATCTGCTGAATGTCTGCAGCAATAGAGAGCTCTGCTTTGTTGTAGAGATATGTTATCTGCATCACTTCAGCCATTTGAGATATTGCTAATAACTAGATGCTATCTCATTGGGTTTCACCGTGACGGATACAAGCTATTAATCTGAGCTGTGTGTGTGTGTGTGTGTAGGACTACCGGATCCCTTTGCCAAGGTTGTGGTGGATGGATCGGGTCAATGCCACTCTACAGACACAGTCAAGAGCACACTGGACCCCAAATGGAATCAGCACTACGACCTGTGAGTCTACCGCCACACAACCACAGCTACTGTGCACTTAAATACATGTTTCCTTACTGGTTTTGAAATTGAAGAATATACTTCAAAGATGTCTATTATTCTCAAACAATCACACAGGCACATTCTGTCTTACAAAAAGGGAGACTTTAAATTCAGGGCTGCATCTCACGGTTATTTTCAACTTCTCTGTTTATAATTATTTAAAGGTTGAGAGACAAAACCTTATATTTTTGACACCAGACTTAAACATAAAGTAATTTTGTGAATCTAACATCTGTTTTTCAGCTACATCGGAAAAACAGACTCCATCACGATCAGCATATGGAACCACAAAAAGATCCATAAACGGCAGGGGGCGGGCTTCCTGGGCTGCATACGACTGCTTTCTAACGCCATCAGCAGGCTAAAAGACACGGGATGTAAGTTTCTCTTTTCTGTGGGATCTTTAAAAGTACACATTCATGCAAAAAAATCCTCTGGTTTACATTTCCCTTTCCTTCCTTTCCAGACCAGCGACTAGACCTCTGTAAGCTGAACCCCTCGGACAGTGACGCAGTGCGGGGGCAGATCGTAGGTAAGGGTTGGACACACAGACACATCATCTACAAATGACCTGCCTCACCTCGCCCCCGGAGTAACTTCTGTTTGGCTGCGTGAATATTCTGCCCTCTGTCGCTCCTCTGACCTTTTGACCTCCCGCTTGTGTTCAGTGAGCTTACAGACGCGAGATCGCATCGGCAGCGGTGGCCCTGTGGTGGACTGCAGGGGACTGCTGGAAAATGACGGGTGAGTGCACTGCCAGACCTCAGGGACACAACCTCACGGAAAAATCTAATCTTGTCGTGACACTGTTGATTGTTTACATATGTTTGATGGGCTTTTCTGTTATGCTTTCTCAGCTATATTGGAAGTGATAGAGAGCCTTTGTTTTTACGTTGTTGTAAGTGTCACGATTGATGCCTTTTTCGGGGTGTTTACAAGTCTGCCGTTTGTTTGCCTTGCGCTGATTCAGGGACTGTTGGACACAGTTATTGCGTTTGCCTCTTTGGTCATTGTGTGTACACAGAAACATCCACGAGCGGTCCAGAAGCTGTAAACAAATTCATCCCTAAACACTTCCTCTCTTTTAGTTATTTTTCATTAAATGAACATGTATAGCTACAGCTAGCATCTCTACTGCGACCTTCTGATTCTTATTAGGAGACATAAGTTTGCCTTAGAAGCAGAGCTATGGATGCGTACCACCACACACTCACAAGACAGTTGCTCTTCAGATGGTGCATCAGGTAAATGTGATTAGAGTGGAAGCCGAACGTCACCACCGGGGGTCTTGCCCTGTTTGTTTCGCCCCACTTCTGATTGGATTGCTGCTTTCACACATGCTCAATCGAGCTGAACCTGGTGTTGACACTCTAACCCTCGTCCAAACCAGCTAGGTCTACATTCATCTTTAATGAAACAACACTGATATTTACTTTTCAATCAATGAAAAAGGAAACCGTGTCGTATATCAATCTTGAAGTATAGAAACATATTAAATACCTTTTTCGTGAAGAAGTTAAACGATGTTCGTTCTAAAAATATTCCCACATTTAGCCCAAAGATCTCCTAAGAGTTGTGCAAGTGGGTTGAGAGTTTATGACTGCATACTGCTTACATACAACTAAGGTAATTCTCATGCTCATAAAACACTCATGCTAATAACTTGTCTCTCCTTCGTCATGTTGGCATCCCTTGAGAAGTTAAACTGAGACTTGTTTTGGGAGCTTGTTGTTGTGCAGTATCACTTAAGTTATCATTTGTTTGATCCTCTTCCAAAGATCAAAACAAAAGCAGTGGACTTATCATGTGCTTCAGGAAAACAGTGACTTCAGTGACGTGTGTGTGTGTGTGTGTGTGCAGGCCTGTGTTTGAGGGATGCTTCAGTGAAGAGCCGCTGCCCTACTCGGACCCCACCGGGGCAGCGGGAGGCGGGAACTGTCGGCTCGACTCGCCCGGTCAGGAGGGTCGTCTTCAGACGCAGCGAATCAGAGGGCAGGACTCGAGAGGCCACGGACACACACCCCAAAACAGACCGCACGGACACCAGCCGCCCGACCTGCCGGAGGGATACGGTCAGTCAAACATTTAGAATAGATTAGAGAATAATCCTTTATTGTCATTATACAGGTGAGATGAGTAGAGCTACTCCTTTTTGCCATCAAAAACACAACGAGACGTACAAACAACAAACATTCATACTTCAATATGCAGATAAAGTTAAAGTGCAGGAATATATCAGTTTAAGTCAAATATATGTTTGAATGTGTATTTCTCTTTAAAACATCTCATGTTGTATTTATTCATATGAAGTCATTTAACACCTTTTTTTCTTCTTCTTTTTCAAACAGAACAAAGAACGACGGTGCAGGGCCAGGTCTACTTCCTTCACACACAGACGGGCGTCAGCACCTGGCACGACCCTCGAATACCGCGGTACGTTTACAAATCACTTCACTCGAGTCCAAGCTAAACCTGAAAGGAGGCGAGGCTTCAATAAACCCCGCTGACTATGGAGAAGGATTCAATAGAAATACAAAGCATTACATTGGATTTCAAAAAGTGTGCAGCAACCTTGCTCTGCAGTAATAACACCAACAGATTAAGGGAAAATCACCAGGTTGTTTTTCTTAAGCGCTGGGGTTTAGTTGGGGGTTAAGAACAGTATGCAGGGTCAGAAAAGTTAAAGAGGCCTGGCTGCTGCTGCTGCTGAGGATTCCGGCTGCTTTTTGAAGTTTGGCTGCTTGCTTCCTGCTGCAGGGATCTGGCCAGTGTGAGCTGTGAGGAGCTGGGCCCGCTGCCGGTGGGCTGGGAGGTCCGCAGCACCGTGTCGGGGCGGATCTACTTTGTGGACCACAACAACCGAACCACACAGTTCACAGACCCGCGCCTACACACCATTATCAGGTATACTTACACATCGGAAACAGAGTGGTGCAGGGATGGCGTGTTTTTGTAGGCCAACCCGGAAGTTAGCATAGCCAAGGTTGCATCAAATAAAAACGAATTAGAATTTTCCATCGGATTTTATGCAACCATTAGGCTACTAAGGAACTACAGCGCGGTCACGTGACTTCATATCATCACCGCTAAGCTAAATGTGGCTAATGTTAGACGTGATGACGTTTAGTCGTCTCATTTAGACTCATGTTAGCAACCGCTGTTTTCGTTAAATGTAAAATCTTCAGACATCCACCAGTGGGATTTTAACTGACGTATTTTAAGTCGTAGGACAAAACTCGAAAATCCTATAAGTTTGTGTTTCCAACAAACCTTATTTCAGCATCTAAATAACGACACAGTAAAAAAACAATGACTTAAAGACCATCTAACCAGAAGTGTTGAAATGCTAACTAATTTCCGGGTTAAGGACTCATTCCTGCACTCTATGCTCTCTTGTATCCCTCACGGCACCATCAATGTACATCTTGGTGGCAGACATTCATAACGCGGACCAAATAAGACTAATCTGTGGTTAATCTGTTAGGCTGGACTCAGGCTGGTTCTGAACACGACCTGTTAATAATCGTGTGTAAACAGAAATGCAGGCTTATAGATTTAGCCGCTCCGGCTGCATGCACTGTGTGTAATCCAGTTCCTTCAAATCTGACTTTCTGACATGTTTTCATTTTCCCATGTCCTTCTTCCCACCTCCAGCCAGCAAAGCCAAGCGAAGGAATCCTCGCAAGCCCCCCAGATGGAGGTGGGGGGTGAGGAGGTGGGAGGCGTCGGAGTGGTCGGGGGAGTTGGAGGCGGAGATGGAGACGTGGCGGCGCGATACGAGAGAGACCTGGTGCATAAATTAAAGCTGCTCCGACACGAGCTGTCCTTACAGCAGCCTCAGGCCGGACACTGTCGCATCGAGGTGTCCAGAGAGGAGATCTTTGAGGTGGGTGTGGANNTGTGTGGGGGGGGGCTCCTGTGGAATTCATACACAGCTGTCACAACAACCATATTTGCTATTTATTTAACTGTATAAGAACACAAAAGCTGCTCCGATTGTGCACATGTGAATCGCTCCATCAAAATCACTCTGCTGTAGAAACGGCTATTTTGAGAGAAACAAGGATTCATGTAATAAACTCATGCTAGGCAAGGCAAGTTTATTTATATAGCACTTTTCTGTACGCGACAATTCAAAATGCTTTACAAAACAAATTAAAAGACTTTTTAGGAATAAATACATTAAAAACACATTATATAATTTTACAACAGACATTACAAAGCAAAGATAATACAAATAAACACCACAGGTATACAATACATGTTTAAAAGGCCTACTGTAGTGTGAATATGAGCAGCTCAATTAAAAGCAGCCAAAGAGATATGTTTTTAGTCTCGATTTAAAAATAGTAAGCGTTTCTGCGGACGTGCATGATTTGGGTTGTTTGTTCCAGATTGTCGGGGCATAACAGCTAAATGCTGCCTCTCCATGTTTTGTTTTTACTCTTTGACCCGATAGAGGACCCGTCCCAGAAGACCTGAGGCACCTTGATGGCTCGTAATTATGCAGGAGTTCAACAATATACTTTGGTCCTAAGCCATTTATTGATTTAAAAACTAGCAATAGTACTTTAAAATCAATTCTTTGGCCGACTGGAAGCCAATGTAAAGATTTCAGAACCGGACTGATGTGATCCACTCTTTTAATGCGTTCTGAATCAGCTGCAGCTTTCTGATGGATTTCTTTGTCAGCCCTCGAGCCCTGTGAATACACTATTGCAGTAGTCGAGTCTACTAAAGATAAAAGCATGGACAAGCTTTTCTAAGTCCTGTTGTGACATTAGTTTGTTTTGTTATGGTCACTTTGGTGTTTTGGTTGATTCTAAACAAAGCCTTCAGGATATGAAACTCTTATCCCTATTTTCGGAAGATAAATACATTGTACATACACCAGGGTTCTTACGGTCATTACAAACCTGGAACAGTCATGGAAATTCAAAAAGCAAATTCCAGGCCCTGGAAAAGTTCTGGAAAACAATATTTCTCCCAAAGCTTTGGAAAAGTCATGGAAATGTAACTAAAGTTGCATCAAATATAATTTATATTTGATCTAATCGCCGAAATAGTAATATATAACTATAATGATTATAAATACTGTATCNATGCAAAAGTTAATGATTGTGCTATGTCATAAATAATAGTAATATCATAATGATGTAAAGCCGCTAATCTTATTTTATATTTACTATAAATTACGTTGAAACTCAGAGATGTAAAGGCGACTGAAAAAGGTTTTGACAGCCTTTTGTTATAACAACAAGGTTTTGAAAGAACCCGGACCTTAGTCGTAAAACTAAAGGTACTGAAAGGGTCCAACAATTACTTGGCATTTCTTGGAGACTTGTACTGGGGGACAAACCATTATTACAGTTTATTTGTGGGCGAAGTTCTTCTAAGTCTAAGACTAAGGCGGCAGAATCTTTCTTGTATTATTGAGATTATTCGTTGTTTTTCCTTTTGGTCGAGGGTTGTTTTTCGGGAGAGGAGCAGTAGTCTTGCGACTCAGTACGAATAATATCGCGTAATCCGACAATAAAACCGGAGGTCATGAAAACCTCCAGTCATAGAGTCCAGTGTACCACACACACACACACACACACACACAAACACACACACACACACACACACACACACAACGCACACACACACACACACACACAACACACACACACACACCACACACACACACACACGACACACACACACACACACACACACACACGTCACAGTGTTTTAACTGACGAGGTGTTTTGCTGGTGAGAGATTTTAGTGGCTTTATGGGTGACTGCCAACAACTTCATTTCAATGACAACTCTAAATAACAATCATACCTCAAGAAGCATGTCCTTGATCTGCTTCACCGAGATTCATTTTGAATAAAAAGCAATATCACAATAGTAACCAAAGTATTTTTACTCTCACAGTAACCTCTACTGCTTTGTATCCTCTCAGAGAACTATCCACAGTTCAAAGGCTGCTCATTTTGGTCAAACAGCAATTTGCCTATACGGTGCAACTACAAGGCTATCTACTGTATTTGAATGACAAAAGATGACACTCACCTTAAAATGTCCTTTGTATATTTCTATTTGTCTTAACTGTCGGAACTTGTCCAGGCATGTTAAGTAGGAGTGGACTTGAAATCCTTAACTCAAGGTGTAGAACAATTAAGTTATCAAGCCAATAGCATTACTTACTACAACTTGAATTTTGTTTTAAGTCAATTAACGCAGAAATCAGAGTTCAAATTACACACAATATTAAGTTGATGTAATTACCAACATTATTACGTCAACACAACTTATAAATTAATGTTTGCAACTTCAAATATTTATCTAAATCAATTAACTCACATTTTTATCTTGCAACCATGCATTTAATTAAGTGGAGGTGAAAGGTCGCCTGACTTCGTTTTTAGAGTGTATTTGATTTGTTTTAGATAGGCTCAACATGTTTCAGACCTTATTTTCCTGTTCCATGTTAAAATAAACCATTTTCAGTGGTACCGCTGAGACAGAGTCATTTTCTTGGTCATGGAAAATTAGGTAAAGGTCCTGGAGAAGTCATGGTGAAAAAGTGTATGAACCCTGTGTGTGTCTCTGATCTTGTTTATAAGATATGTAAATTATCTCGAGAACATGACGCTCGTATACAAGATGTCTCCTGACGGAAACAACAACGTGACGTCCATACTTGCCAACCTTGAGACCTCAGAAATCGGGAGCATTTCAAAATGCAAAATG
>NW_011359122.1:1580264-1584293 GCF_000735185.1 Notothenia coriiceps | reverse complement strand
GCCGAAATAGTAATATATAACTATAATGATTATAAATACTGTATCGTATAGTAATGAAACGTAAAATGGCTTTTAACTAACGAGGTATTTTGCTGGTGAGAGATTTGAGTTGCCTGTAGAAGCTAGTAAGCCTACTATTTGATTTAGATAGGCTCAACATGTTTCAGACCTTATTTTCCTGTTCCATGTTAAAATAAACCATTTTCAGTGCTACCGCTGAGAAAGAGTTATTTTTTTGGTCATGGAAAATGAGGTAAAGGTCATTGAAAATCATTGGTGAAAAAGTGTATGAACCCTGATACACACAGTGCCCACATCATCATTTGAAGTCCTTTTCCTCATGTGTGGCTCCGTCACAGACATTGTATTATGTGACATATAGTCCCTTTTTATATTTCGAGAGCAAAACCAAAAACATATAATGAAAAAGCGAATAATCATCTCTTTCCAACAGTGTATACAACTCAAAATGTGTGTTAGGCTCAATGTGACAGATTTTGATACTGATAAACAGTTTAACCAAACACCACTGATCTAAATGCATGTATTGCTGTGGGTCACTATTTGTTTTCTTTTCTCTGCGATGATGTATTCATGTCGTGCGTCTGTGTTTAGGAGTCATATCGGCAAATAATGAAGATGAGGCCCAAAGACCTGAAGAAGCGTCTGATGGTGAAGTTCAGAGGAGAGGAGGGGCTGGACTACGGTGGAGTGGCCAGGTAGCTCGCTGTTCACATCTATGATCACTTTTGTGTTTGATGTAGGCTTTCTATTTCTGTCATCAAGCCTTTTAACTTGCTTTCCTCAGTCACATTCCATTTGTAATCTCCCTGCTGACTTAAGATCAAGTGTTACACATTCACAGCCCTTTGTTTTTATAGCTCCGAGTCATGGCGCAGTCAAAAACAAGAACAAAAATATTGGAATACCTCCGTGCTGTCAGCAACTAAATACATTTCACTATATGTGTATTTCCCACTTCATTTACAGCTTCTTAAATAATGTGCCCTGTTGCTTATTCGGAGTGTTTTTTAAACACATTTTTACAGCCCATTCTTACCACTCTGCCTTACCTGCTGTTGTTTCTATTTCATCATTTTATTTCCTTAACCCTTAGATGCATAAGTGGGTCTTTTTTGACCCGGTCAGGTGGTTTTCTTGAAGTATCTTTGTAATTACATTTTTTTGTAAGGCGTGTGGCGCAGTGGGTAGAGCCTCGGTGGTGGGATCAAGGGGTCACAGGTTCAAACCCCACTGCAGTCAGCATGTCGTTGTGTCCCTGAGACACTTCACCCCAAATTGCTCCTGTGGGGATTGTCCACAGTATTGAGTATGTAAGTCGCTTTGGATAAAAGTGTCTAACAAGTTACATGTAATGTAATGTATTTTCATATTCCAGCTATTCCTCAAAACACGTTTTGGATATCATGCCATTCAAATTTTAAATTTACATTATATACATTTTAAGAAATTGTAGTTTTTGTATTAATACCCCAAGCTTCCATAAGTGGGTCAAAAATGACCCGCATGCATTTTCTATGGAATTTCGTTGCTTTTTTTCGAAATGTAAAAAAAATATCTGAAATTGTGAAAAATAATATATTTCTAGTGTGAACCAAAATATAATGCTAAATATAATACAAGTGATTTTTCTTAACCAAAATGACAAAAATGGCATAAAAACACATATTATTCTAATACGGGTCCTTTTTGACCGACTTATGGAAGAGTGTGGGTCCAGTCACTCGTGCATCCAAGGGTAAGCATCTAAATGTCCCATCATGTTCACTATGTGACTACTTCGTCTGAAAGTAGCATACAGTACGTTTATTAGACCTTTTTTGCAGAAAATCGCTGATTGTTAATAATAATTATTACCATCAATACTTTCTTTTTATGTATAAATAGTATTCCGCCTCTGTGTAACATCCCATATTTTAACATTTGTTCATGAACTTTACATTGTGCTCATAGATCATCGTAGATTCGTCTCTCCTTAAAACTTGCACTTTATTTTAGGGAGATTATTCAGTGTTTGACATATAATTCAACACAGAAAACACAATACTCTTTACCCCATGTGCCTTAGCAGAGTGCTGATGTACATTCATTATACTCTGGCTAACGTGGTCTTTGATACAGTAGACAGGGACCAAACCTCCCTGCTTCAGTAAATTAGCCAATCACGAGTGAGGAGTCCGTACCTTGGCCACTGAGCAAGGCTGGCAGCAGTGATTTATGAAGCCCTTTGAAATGTATGGTAACTTGTCACATACAAAATTAAAGGAATGCTTCACAGAGCATTTTTTTCCTCACTAAAATGTCATTATTATTTTGGGGGGAAAAGTGGAAGAAATGTAGGAGAAAAGTGGCTTATGAATAATTGATTTTCAACAAAAGAATAAATGCATTAATGCACAGGCTTTTCACCCACCTCCCGGCTGCCTTCCTTTCAGACAATGATTAAATGATTGATAGCTAATTTTAAGAAATATGGGGCTCCTGACTGTAACCATACTTGAAGATATCCATCTTTTATTTTCACCTAATGTCCAATATAACTGTGCTTGTTTTAAGATGATACTTCTCTTCAGTCTGTTATATCTTCTTAAGACCAGGCCACATGAGCATTTTCAGCATTTTTGAAAGTAGTTTGAGTTTAACGGTGTTAGTCTTCCCCTCTCATAAGTGTGTTTCTTAAGTTCTGAGTGACATAAGGTGTTTTTACCTTGATGAAAACGGTGGCTAAATATATATATGCGCACCTCTATAGTTCACACATTTAGACAGAACTAATGTCTTCTTGTCTCTTTCTTCACAGACACAATCTGTGAAACTCTCAATCATTTATCAATGCGATACTTGCAGTACACTGTCTGCTTCATAATTGTTCTGCCTAAGCACACACACACACACACACACACACACACACACACACACACACACACACACACACACACACACACACACACACACACACACACACATCATTGAGTGATCAGAGTAAATATGAAAGATTGCCTATTGCATTAAAAGTCAACCATTAGATACCACATTGTCTTTGTGAAGACTGTGTATCCTTCCTTATATAATTAGAAGCTTACATGCCACTTGATTTGGTTCAGCTCAGCAAACATGGTACCTGCACATGTTACTTGTAAAATCTTGACATGCCAATTGCTTTTGAAGTGTGCCAGAAGGAGAAAAGGGGGAGTGCTGCTGCATACTTCTGCTTAGTTCTATTTCTCTCTTTCTGTGTATGTGTGTGTGTGTGTGTGTGTGTGTGTGTGTGTGTGTGTGTGTGTGTGTGTGTGTGTGTGTGTGTGTGTGTGTGTGTGTGTGTGTGTGTGTGTGTGCCAGGTAGATCGAGAACCAGGTCGCCCCTATAAGGACCCTCCACGGCGGGCGGTCCGGGGCGGCCAGGGCATCGGGTAAGCACGGCTAGATCGTAGACCCATGTACACACCCGGGGAGCCTCGGCGGCCCCCAGGGGTAGGGTATCAGTCTGCCACTAGACCCGTACGGCGGCCAGGCAGCCCCCGTAATGACACTACCTAGCGGGGGGAGGGACAGCATAAAAACCAAAACCTAGGGACCTACGTCTACCTGAAGCAAAGGACATCTAGGTTTCTCTTCCCTTTTGGTAACACCTTAAATCTTGAACCAGGTGAAATTTGCGTGGAAAAGATAAATCATTATGTTAGATGTATAGAGGACTAGGTACCAATATCAGGGTTTTTTTAACACTACGAATCGCGGTAAAGGCTACTCGTATGGTCACAGGACCGTACACCGATGACCTTTATATTCCAACGTCAGTCTGCAATCGGAATGCCACCGAAGTAGGGTGAAGTCAGACATCAAGTTGGAATGAAACTGACGCGTGAGACATTCCGGAGTCAGAGACAGTTTTGGACTACCTTTCGACGAGACAGAGACAGAGAGTGTGGTGTGTGTGTGGTGGTGTGTGTGTGTGTTTGTGTGTGTGGTGTTGTGTGTGTGGTGGTGTGTGTGGTGTGTGTGTGTGGT
>NW_011359122.1:1579945-1580238 GCF_000735185.1 Notothenia coriiceps | reverse complement strand
CACAGGTTCAAACCCCACTGCAGTCAGCATGTCGTTGTGTCCCTGAGACACTTCACCCCAAATTGCTCCTGTGGGGATTGTCCACAGTATTGAGTATGTAAGTTGCTTTGGATAAAAGAGTCTAACAAGTAACATGTAATGTATTTTCATATTCCAGCTATTCCTCAAAACATGTTTTGGATATCATGCCATTCAAATTTAAAATTTACATTATATACATATTAAGAAATTATAGTTTTTGTACTACTACCCCAAGCTTCCATAAGTGGGTCAAAAATGACCCGCATGCATTT
>NW_011359122.1:1579402-1579909 GCF_000735185.1 Notothenia coriiceps | reverse complement strand
TATTAAATCATAAATTATAACATCCAGATGATGATACTTATATAAAAATAATAAAATAGTGATAAATTGTAATCTGTAAAAACATGTAATACTACGTTTCTAGAGGCGAATAAACTCCTGGGAGTGTCATAGGTCAGGGAAGTTTTGAGTAGAGAAAGGAGACCAGATGAGTATGGGGTGGGGTAGGACTAGAGGTACCACAACCAAAACAGACAGAGACAAAGGAGCAAAATCAAAACTTTTCACAAGTGGGACTATCGGTTCATGATCTTTCTGAACCAAAATGACAAAAATTGCATGAAAACACATATTATTCTAATACGGGTCCTTTTTGACCCACTTATGGAAGAGTGTAGGGTCCAGTCACTCGGGCATCTAAGGGTTAATAAAGAGCCAATATACTGCTAATATGCATGTTAGTTAACAACTAGTTGATGTCTGCAGGTTATTTGTTCTACTTTTGAGTAGTTTTGCAGTGAAGTGTAGGATTGAGTGAATGCACTGAGT
>NW_011359122.1:1572730-1579388 GCF_000735185.1 Notothenia coriiceps | reverse complement strand
AACCAAAATGACAAAAATGGCATAAAAACACATATTATTCTAATACGGGTCCTTTTTGACCCACTTATGGAAGAGTGTAGGGTCCAGTCACTCGTGCATCTAAGGGTTAACATCCAGTTAGTAAACTCAACCTCAAGCAGACTGTGGTTAGTTCACGGTCACTCTGAGTGGAAGGCATAGTTTTGTATTTTTCCAATGTGGGGTCCTATGAGTTATTTGTTTAAAGTCAATGCATTACGTCCTACAGTAGATGATGGTCAGCACAGAAGCTAACCAACAAACTGCTGTGGATAGGGTCAGCATCCAAACATATCTGGAGACGTCTTAAAAAAATCAATATCAGTTTAAATAAACACTGTATTTAAAACATTTGTGGCTCTTTATCCTGCCCTCAGACTGCCCTTTCTATGCTCCCTTCAAAAGCACCAAAGTCCCTTCACAAAAACAGTCATTTACGCTTGCAGAACGGAGATGTTGGTGTACCGAAGCCTCAATCGGTCAGTTTGTTTGTGTTATTGTGTGGCTTTGGTCAATCCGAACCAATGTCACAAACAAACTGACCTATGGAGGCAGCAGTATACAAAGAACTCTAAACCTAAATGACTGTTTTTATGAGTGGACTTTGGTGGTTTCAAAGGGCAGTCTGAGGGTAAAGCACTAAAGATATTTTAAACAGTGTTCATTTAAACTCAATCAAATGTTTTAAGGCTTCAGTTCCCAAAACAAGGGCTCTCTGCTGGCAAGATTCATATTATAAATATTCTTAATATTGGACACATTTCAACTGAAAGTAACTTTTTGCAGTGGCTCTTATGTTGCTTTGCTTCTGTGCCAAAAAATTACTTTCAGTTGAAATGTGTCCAATATTAAGAATATTTATAATATGAATCTAGCCAGCAGAGAGCCCTTGTTTTGGGANGTTTTAAGGCTTCAGTTCCCAAAACAAGGGCTCTCTGCTGGCTAGATTCATATTATAAATATTCTTAATATTGGACACATTTCAACTGAAAGTAACTGCAGTGGCTCTTATGTTGCTTTGCTTCTGTGCCAAAAAATACCTCATACAACCCCACCTTAAAAATAAGAGCTACGCCTTTAATATTTCTACATCTATTCAGTAAAGCTGCTAGTCTAAGAAAAGACACTTCCCTGGACTCGAGGACTACGTCATATACATTTTTTTTTCCTTCAGTTTTCTCATTGTTTTATGATTAATGACTGCGCTTTGAACAATGGTTAACAATGTGCTGGTTGTCTGTAGGGAGTGGCTCTACCTGCTGTGTCATGAAATGTTGAACCCCTATTACGGCCTGTTCCAGTACTCCACAGACAATATCTACACACTACAGATCAACCCCGACTCCTCCATCAACCCCGTGAGTACACACACACACACACACACACACACACACACACACACACACACACACACACTCTCTCTCTCACATACTCTCTCTCTCACACACATACACTCTCTCTCTCTCTCTCTCTCTCTCTCACACATACACATACACACACACACACACACTATCTCTCTCTCTCTCACACACACTCACTCACTCACTCACTCTCTCTCTCACACACATACACTCTCTCTCTCTCACATACACATACACACACACACACACACACACACACACACACTCTCTCTCTCTCTCTCACACATATACACATACACATACACACACACACACACTATCTCTCTCTCTCACACACATACACACACACACTCACTCACTCACACTCACTCACTCACTCTCTCTCTCACACACATACACTCTCTCTCTCTCTCTCTCTCTCTCTCTCTCACACACACACACACACTCTCTCTCTCTCTCTCTCTCTCTCTCATACACATACACACACACACTCTCTCTCTCTCTCTCACACACACATACACACTCTCTCACACACACACACTCACTCACTCACTCACTCACTCACTCACTCACTCTCTCACATACTCTCTCTCTCACACACATACTCTCTCTCTCTCTCTCTCTCTCTCTCTCTCATACACATACACACACTTACTTTACAGCCGAGCTGAATAGGAAGACCCTCTCTGACCCGTATGCTGCGTCGGTGTCTCTGTCTTTCTTGCTTTTCTTTCAGGACCACCTGTCTTATTTCCACTTTGTTGGCCGGGTGATGGGCCTGGCAGTTTTTCACGGTCACTACATCAACGGGAGCTTCACGCTGCCCTTCTACAAACAGCTGCTAGGAAAACCCATCACGCTCATCGACCTGGAGACCACCGACCCCGAGCTGCACAAGAGTCTCGTCTGGATACTGTGAGCAAACGCCTCTGACCGCAGAGGGAGATTTCTCACATGGCCTGCACTGTCCCCTTTTGGATGTAAATGGATTGTTAACTTGTAATTCTCTTTGTGCAGAGAGAACGACATCACTACGGTCCTCGACCACACCTTCTGCGTGGAGCACAACGCCTTCGGGAAGTTCTCACAACACGAACTCAAACCCAACGGCCGCAATATCCCCGTCACCGAGGACAACAAAAAGGAATACGTCAGGTGAGAACAGACACTGTCTTATACTCAAACCCCCTGGGGAGCTCAGTATTAATATCTTATTAAGACTAATACACCACTGTTTTCATGTAGCGTGTGAAGGTTTAATACATATTTGTATTCATCATTTTGCTTTTATTTATTTTGTAGTTATATTCTTGTTTTGTTTTGTTTTTCCATTTATTTATTCATTCATTCATTCATGTATTTTGTTCTCAAATGAAGCAACTGTCTAGAAACCCAATTTCCCCTGGGACTAAATGAAGTATTCTGATTTGCCGTTGATACAGAAAATATACTGTTTCGTAGTCAGGAAGAGCTGTTGTTTTCAGTTTACCACTGTTTTCTTATTTCTCCTGAACCATGTCTCGTTTGTATTTCAGACTTTACGTGAACTGGCGGTTTATGCGAGGAATCGAAGCCCAGTTTCTGGCTCTGCAGAAGGGATTCAGTGAGCTCATCCCCCAGCACCTCCTCAAACCTTTCGACCACAAAGAACTCGAGGTACATCTGCAATCCAGCTCATCTTACGTGTTTCATTGTAAACTCTTAAACCATCTTTTCTATGCCACCTATCCAGGGGGTCCGCGGGGTCTTAAAAAGTATTACAAGTTGATAAATCAATTTAGGGAAAATGAAGACTATTAAAAAGTATTAAACAGCATTTTCCAAGGTATTACATTTTGTAGCTTGTTTTCAATAAGTGTATATAAATTGTCCAAAGAGGTTGTATTCTACAGTCTGCCTGAATGTAATCATTGCGTAGGTGTGTAGTGTGATTCTGTGTAGTTTATTTATGGCATCCCGTTGGATTTGACGTCATCTGAACAGGACATCGCACGCTCACTGCTTGATAGCACGAAGGTCCGTTTACGCCGATTGTTAAACATCGTTATGGGGAAATGCAAGTCTGCGTCCAAATGGTTGGAAGATAAGGAGGAAGGACAATCAATACTGTATATAGTCAATGTGAGGTGAAGTGTGTCGCCAAGGTAACCGGTTAGAACTCAAAGTGGCGATGAGGTCTTCAAATGTATGGAAAGGGTCTTTAAAACGGTCTTACATTTGACTTCAGGATTCCTGCATACACCCTGCTCTCCTCCTTATTAACCTGAACCTCCCCCTCCTCTCCAGTTGATCATCGGTGGGCTGGGGAAGATCGACCTGGCGGACTGGAAGACCAACACGCGTCTGAAGCACTGCACCAGTGAGAGCAACGTGGTGCGGTGGTTCTGGGAGGCGGTGGAGGCCTTCAGCGAGGAGAGGAGAGGACGCCTCCTGCAGTTCGTCACAGGCTCCACCCGAGTCCCGTTACAGGGGTTCAAAGCGTTGCAGGGTGGGTCACTCACTGGATCACACACATTCATATTTTACCCACATCATATATTATGTTCACTTGATGCTAATTCAATGAATCTGTTCTCCTAATGAACGATTAAACAACCAACATTTACTATCAGTACGATAACTGATTCAAATAGAGTTCTTGATCAAAGGAAATCTCTTTTTACTATGTTTGAGACTTATTATGGTACACTTTAAGGATATTTCACTCTACTAAACAAATCTTAACAATAACATATACACTGGAAAAAAATGCTGCTCCAAAAATAAGTAAATAATATATAATAAAAACAAGGTGTTTTCTCTTTTAATAAGTGAACTAATCTGCCAATAGAACAAGTACAAAATGTCTTGGTAAGATTTGTTGAAGTAAAGATGGGATAATTAGATGAATCAGATTTAGCTGGGAAAACTTATTTTGAACTATATTTGACCAGAATTAGGGAATTTGTAACACAAATAGCCAGAAACGCTTTCTGTTTTCTGATGTTAGTTGGAGATGTTCCTCTAAAATAAGATGTTTTTAAGAGACTTTGACTTAAAAAGATGCTTCAGATGCCTTGTCTAAAAACAAGACTTCAGTTATTAAGTCTTATATCAAGTGTAACGACATATTCTGACTAGAAATTAGACAAATATACTTGGCAAGATTTTAGGTTTTTGCAGTGTAGTACGTAGAGATGTGCACACATACTTACAGACTTCTTAAAGTACTTAAAGTCAATTCATTTGACAATTATTTTCTAGATAAACCAGTTCAAAAAACTAAACACATTGTATACGTCACTCCCCTCCCAAGGCTGCCTATGGTCCTGGAAAATGTTTTCTATGGGGTGGCGTTAAGGAGAGCGGTGCGTCTCGTAAATGAAAGCATATAAAACAGTTTTTGGACATTTTATAACTTTTTTGCTGACTTTAATTTGGTCGGTTAGAACTGTCCTTTTTCTTATGTTCTGCTCTCTTTAAAGCCATTAGATAGAAAACTATAAAGAGGCAAGTGAGGTTAATTTTATATACATTTATTTAGTTTTTGGGTTAACTGCATCATGTATAACTAAAATACATTTGGTTTACTAGCATGCAGATGTTTCATGTTTCAGATTACTTTTCATATAAAAACACTCACTAAAGCATTATTAAAATAGTAACCTATTAATTCACATGTTTAGAGACTCGTGATTTGATCAACTAAGCTGTAGATTCAATTAAACCTAATCCAGATTCATTTCCAACAACTAATGAATTGATTATATCTTTGTGATTTGATGGGATCCTGTGTAAAGACTGTTGAGTGGTCAGTGCCTCGGAGTAGAGCAGTGATAACTAGAATGTATATGTGTAAGGTTCTACAGGTTCTGCAGGACCAAGGCTCTTCACCATCCACTTGATAGACGCCAACACAGACAACTTGCCCAAGGCTCACACGTGGTAAGGACCATGAAACAAAAAGATTTTCCATTGGCTTCTGGAATATTTCAACATTTATGATACTTCTACGTTTCCTTCAGCAGGATAATCTCCACATATTATCACCACTTTATGATTTAAAAAAAAATGCAATCTCCAGTGTAAAAAGCTAACGTTAGGCTCTAAAGCAGTGGTGTCAAACTCAAGGCCCGAGGGCCAAATCCGGCCCACCACTTCATTGTATGTGGCCCACAAGAGCTTGCAAAGAATATAATAAGTTTATTACATTGTTACGTGCTGCTTTACAGGAGAACGTTGCCCATAAACTACATGTCCCACAATGCATCTCGTTTTGTGACATGCGCAATGAACAGACTTGCAATTATTTTCCCTAGACTTCTGCTTTCAGACATAGTTAATTATGAAGTTATTACCCTATCCGATAATAATCCAATGCAGAGGAAATATTGTAAAATAAATAATACATTATTTTATATTAATTATGAATATTTATCTATGTATAGTCTTAAAGTTACCACCGGCCCTTTGAGTGCAACCATAATTCTAATGTGGCCCGTGATGAAATTGAGTTTGACACCCCTGTAAAAGGAACTACATCACGGTCACATGACTTCACGTCACCAATAAGGTGGCTAATGTTCAGCGTGATGACCTTTTTAGTAGTCTCTTTTAGTCACCTGTTAGCAACCGCTGTTTAAATTAAATAAAACAACTGTTTTAATCGGCCAGTGGAATATTTACTGACATATTTTACATCGTAGAACAAAATGGGAACAATCCATTAAGTTTGTGTTAACAACCAATCTTATTTCACGCCTCTAAGCAAAAACACGTTCAAAAAACCATTGACTTCTAAACAAGGGACGCTAACTTTCTAAAATGCTAACTCATTTCTGGTTTTAGGACTCACCCTGCACCACTCTATAGACCAGAATAATATAAACAAATATGACTGATATAGTAGATTTAACCAGTTGGGACAGTTTTTTAAATGAAAATACGACTTCAATGACTATGTATGTGCCGAAGAGTCACTAATTGTTCTTTCCTGTCTCCAGTTTTAACCGGATAGACGTCCCTCCCTACGAGTCCTACGAGAAGCTCTATGAGAAACTGCTGACGGCTGTGGAGGAGACATGCGGCTTCGCTGTGGAGTGACGAGTCCAAAATCAACCCGACACACACAGACACACTTGCGCTTGCACTTGCACACAAAACGATTTGACTTTTTACATCATATACACACACATCAACAAAATATCAAAGTATACACGGAGTATACGGAGCAGCCAAGCATCACAAGAAACAGACTTTGGGTCTCTCGCCACCTCCTAACCACCAAACTGTTGGGGGGG
>NW_011359122.1:1560478-1572687 GCF_000735185.1 Notothenia coriiceps | reverse complement strand
CAGCACTCACCACACAGATGCACCCACACACACCACAGGCCTCCAATGACCACTCCAACCACACACACACACACACCATGAACATCTCAACACACACTTACGCAAAAAGAGTATTCCTGGAAGTCGAAAACCGACGCCTAACCGGGCCAACGAGGTGCACGAGTTCATCAAACGCAGGTGCACGACCTGCCTCCTCCCGCCTGCCTCTCGTAGTAATTTACAGAAACAGTTCTCTGCAGACCTTCTCCAGCTCACACACCGGTAGAAACAACAAATGCAGGTCGCTCTCCATGCAGCTCAGCTCCGACTGCAGTAAACAAAACAAACCGAACACAAAAACACGCTCTGGACAACGTTAGCATGTCATATCCCAAATGTGAGAAGAAGAACAAAGCGTGTGTACCTTCCCCGAGCCGAACACGGCCTCCTGAGCGTATTTCACGAGGCACTCTTTACAGAACAGATGTCCGTCTGAACACTGCGTCATCTTCTCGAACGCAAACTCCCCGTAGCAGCAGCCGCACTCGATCAGCTGCCCGTCCTGGAGAAGAATCACACAGACATATTTTGTATAGCTTAGATGCTTAAATAAACTGTTCTACACTTGTCAGGGATCATCGTTGTACATTTAGTAGAAGTCTCAAAGTGAAATTAACCTATAAAGCAACTATTCTGCAAATATTTTAAAAGTACATTTCTTTCAAACGAGCCTATTTACTGTAGTGTTAACCATTCTGTACGTTTGCCTTATGTGTCCTTGTCCCCCCCTCATATGCGTGCATTTTAAGGTGTCCTGAAAGGCACCCCGTTATTAAATGTATTGTTAATGTTATTATTTTACCCAGGACATTTGGAAACTTTGAGAAAAGAAAATGACAGTCAGATGTTAGAATTTGTGGAATATACAAGAAAATAGAGTTAAAATTCTCTTATCAAAATGATGATGGAAGCGAAGATTGATTGGCCTCTCATTACTCGTGTGAGTTTACATTTTATGTTTACTTAAACGATCGATGCTGGCGAGGAGGCATGATGTATCTCCATGTAGATACCAACAACAACAGGATTAACATACTTTGCCGTGGTTAAATGTAAAACGCATGTCAAAAATGATGCTGAAAAAACATCATATTGATACAGATTAGTAAAAACCATGAATTAATGCTTTGGCAGGTATGTCCGCAAGATGCTACGCAAACAACTTTTATGTTCTCTAAATGGAGATGGGACCGATCAGGCTGGACGGTTGGAGCTCTGTCCACACTTGAAATAACTTAGATTAAGTGATTTTATTTGCTTGTTCTGCAGTTTGTGTCATTGTGAAGGGGATTTCAGTTTGGTGAACGTCGTATGCGTGCTTCTTACCATCTTGTACTCGTCTTCATTGACCTGCAGAGCCAGTAGGAAGTCCTCATGCTAGAGAGAGAGAGAGAGAGAGAGTTTGGTTAACTGGGATATCACATGGCCATTATTTAACTCAGAAATCCTCCACATAGAGCCAGCTGAGTGTGTACCTCGGCCCACTCCTTGGCCTTCTGCTTGTAGAAGGTTAGCTCATTCTGCACAGAAGCTTCCAGACTGTTGTACCTCCTGCAGTAGCGTCGGTCGCTCTCCAGGAAATACATCCTCTTCTCAAACTTCACAGAGCCTGCTGGAGAGAGGGAGGCCAGTGAGTGATGGGACAGCTGAGGAGCCATGGCAACATCCATCACCGACGGCTGACAGGCATCCACCCCCGAGCGCCATCATCCAGGTTTGACCCCACCCCCATCCATCCATAAATCAGCTCCCTTTACAGCAAACTAAAAACAGCTTTTCAAGAACACAGAGGGCGTTTCTCAATGTCGAGGAAGGCTGCTCCAGAGCCACTATTTCAAGCATACTAAGTCATCGAGTGCCGCCGAAGGACTGTTCCAATGTCCAGCAGACTTTGAAGTCTACCGAGCCCGGCGTACTTCGTAGCAAGAAATTTCAAGCTGCATATGTGTAGACTCCGCGATCTTAAAATCCCCACAATGCTTTGCGCACGGACCAATTTCCAAATCTTTGGCGGAAATAGCGCTCCATTTATGACGCACACCTGCACACCTACTTCTTCCACCATTCTTTGTTTTCCGAGGCTAGGAAGGATTCTTGCCTCGTTTCTGAAGCAAGTGACTCGGAAGACATGTGCTACCAAGCAAGCCTCCTCGACATTGAGAAACACCCAGAGACTATAAAATGTCGTCCCATGATGCACCTGCAGGTTGACACTGAAGCCTTTGCGAATGGAAGCAGCATTTAAACAAACAGCTGCTTGTTTTAAAAGGAACCGTACAATAGGGTTAGCAGTTATTAGAAGTGTTGATAAGTTTGTTCACCATGCTCAAAATTAAAGTCTACGTAGCAGCGCTCGGAGGAGGGGGCTCTGCATCTTCTTCTCTTCCCTGAAGGGTCGCCTGATTCCTGCCTCTTCTTCAGCGCTTCACATAAGGCCTATAATGAACAAAGCACATGTATGAACAACCCAAGTAAATAAAAAGAAAGAGATGGCATTGCTCAGACGAACCAAGAGGCCACAGGTACCTTGCGTGTGATTGCATAGTGTCCCTTCAGAGCGTTGAGGGACCATTTGATGTCCTGACAGCTGAGCATCCTGAAGTCTGCCATCAGCAGGTCGGCCGCCTGCATGGACGCCTCCAGCCCCACCGTGCCCAGTTTGTTAAAGTCAAACAGGTCTTCGGTCACCTGGAAGGACCCAAAACAGACGCATAAACACTTTACTCAAACACCAAGATATGTGATTCAAATGCAACTAAAGAAATCAAATTGGAATAGAGTGGTGCAGGGTTGACGTATTTACCCGGAAATAAGCTGCGCATGGGTTCCCTCGACAAAAAAGCAAATGGGATTTCTCCATAGGATTTTGGAAAATAGCTCGAAATAAGGTCTGTGCAAAACTAACCTGTTTGATAAATGCACGTTTTGTTCAGCGGGTTAACCTCCACATAGGTCTACTCTACTTTTATCATTTTACAATCATAAATCTAATCCAGAAGCAAAATGCTAACGTTATGCTATAAACAAACTACAGCAGGGTCTCTACTTCAACGTCACGCCAACTTAAGATCCATATTCAAACATACAGATTCTAAATGGTACAAGTTGAAGCGTTTGTTTTAACAGTTTGCAGGTACTTGCTTTCAAGCAGAACAGGGGCAAACAAACTTAGAGTGTTTACGTATTCGGTGTAATGACGTACAACGACCTCCACAACTTCTGAAGTCCTATTCAGCCACTTGGTAACAATGATCGTTTTTCAGACACGTCAACTCTTCAGAAATAACCAGTGGGGTCACTGCTGATGGATTTAATGTCGTAGAACAAAACGTGATCTGTCTCTTCAATATTTTTTTTACACACACACACACACACACACACACACACACACACACACACACACACACACACACACACACACACACACACACACACACACACACACACACACACACACACCTCTGTCTGGGTGTCTCCAGACTCCAGCAGGATGCTGGTGGGGGCTAGGTTCGCTGCACCCCCGCCCCTTGGATACTCAGGGTTCTCCAACAGCAGGTTACAGATCCTGAGGACACAGCATTAAGAGAGAAAGGAAATCACTTACTCATCATAAAACTAAGCTAGAAGGCAAAGGGCAAAATCATTCAGCGGGTCTTTTTGGAATTTCCTGAAAATCTAAATCAGTTTATTACTCCTCACTTAATATGAAGCACTGTAGAAAAAAGTTGATGCTTCTTACACATTCAAGTCCATCACAGTATTCGTTTGGATCAGTTCTGCTACATAGGCTTCTAGGACGTCTGGGAAAAGATCCAACTGTAGAGGCAGACAGAGTCAAACAGGAGGAAGGTGAGGATCAGTTTTACCACAATGTAAATCATTCAGATTCATCAAATATCAACTATTCATCTCATGATGTAGATAAGCCATGCAGAACATGCAAATACGTGAACTCTTAGTGACACCAGGGTTGAATCTGAAAGCCATTTCAGAATAAGTCTTAAGATAAAAATGCTTTTTTGTTGAAGGTCTCACATTTAATCATTTTGTATCCTTCATGATTTACTTTGAGTTGAAAAAGTTATTACATTAGTCATTTTATTTATTTCGTTTTTTTTTTTTTTATTGTGTCAGCTGTTACTTATTTAGCCTTAGACTCTTAGTCCTGTGTCAAATGGATATTTTTCCGCCATCAGATGATATCAAACAAACATATTGAGTCTGAATGCACACTGTGTGGTACTGTGTGGTACTCACCACCCCAGTGATGAGGGCTCTGACGTGGGGCAGCAGCTCGGCCCTCCCTCCTGCTGCGGAGGGGCCGGGCCTGGCGTCCTCGATTCGGGGGGCGTCCTCCGCAGCGGGCGGCACGGCCACCAGTCCCAGGGTGGGGTTAACTCTTTCTGGGTTTGGAGCAGGAACGAGACGAGCGTTTCCCCCGGCAACCAAAGCTGCGGGAGCTGGAGGAGCTGGAGGAGCGGGAGCGTTCAAGACCAAGTTAGGGGCCCGGATGTGGAGGCTGATGGGGCCCCGCTGGTGGGACCAGGCTGCTGGGAGCCCTCCGGAGGGGCCGGCCTGCGGGGGGGCGTTGGGAAGGTGCTCCCCGGGCGCTTGGCTCCCTAAGATGATCCGGTGACCCGCCTCAGGAGGGCCCAGTCTCTCCGGGGCTGCAGCTATTAGCACTGCAGGGGGGGCGCGGACCGGGACACCTGAGGGGGGGAGAGGGGGGTGGGCTGCAGGCTGGGCGGGGGCCTGAGCCAGGGGCCGCAGCTCCATCTGAACGAGGTTCCCCTGCAGGCGGTTGAGCGACACCGGCTGCAGCACATTCTGAGGCCGGAGCTGCAGCTGTGGAGCCGAGGCCTGGGTGCTCGGATGCTGCGGAAGAACCACTATTTTGACCCCCGACACGATGACGCACTGCTGTAAGGTGGTGGTGGTGGTGGGGGGGGGCTGTGAAGATGTACCGGGCTGAGACAGCATCCGCGTGTGAGCAGAGGAAGTGCTGGCCTGAGGGTTGTCATGTGACTGAGCGCTCGCCTGTTCTTTAGTCTTAGTAGAAGAACTTGATACAGAACGATAGCGTGTGGCACTGGAGGAGGAACTCGCCCCCCCCCTGACTGAAGAGTGTGTGAGTCCAGATGTGCTAGGCTGAGGCAGATTTATTCCTGGTGTAATGGATGTGTTGGCGTTTGCAGAGGTAGATGGGGTTTGGATGGGAACTGAGTGGGGTTCCTCTTTTGTGTGTGCTGGCGTACCGTCCTGCTGCTGCGAGTTCCTGTTGGGTTTTGGCTGAGTGTGTGTGTGTGACGAGGTGCCGGGGTGTGACTGTGTGTATCCACTCGTCTGCACCGCTGTGTGTGTCCGTGTGGCCAGCCTCGCTGCGGAGGAGCTGGCTGTGGCGTCTCTGGAGGTAGAGGGGGCGGGACCAGGGTCCGCTGAGGGAACCCCAGGAGTTTCGCTACTGTGATCGAAAATTTGAACCGGGACGCGCAGCGCCCCACTCCATTTGGCGGCTGGGCGAATCACGTGTTTGCGAGCAGGTGTGAGCGGCTACAGGAAAACACAGGAAGCAAGAGAGAGGAGTGGATAGATAAATGGAAACAAAGATGATACTTCTGCAGCTGCTGTTATCGATAGGAGTCAAATGTAGCCCATGAATGCTGTATATCAAAATACAAGGTTAAACTTGTCTAAAAAGTTTACAATTGTTGTACAAAGTAAAAAGGTAGGGGAGCATAATTCATCAGAATTGTATCAGTCGCAATATAGGAGTAGTGCAATATTCAAATCAGAGGAATAAAGGATAACATCTGAATGAACTATTTTGGAGCTGCATAGTGATCCGGCCTGCTACTCCTATTCCTGAGACTTAATATTACATTGCATTTAGCTGGTGCTTTTTTCAAAGGGAAACCATACGGGTTCAAACTAAGGGCAACACAAAGGACATTTACAATCTCAGGACGCATGAGGGAGCAGGACTGGAGAGGCTTTCCTGCTAGTCTGTGTGCTCTTTCAGTAGCAGCAGTAATTAGTCTTCATCTGAGTGTGTCCTGATCACACCTGCTGTCACTTCCCCAAATCAGGAGCATTTGGTGACAGGCAGGTGAACGTTCATTAGCCCTCTAGAGGGCAGTGTTTGGGCAGCACAGGGAATTCACAACAGCAGGGATCCTCTTTGATATATATAACAAATGAAAGAACAGGGTTTATCACTCACCTCTAATATGCTGACGTCGTCATCATCTGGAACTAAAACAGGGCTGCTCGGCACCAGAGTCACAGGCTCCTCATCTGAGTCATCGGAGATGGTGATGAGCTCCCTCTTACGGGAGCGGGAGCCTACAACGAAGGAGTAAATATTAGGGTTTGTTTATTGTGTGGCTATTTATGATTATAAGTGTGTGAACGAGAGGAAGAAATAGATTATATATTATTAGAAATGTTTATATAAATATATACACACATATAGTATATATATATATATATATATATATGATATACATACACTCGGTACAGCCCTTTTAACTTAGCATGTAATAATGGCTGTTGTGTAGCACGCCGAAGAGCGAAGTTTCTTATCACTAGAAAAACCACAACCTTGAAACTATGTCTAGATAATATAGTTTACTATGTTGTCAAACCAGGGTCAGTATGACAGAAAGCAAGTCAGCCTTGTGCTGAAACGAAATTGTCACATGTAAATAGCAGCATGGTGTAGGAGGCCAGTTGTTGTCACAAACTGTCACTAGAATATATCTCACTGTTGATATTGACAAAATATCTCACCTTGGCTGCGGTGGACGTTGAAGCTCGCCAGGTGAATGACCTCATCATCGCTGCCTCCATCTGCCATTGTGAAACTAAACTTTCCAGCTCCTGCAATCTGTCACTGCTCGATCAATACCATCTACACACACACACACACACACACACACACACACACACACCTTAAACTACTGGCATTCCCCGTGAATTCCTACAAATTATTTCAATGATAGTTGTCATAGCATTTACTAAACACAATAAGGGTTGGACTCCAACCTATTACTGTAAAAACAGAAGTGGAAGAAGAACTCAGATCTTTTGCTTCAGTCAAAGTAGCAATACTACATGGTAAAAATATTATGTTACAAGTAAAAGTCCAGAATACAAAATTGTACACAAGTAAAAGTACGAAAGTATTGGCATCAAAATATTCTTCAAGTACAAAAAGTAAAAGTAATAATTTTCCAGTGGCCCCTATCAGATTTCTATAATACTTATTATTAATGAATTAATATTAATGTTGCACTTGGTGTTTTATATTTTTTATTATAAATGTATACCTGCAAATTAGCGGTTCACTAAATTGGTCAAATAAATATAATGAAGTAAAAAATTGCCTCCAAAATGTAGTAAAATAAAAGTACAAGTAGCATAACGTAAAAAATACTCAAGTGAAGTATCTCAAACTTGTACTCAAAAAGTACAGTCATTGAGTAAATATATATTGTTACTACCCACCACTGTGTAAACACTCACCGGCCACTTTGTTAGGTACATCTTGCTAGTTCCGGTGTTTGACCCACTTTTATATTCAGAACTGCCTTAATTCTTCGTGGCTTAGAGTCAACAAGGAGCTGGAAACATTTCTCAGGGATTTTGGTCCATATTGAGCACCCAAAAGTTCTCTATAGGATTTAGATCAGGTGACTGTTGAGGTCATTTGAGGACAGTGCACTCATTGTCATGTTAAAGAAAGCAGTTTGATACGATTTGAGCTTTGTGACATGTCCTGTTGGAAGTAGCCCTTAGAAGATGAGTACACTGTGGGCATAAAGGGAGGGATATGGTCGGCAACAATACTCAGGTAGGCTGAGGCATTTAGACGATGCTCAATCGGTAACAAAGTGCCTAAAGTATACCAATAACATATCCCCCACACCTTTAACCACCACCTCCAGTCTGAACTGTTGATACAAGGCAGGGTGGATCCATGCTTTCATGTTGTTTACGCCAACTTCTGACTCTACCCCGAACGTCACAGCCGAAATATAGACTAATCAGACCAGGCAACATTCTTCCAATCTTCTATTGTGCAGCTTTAGTGAGCCCGTGCAAATTGTAGTCTCAGTTTCCTGTTCTTAGCTGACAAGGTTCGACATGATGTGGTTCAGAGATGGCCTTCTGCATACCTTGGTTGTAACGAGTGGTTATTTGAGTTACTGTTGCCTTTCTATCATCTTGAACCAGTCCATTCTCCTCGGACCTCTGGCATCAACAAGGCATTCTGGCGCAGAGAACTGCTTCTCACTGGATATGTTCTCTTTTCCTGACCATTCCTAGAGATGGTTGTGTTGAAAACCCCAGTAGATCAGCAGTTTCTGAAATACTCAGACTAGCCGTCTGGCACCAACAACCATGCCACGTTCAAAGTCACTTAAAATAACCTTTCATCCCCATTCTGATGCTCTGTTTGAACTACATGCCTAAATGCATTTAGTTGCTGCCTTGTGATTGGCGGATTAGATATTTGCTTTAGCGAGCCGTTGCACAGGTGTACCTGATAAAGGGGCCAGTGAGTGTGTAACCTGACCAAATAAGACTAATAAAGAACTCATATGCCACGCTGCAGTTGTCATGCAATCATAAGAGAACTTAACAAAAAGAGGTACTTTAAAATAAAACTGAAATCTTAACACAGGGAGCGGGGTTAGTCTCTCAATCTAGAATCAACATGAGGTAGCTAACAGAAAGTTGTTTTATTGTGTTTGCTGACCTGATCTTACAAGAAACAGTCACTCCGACATTTTGTCTCAGGAACCCAACCCTATTTGTGCTTGATCTGATCAAAGTTGGCATGAAATCAATGCAAATCTTTCATTTTGATAAACTGCAGACGCTGGCAGTGATGCAACACTGCATATATGGACTTGTATTCAGTTTATCAAAGTGACAGTAGTCTTAACACAGTGAGGTTTTCTTAATATTTCAGATCTTGAAGTTAAAAACAAACATGTCAGAGCAGAAATCGATCATTTCCGCGCAGAACAAACTGCTTTTAAGCTAAGCTAATGTTAGTTAGCTTGCTAGCTAGCTAGTAGGTTAAGTACTTAGCTCACTAATGTCGGGGTTTCTACGGGTTACATTGCTTCAAAACGACCGTTAACAGTTTAATACCTAGGTTTAAACAAAACACATCCAGAAATGTACAATACCGCAGCTGGGTGGTGGAGAACCAACACAAAACACCCTCTTGATGGACTGGCTTTCGGTGAATATCGAAACAAACTGCCAAAACAAGAACAGTACCGACGTCACGCGTACGGCACCCGTCGCTACGTACGGCTGTTGAACTCTGGGAAATGTAGTTTTTACGTTACTCAGTTGATGTGGTCACAATCATAGAGGTCTCAATGTAACTCAAAACAAAACAAAATAACTTGATAATATGATTTTATACATGTATAATATACAATATATAGAATGTATAGAATAGCTTACATTTAAAATAATAATATATTATGTTTATTTGTATATATTGTGTATTCAATAGAAGAGGTGTGCAATAAAAAGATAAAATTAAATACATATTTATATAAACATAAAAAGATATATATCATTTTTGCTGCCCCCTTGTGTCCGGTGAGCTAGTGTTGTAATGGCGATGGGATTGGAGTGTTGTCTATGCTGAGCCAAAAGCCTGGGGGGGTCTGGGGGCGNAATAACCAACATCCCAGGCTTTTTGAGCCAAATATGCAACTGCGTGTGTTAATAATTGCACGTTTTCACTGCTTATATATATGCGGGTTCGGGTCGGGTTGCGGAACCCGACCCGAACCCGCATATATATAAGCAGTGAAAACGTGCAATTATTAACACACGCAGTTGCATATTTGGCTCAAAAAGCCTGGGATGTTGGTTATTTTCTGCATCTAGGATGACACCAAAAGCCTCCCAGACGTTGGATTTCGCTCTTGAGGAAGAGTTATTGAAAATGCTGTATTCTCCGCTAGAGAGCTTCACCTCAGCCATTCAGAATGTGGCGCGCTCAGCAGCAGATAGATGCGCTGCAGAGGTTATGATTATGCTCGGTCCCGCGGGGGAGAGGTCTGAGGATTTAAACATTAAACTAAATTATTATTATTTAAATATATTTATTATGCAATACCCGCAACCCGACCCGCATCATCTTTGTTTTACCCAGAACCGAACCCGGAAAAAAGCGTTTGAAAAAATACCACCCTTAAATCACCTTTTTTGCGGGTCACCCGTCGGGTACCCGCGGATACCCGACCCGATGCAGGACTCTGGTGTGTGTCTGTGTCAGTGTGTGTCTGTGTGTGTGTCAGTGTGTGTGTGTCTGTGTCATTGTGTGTGTGTCTGTGTCATTGTGTCTGTGTGTGTGCCTGTGTCATACTTAAAATGTATGGAAAAGGTCTTAAAAGGTATTACTTCAGGATTCCTGCATATACCCTGAGAATGGTTTGTATTCCAACATTTTGTCCAACTTTTGTCTAAATATTCACAAATAATGTTAGACAAATGAATCATTTGAAACGTGCGCACTAGGTCAGTATTGATGCATTTAAATTAAAGGGATCGGTAAGGGGACTGAAATGTCTCCTTGTTGATTATGATATGTTTCTTGTGTCTCAAGTGCAATGTGTCATATCTTTCCCTCCCTCCTCTCTTTTCCCTTTTCAGGTGTCCGTTTTGCACTTTCCCCGCGTTGTTGGACAAAAACATGTCTCTGTTCAGCTGCCCCAACCCTCGCTGCCGCAAGGTCAGTCACTTCTCTGTATTTATTTAGGTCTTTTTAACACTTTTCTACTGTGTTGTGTTGCTATGGTGTTTCCTCGACACACAATAACTGTAAACGAATATGCCTCTGGCTCTCGCATAATATCTGCATCCTCTGAGTTAAATCACACACTGTGCAAAAGAGAAAGAACCTGGATTTGATTTCAACGTCATCAATAATTCAGTCCATCATAAAAGCTCTGTGTGCAGCGTCCACTTGCCCGTAGATCATGAGAGTGAAGCCCAGACAGGAGACGGACGCTGTGTCTCGATTCGGACACTTTCCTTCCTACGCTGCACTCTAACACTAAAGCATGCATTTCAAACCAGTCTCATATCTCACACTGCTGCTGTGCCCTCTCCAGAAGGGACGATTGCCGTTGTTCGCTAGCTTGATAGCAACAATCATTTGCTGTACAGGCTGCTCAAACAACCCTATACAATCATGCTGGATTCCTTTTTGACTCTAGTAAACTAACACGTTACTTTATAGTGGAAACATCCCACATATATTATTTGTTTGTGTTGCCGTGTTCACCTTAGCCACTTTTGTTACGTAGATTGCGATCGTTGCGATATAAAGTGTGTCCAGCGTTCCACACTCAACTTTTAAGCTGTTATGAGAACACCATCTGGTTACTGATGGAGTGGTGACGTAAGCCTAACCACAAGTTATCATCTCTAGGGATGTCCCGATCACCTTTTTTTGCTTCCGATTCCGATCATTTGATTTTGACAATTTGCCGATACCGATTTTTCCCTATCCGATCTTTATGCAATGCATTAAGAGAAAAAAAAGAAAAAAAGCATTCAAGTTGTCCCTTAAGGTTATTTTTTTATTTAAATTGGATATTCTATCCAACATGGATATAGCTTCTTTCTTTCACAGCAGCATTGGATCAGTTCAGTTGTGCAGCATTGGATCAAAACAAAATAAAGCTTATCAGTACTCGTTAGCTTACTGCTACAATTAGACACTGCGCCCTGCCCACTCTGTTGCCAGATTTGAGAGAAATAAGCAACCAGGTCTATGAAAACAAGCCCCAAAGAAGCAACACATACATGATGTTGTGTAATTTGAAACCAAAACTAAGGCCTCAGGATGACTTTAAGACTTGAACATGGTCATTCTTGTTTTGTAACATTGAATACATTTTTTTTTTGGAAAAGTATATATAAAAAAAAAAGAAATCCCGAACCCCGATTTTTTTTTTTATCCCGATTCCGATCTTTTGAAAATCCCGTGATCGGCTTCGATCCCCGATCACGTGATCGGATCGGGACATCTCTAATCATCACATAGCTCCCCCTCTGCAAAAATCCAGCATGAGTTCCCTTTTGGATTTTGCAATGTTGCAGAAAATGAGATCTGTGGCAAACACACA
>NW_011359122.1:1550299-1560472 GCF_000735185.1 Notothenia coriiceps | reverse complement strand
ACACGTTTTTTGTTCAGCAGGATAATCTCCACATTTTAACACCACTCACTTACCAAGCGTAACTGCAATCACCAGAAGGCTAACGTCAGGCTATAAAGGAACTACAGCGCGGTCACATGACTTCACGCCACCACCGCTAAGCTAAATGCGGCTAATGTTCGGAGTGATGACGTTTATTAGTCTCATTGTTGTTTAACTTGTTGTTAACCACAGAACTCATTTCAGGCATCCAACCAAAAACATATTCAAGTAACATTGACGTAACTCAAGGGAACCAGAAGTGCAAAAATGCTGACTAATACCTGCGTTTTAGGACTCGTTCCTGCACTACTCTACAGTGCACTGCATGTTGCCATACAGTAGGGACACACGTATTCACTCCAAACAGAAACTAATCTAAATACGCGATTTGAGATCCAGTGTGTTTGGATCAGAAAGATGGACGAAGAGAGGATGAAACGGTTCCATGAGGCGAGGTCTCCGCTCTCTGTTTATCTCCCGTCTCCTCCCTCTGTCTGAGGAATGTAAGGGGGAGGCGATGCTTTGTGTCTGCCAAGGCCGTCCCTTTGGATGCCTGTCTCAAATCTCCCGTTATATAGCAGAAACACACACACTCATATTCTCACTCTCACCACGCAAACACAACCCGCCTCTCTGTGTCTCTTTTTGTTTCTGTTTTTGTGTCTCTCACTCGCTTCTGCTACACCGACACACACACCGACACACACACCGAAACACACACACACACACACACACACACACACACACACACACACACACACACACACACTAAAAACTAAGACCTGCATCGAAAATATTATTTAAGTAAAAGGATAATCAACAATGTATTTAAAGTAATAAAATACCCAATTTTAAATTACATTTAACATAAAATGGATAATTCAAGTTGATTTATAAACCCGTGGCAAGTTTGATTAAGGATCATATTATATAAGCTCTCAAAACATTATTTTAAAACTGTCCTCTTGCTGAATTTGTACCTAACTACTAATAATTAAACAAACCAAAGCTCTAAAGTAAATGTAACCGTGTAAGATGACATGACAGACAGTGATTTGATTGTCTTATGCACGCTGTGGAAAGTGTCGCCTCGAGTACTTCCCATAAACCACGTTCTCCTTTTTAGTATTTATGATCTGTTTACAGACTTCTCCGATAACGCACAGAGCTCTTCTGCCTCTTGTCAGAGTATAACGTTTTATTATTACATCTGCTGACTTCGTCCAGCCTGCGCTATTTCCTCTGGCATCTAGTTTGAAAATGTGTTTTTGAGATAAACAACTGTATGTTGTGATGCTCCTGCTGTCCCTAATATTACATTTTCTACATTTTAATGCTTCAAAATCGAGCGACACAATTTGTAGAACAGACTTGTCAGGTTTTATGAATAAGGGGAGAACGATTGTCCTGCTGTTCCCTCCATTCACCTGTAGAGGGAGCCAGAGGTTTACAGTGTGTTGCTGCAGAGTCGCTGCACAGCTGCTTCACATCACACACACATTCACACACCCAACAATACAAAAAGACATGTTCCAGATCTCTGTTCTGAATGTTGTAAATCTGCAACCAGAAAGCAACAGATTTGGATCTCCTAGAATGAATGTATGTTAAATGTTATTTACAGCATTATAATGACTTTTGAGTTGAGAAGGAAACGAGGCCGGTGCTGTTTTGTGTAACAAGTGACTTCCTCTTTAAGTCATGTAGGAGTCTGAATCCGAAATACTTGAATCCACCCGTAATGAGGAAATGTACAGCGAAGTGAGAGTGCGGAGAAAACAAAAATAAGAATAGCAGAATAAAAAGCATATTTTGTAATCTGTAAGGTAACAGAAACATATCACAAGTCACTTCCTTTTTTACATTTTGTAGGAATCAGGAAGTGAAACTTCTGTGGCGAAACGCCACCCCAATTTTTATCAGCATAAGCCCGGTTCAAGCCTGTGGTCGACCCTGAGTCTCAGGGAGGGGCTTCATTATGTAACTGACACACTTCCTGTAAACCCCACCCGCCTTCTCCCCACACTGCCTTATGATTGGCCGGCTGCGCCTCCACTCCCCTCTTGCTGCTTTTTGATTGGTCGGAGACACTTCCTCCTTCGTTTCAAATGTGGTTCAGATCGAAATGACCCAGATTCTCCTGCCTCTCTCTCTCCTCTCCCCTGGCTCTGTCTGACCCCCCCTCCTGGTAATGTTTTCCACATGTGGTCATGAGGGCATTTGGACATCCTTGTTCCTCCAGTGTGATTGCTTCATGTGGAGGAATGTCAAAATGTAGGCCAGAGATAAATCTGTGAGATCTCATACATTACCACAGCTGCACTATGATTCCATTGCAGTAAAAGCCGCCTCCCCACCACAACACTCAAAAAAAATTACCACACCCGTGCACACTCGATGCAGCCCCCACCCCCCCCCCTCCCATCAGAAACTCTGCACGCTGCTTGCCTTATAAGGGCAGCTGCAGCCTGCACCACTGTTGAAGAGTTACAAAGAAAAGGTATGAATGAATATGCAGGAAGGTGATACCGGGTGGGGGGAGCACCCAAGGGGGAGGAATGCAGTGAATGGGTGGGAGGACAAGATGGGTGGAGTGAATGGAGGTAGAGACAAAAAAAAAAAAGGTTAAAAATAACTGTTTCCAAGATTCAAACTACGATAATACTTTATTGTCAGATCAAGTCTGAAATCTTCAAAGGACAAGGACAAATATTAAGACATGTTTCAAGAACATTCACCATTACACTGTAGACGGCAGGTTCAAGACCCTCTAACGTACCTGGGATGAACTCATTTCAGGACTGACTCAGAAACAGTGCTTCAGTCTAACGTCTCAATAAGCTGCTGGAAATGTACGATAAATGTGTGTGCAACCTTTTGGTCACATTTCAGCCACTCTCGCTTTTATTGAAATCAGACGCCCTTGGGGGGGGGGCGGGGAAGCCACGCCCCGAGGAAGAGTTTCAGCTCGACGTCACCGGCTGTATTTTTAGCCGAGCTATAAGAACTCAGGTGTGTTCCTGCTTGTCAAACAAGTCTCAAACACGCACTCTGTCACTCTCTCTCTCTCTCCTGTGGTGTGACTCTTCCTGGTGTCTAGGTTACCACTAGGGGGCGATCTTCCCCCGCTCTGCCTCCCGGGGCTTTGTCTGACACATGAGTCCGCTTTCTCCCCCTCCTCTACAGAACCACGTTTTACTGATTCATCACCAGAGAGTCTGTTTCATGGACACTCCCTTTATGAATCCAAAAATGTGAACATAGCCTGAAAAATGTCTCCTTCTTTGCCTGAAGCTACCACAGTAAGACTTAACGGACCTTGTGTGCCTCTGTAAAGTCTTTCCAAGCAAACCCAATCCAAATGCCAAGGAAAACTCCAGTTCCACACCCTCTGGCTGACCTTGCACACACACACACACACACACACACACACACACACACACACACACACACACACACACACACACACACACACACACACATACACACACACGTCTCCGGGAACATTGTGAGAGCTGCAAGCCTGAGATGACAGAATAACACACACACACACACTGGCTGCAGGAAGAGGACGCAGAGGGTGTGTGTTTGTGACCTTTCCTCCCCAGGTTCAGGGTTGTCGTGGCGATGTGGATCACACAGCATAACCCGTCCCACGCCTCGTATTCAATATTGGATGAACGGTTCAAATATTAATGGTGACACCACTTAGCTAAGGGTTAGCGAGGGAGGCAACCCCGAGCTAACGTGTCTGTGTGGGTGTTTCTCGGGTTGACACGGCGAAAGAGGATGGAGTTGCTGTTTCTAGGCAACCAAACAGTCAGCGGCGAGCCAATCTTGCTGCAGTCACTCACACACACATACACATACACATACACACACACATACACATTTGCAGGGAGAGCCACACCTAGCTGTGTAAGTCTAAGTCCCTGCAGTGGCAGCAGCATATAGCGCAGACGATGGAGAATGTTCTTATTCAGCAGGAACTGGAGTAGTGTCAGAGGAGGGGCAGTGAGTGAGGGAGGAATTATATCTTAGTAATTGGGTGATATATTAAATACGCACTTAAATAAATCAGGTTGTTAACCTTGTTGATTTATCCATATGGCTTTTTTATATGCTGTGGACCAAAGACCCTCTCAGAGTCACGTACGTCTCATACTGGGCAATTCAGGTTGTGGGTCTTTCTCAATTTTCGGATGTTGGTGGTTCGATCCCCGGCTCTTCCACTTAACGCAGCGGTCTCAAACTCAAGGCCCGGGGGCCAAATCCGGCCCGCGACTTCATTTTATGTGGCCCCGCAAGAGCTTGCAAAGAATATAATACGTTTATTATACGGTTACATGCCGCTTTACAGAAGCAGGTTGCCCATAAACTACATGTCCCACAATGCATCTCGTTTTGTGACATGCGCACTGAAGAGACTTGCAATTATTTGCCCTGGACTTCTGCTTTCAGACATAGTTAATTACGAAGTTATTATCCTATCCGATAATAATCCAATTCAGAGGCAATAATGTAATATAATACATTATTTTATATATATTATATATTTATATAGTTACAACCGGCCCTTTGAGTGCAACCATTATGCGAATGTGGCGAGTTTGACACCCCTGATTTAACGTGTGTGTGCGTGTTAGCAGATATTCTATATTTCACAACCACTAACGCCTTTTCAGCCATTGCTAGTTACAAGCTAACACGTATGAACAAATAAAATACGCTAACTACACTTCTGATACGTCTGCTAGTCACCGATTTGGGTGAACTAAAGACTCCTGATCTCAGTCAAAGATGTTTCCGCTAAGGAAGAAAAGGATCCTTAAATTATCGTTTTCGGTTCACGGTCTAGTTGTTGAGCTATGTGCCGCCATCTTGATGCACATTGTTTTTCACAGAGCAACCTAATGCTAGCAGCGGTGGGGCGAACGAGGCCTAATCCAGAATATCTCAACGAGTGCATGTACTTCTAGCCCCTTTTTCTACATTTCTTTGATCTGATTGACCATTTTAAACCAAATATAATTCTATTTTATAAATCATTTAAATCCTGTTTCTGGGATAACTTAAACTAAATACCTTTTATGAGGAGATTTTACTGAAACAAATCGCTCTTCACTCTCTTATTCTTTCTTTTCCTTCGTTTTGACATTTGTTGGGTTCCTGTGTTGTGTGTTCCTTCAGGAGAGCTGCAGGAAGTGTCACGTCCAGTGGAAGCAGCACATGGGGAAGACGTGTGAGCAGGTCCTGGAGAGAGACGAGATCGGCATGAGGGTGCTCTTGTAAGTAAACGAGACAAACGGACACTGAGCCGACTACGCTAACGATCAGATGAGTCTGTCATATACAGACTCCACAGGATTATATCAAGTGTTATATTTGGGTCGAGCAAAGGTTACAAAACTCTTGATACATACATATAACGATGCTGCTAAGAGATCTATTGTTATAAATTAAGATAAGTTAAGTTGGACCTTTTTTAATTCAGTAGTTTAAACGGCAACAGGGTAAGATTGGAAATCAGGACGGCACACATTCACACACAATTAAAGATTATACCAGCTTGCAAACAAGAACACATCTTAGAAGACGTTTCTCTCGCTGTCCTCTCCACTCCTCACCCAGAGAGGATGCTGGGTAAGCTCAAAGCTCAGTTTCACGGACAACAGTGCAGGAAGTGGAGAGGCCGTCTGCTTCCTGTGGCCCAGGAGGCACACAGGCAGTACTTCCTGTTTTGAGCCCAAACACAGATCTTCTTACTTCCTTGTGTTGAAAGAGACAGGAAGTGTTCTGGTAGAAACATCAGAGCAGCTGATGGTTCTAACAGGACAGAGGAACATTATATAATCCCCTAAATGCAAAGAGCTGAAGGCGCATCAGTGGACAGACAACAGAGCTATAAGAGGGGGTCCGCGGGGTCTTAAAAAGTATTAAAAGTTGATAAATCAATTTAGTGAAAATGAAGGCTATTAAAAAGTATTAAACGGCATTTTCCAAGGTATTACATTTTGTAGCTTGTTTTCAATAAGTATATAAATGGTCCAAAGAGGTTGTATTCTACAGTGTGCCTGAATGTAATCATTGCGTAGGTGTGTAGTGTGATTCTGTGTAGTTTATTTATGGCATCCCGTTGGATGTGACGTCATCTGAACAGAACATCGCACGCTCACTGCTTGATAGCGCGCGAAGCTCCGTTTACGCCGGTTGTTAAACAACATCGTTATGGGGAAATGCAAGTCTGCGTCCAAATGGTTGGAAGATACGGAGGAAGGACAATCAATACTGTATATAGTCAATGTGAGGTGAAGTGTGTCGCCAAGGTAACCGGTTAGAACTCCAAGTGGCGATGAGGTCTTAAAATGTATGGAAAGGGTCTTAAAAAGGTCTTAAAAGGAATTACATCTGACTTCAGGATTCCTGCATATACCCTGCTTTTATATCAAGACCTTTATATTTTAAAGGTGGATTCTTCTTGAGTTAAATGATCCCCTAGATTCACTGAAAGGAAGTGCCAGAACACTGAAATGAGAAATGTGTCGTTTACCTCCAGATATCCGAGTTCTTCACAAATAAGATCACTCGAGTCATGAACGATGAAAACTCCAATCAAAATAAGTATAGACAGAATAATAGAAGGCACAGTTTTGAGCCACATCAAAGGAAATATGACTAAAAACGAGATATAAATCTCAAGAATATCATATTTGATTTAATAAAAGGAAGCAAAAACAAAAGTATTTCACCTTTATTTAAAATAGTGTTGCGGCGATACTTCATTCAACATGTTTCATGTGTTTGCCACTGACACTAACTTTTTGTTAATGCCTACAAGGAAATACTAAAACAAAGCTGAGCTTCAGATTTTAAATATTTCACTTCAAGAAACACAAAGAAGACTCTGAGACATGCAGAAGAAGGAAGTTTATCCGTCTCGTGTTTTTATTTAGCGTGCTACATGTGTCTCCTTTATTTGGATGAAAGGAATATAAAAAGTTAGAAAACTGCCGCTAGTTTAAATTGAACTATTCACATATCACACTGTAACTTGTATTCACGTTTTATTATCTTTGCTTTAATGTTTCTAATGTCTTTCATTTTTATAAAGCACTTTGAATTGCCTTGTGTTGAAAAATGCTATATAAATAAACTGGCCTTGCCTTATTTGTCTCCTTATTCATTTATCTCCCCCTCTGTCCCCAGTGAGGAGCGCATGACGGCGGCCCGGGTGAGGAAGTGTGTGAAGTGCGCCACAGGCCTGGTGAAGTCCGAGGGCTGTAACCGGATGTCGTGTCGCTGCGGCAGCTTCATGTGTTACCTCTGCAGGGAGCCCATCACCGGATACAACCACTTCTGCCAACACGCGCGCTCGCCCGGCGCTCCCTGCAGACACTGCCGCAAGTGCTCGCTCTGGACCGACCCCACGGTACACTGACACACACACACACACACACACACACACACACACACACACACACACACACACACGCTCTTATTTTGAAGGATAACATTACTCATTCATTCCCTATAGAGTGGTGGAGTGACAACCCAAAGGTTAGCATCCCAAGGGCTCCCTCCCCTAAAAGCCAATGGGATTGCGAGTCACTCAATGGGAGTATTGCCAACAATTCAGATCTATGGCTAGCACACATTTATGATACTTACACGTTTTGTTCAGCAGGATCATCTCCACATATTAACCACCTTTATAATAGTTAAGGCATAAATGCAATCTCTAGATGTCAAAGGCTAACGTTAGGCTATCACGGTCACATGACTCCACGTCACTACCGCTAAGCTAAAGGCGGCTAATGTTCAAAACGGAAAATCTCTTAAACTCGTGATAACCACAGATTAAAGGCGTCTAACCAAGAATGGTTAAAAAAAAAAACGGTTGACTTTGAGACGAGGGAACTAGAAGTGCTGAGACGCTAACTCATTTCCAGGTTTCAGACTCATTCCTGCGCCACTCTATTCCTTGTGTTGCCCTCACACAGAGATGCTCATTAACTCTCGCTGCACTTTGACCCTGACCATCTGATTCTGTGGTCGCCCACGGTTACCTGGCTGCAGTGTCCCTGGCACCCAGAAACCACAATTAGTCCCGAGCTGTTAATGAGCTGGAGACAACCCAGAAACTCCAGAGAGGAGACAACCGCCAGTCTCCCGGCGCAATGCCAAGAACAAATAGATAAAAACTGGTGACCACAGGGCCTTTAGAAAGGAGACGGCTGCCTTCATTTGATTATTTTAAAAGGTTTTTGTGTCAAGAGTGAGAGTAGGAAGATCTGACTCATCTAACTAGCTTTATGTTGGCATTAAAGTGTATTTCATTAGGTCACAAATACATCAATATTAGGGCTGAACTGAATAGTTCAAAGCTTTATTGCCATTCATTCTAGATCGACTTTGAAATATGTTATGTGTAATATAATTTGTGTAGAATAAGATTAGAGTCGTAGCTGAGTAACATCAATATCTTTGCCGTTTTAGCCTTTAAAAACGAACATTTTAACTATTGTCGAAATACTGTTTGTCCTCTTTGAACACAAGAAAAGGCAGACCATATAACAGACATCACATTCAATAGCAGATGAGCATGTTTGATTCAGGTCTAGTTTATTGGGACTACATAGGCATGTTGTTATGACTAACTGCAGCACCCCCCCTCCACATTAGCTCTGACCTCGAATTGTTCGGCAGACACAACAAGCCCGCAGCTAAACGAGCACTATGTTGGCTGGACCTTTTTATACATCTGCATCACAAGCTTCAGTCCTATCTGCCTTAGAGAATGTAAAATGATGTTTTTGTTATTATCGGGGTACAGCAAGAGTGACATTCACTCTCATAATGTTGATACATTTTTTGTCTGATTGGAAATAAGTTCTGTGTTTTTGTTTTTGCAGCAAGACGACGAGCGAATCATTCAGGTGATCCAGAAGGAAGGAGAGGCCGAGCTGAACAAGAAGAGCTCCGGTCAGTAGAGAGTCTGATGCTCACTGGGAACTGAAATCAATGATTTTGTAGGAACTGTTGAAACTATTGACAACTGCTCTGTTTTTCAGTTTGTTTTTCTTAAACTGATTGTTGGCAGGGACATATTGCACTGTTGCATTATTATTCTTTGTCTTTACAACAATATTTATAAACAGGCAGCCGAGTGCTTCCTGTGTTTGGTTTGTCTCAAAGTGTTTGTGTAAAGAAGGCGAAGGAAGTCCGACATCAGCTAGAAAACCGGACAGGAAGTCCTTTACTAACCCCCCCCTTTCTTCTTCTTCTTCTTCTTCTTCTTCTTCTTCTTCTTCTTCTCCTCAGATAATTCGGGGAAGCGGGTCGGCCCCCCCCCGGAGCCGATCACAGAGGTGAAGCGACCCAGAGTGGGCCCGGCGGCAGAGGACCCCGCCCCGGCCCCCCCCCCTCACCCGCTGGCAGTCCAGGCTCCCCTCTTCGTCCCCCCCCACGCTCAATTCCCCCCTGCTCCTCCACCGCAGGGCATGATGTTCCAGCAGGTGATTCTACCCAGACTACCCCCGGCCCCCTACGTGCCCCTTCTACCACACCTGCCCCCCATGAACAATAACAACAACAACAACCATCACCACCACCACCACCATCCAAACCTTCCCGTACACCCGCCTCTCCCCCAAAACATGGACATGATGGACCTGCCGATGCACTACGGCCCCCCCCACCGCTACTACAGACGCTTCTAACACACAGTCCTGCTTCTCATTTCAGTGCCGTTTTCCACAATATTTTGTATCGATTCCAGCGCGCATCAACGTTTATTCCCAGTTTATACAGATATTTTTGAGGACATAATTTAAAAAGAAAAGAAGAACTGTTAGCATTCCCTTCTCAATCTTTTGTGTAACAGGTGTGAGACCACACCGTTTTCGAATAAAGAGTCCTGTTAACGTTGGCTCGAGTTTCCAGTTCATACGAATTGTACTTTTTAAAGAGGACACATTCTCCTCATGTCCAGGTCCATATTTGTATTCTGTGACATGTCTCCATGCTGTAATGTTCAAAAAGCTCTTTATTTTTCTCATACTGCCTGTGCTGCAGCACCTCTTTTCACCTGAAACGTCTGAAACCAGAGCCCAGTCTGCTCTGATTGGTCAGCTGGCCGGCTCCAAGGCACAC
>NW_011359122.1:1530124-1550168 GCF_000735185.1 Notothenia coriiceps | reverse complement strand
CCGCCCCACCCCTCTTTGTAGGGAAAATCCCTTGAAACCCTAAAAATCCCCTTTTGGGGGGTTTTGGTTATCCCAGGAATTTGCACGGGGATATTATCTAAGGTCCACTAATTAACTACGTCGTTTATCAGAAAAGACTCCAGCCTCATAAGGAAATTGTGTGTTATTGTTTCGGTTCATAATCTGTATCTATTCATAATTCGAAGACTTAGACAGGCCCCGTAGTCTCTCTTTAGTTTGGTCCTCGTGCCCACTTCCCCGCTCTCCATGTCTCCAAGTTATCCTTGTGTCGTGTATTTCTTTCAGTGGAGTATGTCCACCTCTCCAGTGTCGGTCTGCGTGGAATAGGGGGGTTTGTACGGTGTAGTAACGGTGTGGAACTCTGCTCCAGGTAGTGAGAAATGGGGGCTGTGGGTGGTGTTAATTTAAGTTGTGTGTTCAAACACTGCCCTGGTGACCACGAGTGTGTGTTAGTGACGGGTCAATCTCTCACACTAGACAAAAATTCCACACACACCACAACACACCACACAACACACACCCACACACACACACACACACACACACACCACCCTGCCTGAAACGCCTTCATTGGACTCCTTTGTTTACTTCCTGAACATATTGACATCACTATTTAAAGCTTCCATTGGCTTCCATTGTATAGCTAAGGGGCGGGACATCTCTAAGTTGTTGACCAATCACAACAGCATGGAGATATGTCCCAGTGGAGACACTAAATAGGGCATTTTTAACTCAAAGGTAGAACAACAACAATGAGTGATACAGAGCCCAACAAAAACTCTGATGAGAAGCATGTGTCCTCCATTTTTGTTTTGTTTAGATGAGCAGAGGAGAACAGCGCTCTGCAGGAACTCCAACAAATTCCTGACATTTAATTCTCCTCGCAGATCAGACCACAAACATCTCTTTATCCAACATGTCCTCTCTTTGGTCTGAGAGAAGGATTCAGAGCTTATCTGATAAAAGAAAGCAAGGCAGAACACGACTACTATATAAGAAGATGAAACCCTTCTCTGTGCCAAGTGAAAGGATCAAGAAGCAACTTGATTCAGGTTAACTAGAGAGACCTAATGAAGCTTATCCTTTTACTTTGAGCCTACATATCCCATTACCCCGCAGTAACTTAATTCAGGATTAAACAGTCCTGAGCGGAGTTGAAAGTGACCGTGTGTTTACACTGCTGGATCTCCTCCTGCCTGTAAATGTAATTATCCTCCCTATCTGTCATGCTTCTTACTTTCTCCTCTCTTCCTCTCTTTCAGGTCTGCTAACTGCTACTTTGACATCGAGTGGCGTGGGAAGAGGCTGACTCTGCGGGCTGCCAACGGGAAATACGTCGCCGCCAAGAAAAACGGGCAGCTAGCAGCGACCATCGATTCTGCCGGTCGGTGAGATTTGTTGATTCAGCCGTTCAGACAATGACTGATTTATTGATTCACTTTTCAGCAGTGTTATAATTAAAATCATGGCTGAATGTTCCCGTTAGTTCTGAGCTTCAAAGGCTTCAGCAGAATGTGGCTGTTTAGGGGAATCTTTCTCCTTCTTCTCCTGCCACGTTGCATGCTGTGTTTTCTTCTCAAGTGAATTATGTTGATTGGAAACATCGTGATGAACTCCTGAGTATACAGAGTCACTGAGGAGCTTGTACAATGATACAAAAACTGTGGAAAGTCACTTTTACTCAAGAACTGTACATAAGTACGAGTTTCCCTTACTTGGTACTTATTATTTCCATACCACGTAGGATAGCTTATATAACATACTATACCTCATTACAGCTCAAAGGCTAATATCCTACTTTTCCACAAGGAACAAAAAAGTACACAGATTTTGTTGCAGATCTAAATATTCTTCTTTCCTCTCCCATTACTCATTTAAGAACCATTTGACTTCACTTGACTTTATATATATTATTAAGAGCACCATCTTGAACAGCTTAAGTAGAGGATCAAGTTTGGAGGCATATAATGTCCCGTCAAAGGGCAAATTATAATTTTTTGCACTCTTTCGTGCACATTTTAAAGAACAATATATGTTTTAAGTAAGGGAGAATGTGCAGTGAGGCAGTCGATAATGAAAATAAACCGACCAACGTGGCGATCGGGATCCCGGCGGACTGTAGGTAGCTCACTTATTATTTATTACACGGCTACCTACTAAATAAATCAACGAGTTCACCCACAATATTGACTTCAAAAAGATTTTATTAATTAAAAAAATCATAGTATCGTTTCCGTACCACTGCGTAGCGTTAAATCCACAGTTTCCTGCTTACCACAAATATGAAAATAAATATTCAAAAAGTATTCCATTATTTTTTTTGATGGATAAAACTAATGTTTGTTGTTAGCAACGGTCTGTTCTCCTTAGCAACCATGTGCTAGTGAAATTTAACAACCTCTGGAATGTCCAAATTGACCAATCAGAATCAAGTATTCAACTCAGCTGTATTATAATGTATTTTCAAGGTGCTGGTCGATCTGTTGCATTTGGTCAACTGAATTCTTATAAAAACACCAGCAGACACAGAAGTTACTAACAGTTCCTGTGAAGACTTTGCACACAGTTGGTCGTTAGAGTATCTGCTGCCCTCGCTGCGTTACAGAAGCTTTGTGCCAGCAGCAGATCAGAAGATACTGCGTTATAAAAGCAGCTGATGGCCTCAGAGGATCAAAGCTTCACTTTGTGCTGCAGCTTCTGATGAGATACCACAGAGAGCTTTTTAGGGCATATTTGAAGCCAAGCTGCTTTGCATACATTTTTAATGACATGTATGAAGATTCAGCACTAAAGCTCAAACTGTGAGCTGCAGTGTGATGCATTAGTTAGGGATTTGAATGCATAGGTTTTGGTGATTTAAATATATGAGCCAAAGGGTTGTTAAACTGCAGTGGTGGAACGTTAATTTGAAGTTTAATTACTGTATTTAGGTAAACTGTTGAAGTACTTTACTTAAGTCATTTAATCTAATGCTTTTATATGCTTCTGCTCTCCTACTAAAGTCACTTTTAAGATTAAGAATACTAATAAAAGCATAAAACAATACATTAGGATGTATTATTAAACATTAAACTACCCATCAGTATATACATCTCCACCCTTACCAGCTGCAACGTTGGTGACATACACATTAATGCATCAACATGTATAATACAAAATTATAATGTATATTATTCTGAAATTATGTGTTTTGGTACTTTACGTATATTTGATGCTAGTACTTGTGTATTGCTATACTGCAGTGTTACTTTAACTTTAGTAAAAGATACTTAAAGTACGTATTCTGGGTAATCATATATGTTAAATGACTGGGTTGTGATTATTGATGCATTAAGGTGTTTATCCCAGGCTGGAGTGAATTCAACTGTTGTGGTTTTTACATACGTTTAACCCCCTGACTCTTGTGTCTCCAGGTGAGTCTGAGGAGTTTCTGATGAAGCTGATTAACCGCCCGATCATCGTTCTGCGCGGCGAGCACGGCTTCATCGGCTGCAGGAAGGTGACGGGAACGCTGGACTCAAACCGCTCCACCTATGATTACTTCACCCTGGAGTTCAGAGACGGAGCCTACAGCCTGCAAGGTCAGATTCAGGGTTTCAGCAGATAGACAACAGTGTAATTTGACAACTGTGGGATGTAAATGTGCACATGTGCTGCAGGATTGGAGGGTATTGTTTGTGGCGGAGCCTCCTGCAGGATTATAAGGGATTAAACCATAAGGGATTCTCATTATGGATTTAAATTTGTGACAAAAAGAGGGATTTGATTTGGATAATTTCCCTGCCTTCACATTATGTAATTCAAACGAAGCCATTTTTAAGCCCAACCTTTTGTTCCCTCCTCCATATTTTTCCCACCCTTTCCCCACATTTCTGGCAAATTGAGTGCTGCAAGAATGAGTCCTAAACTTGGAAAAGCTAGTATTTTAGCACTGACTCGAAGTCAATGATTTGTTCAGATGCCTTAAAAAAGGTCTATGGTTAACACGAGCTTAAGAGATTTTTAGGTTTTGTTCTAGGACATAAAATATGTCAGTAAATACTCCACTGGTGAACATCGGACGTTTCTGTGTCGTAAAATCCACAGTTGCTAACAAAACTAAATGAGACTAATAAATGTCATCACACTGAACATTAGCCACCTTTAGCTTAGCGTGGTGACGTGAAGTCATGTGACCATGCTGTTGTTACTCTATAGCCTAACGTTAGCTTTTTACTTCAGGCGATTGCATTTAAGCTTCAACTATTATAAAAGTGGTGTTCATATGTGGAGTATATCCTGCTGGATCAAATGTGTCAGTGTGTTTGCCACAGATCTTATATATTCCAAAATCCCAAGGAAAAATCCCATTGCTATTTCTTGAGGGAGCTCTTGCAATACCAGCTTCCAGGTTGGCCTACAAAAATCGTCATCATTGCAACTCACTGCAAACATGACTATCTATCTTCACCACCTTTTCTCAAACCCTTTTCCTCTGCTCCTGCAGACTCCACGGGTAAATACTGGATGGTGGGTAACGAGCAGTCGGTGGTGAGCAGCAGCGACACACCCGTCGACTTCCTCTTCGAGTTCTGCGACTACAACAAGCTGGCCATCCGCCACGTTGCTGACAGCAAGTATCTCCGCGGCGACCACGCCGGCGTCCTGAAGGCCAACGCCGACGACCTGGAGACCGCCACACTGTGGGAATACTGAGGGATCTGCTGCGATGCTGAGGAATGAATTGAAAGTGTGGCGGCGCAGCTCAAACCCCATCCATACATCTACCTACCAACCCCTCCTCGCTCCTTATAATATGATACTTATGACTTTATATGTTGATGAACTGCACAGAGAGAACAGGAAGGAGACACTCCTTTCTCTCCGTCCTCCCTTTCCTTCCCTTTTCCCAGCGCCAACCTTTATCTGTTGCCATATTTACCGTCGGGCCATGCACTTTTTTGTCCGATCTGATTCGCTGCTCAAACCTGTCACTCACTCCCTCCCTCCTCGCCTTACGATTGATGCCGTCCGTCCCTCCCTCCTTCCCTCCCCAGAACATCTGTTTCTACCTGATCTAATCTCCCAAAAACAGATCCACCAACCGGAGGAAATCTGCTTCCTGTTAGCTGGATTTAAAGATGGAGACGGTGAGTCTGTTTGTGGGAAAGCTTCTTGTAGAAACATAATTTTTTTTTGTCTGTTTGTTTTTCCAGGGCCTATGTGATATAACTGGAGTGGAGCTGATAATTAAAGATATCGAAGACGGGTTTAACCCCTTTATTCATCTCATCTGTAAAAAAAAAACTAAATGTAAACCAGTTTCCTGTGTTGTTATCTAGCTGTGTTCTCATTGGTCACCACGGGGGGATTTCCTGGACCAAACGGGATGTAGGAAGTTAAAACACTTACCCTTCCCCCCCCCTCTTCTTCACACACTAAACCCATTGTCCTGAAAACAATATAAATAAATTAAAAATAGCAAATGTTGCAGTCACATACTGTATGTTTATATGAGAGAAAAAACACTCCCTGATACACAGTTGGATTTCTTTTTCTACGTCCAAGGCACAGACATTATCATGGATACAGTAGGGAGCTATTGCAACTGGAGTGAAATGATTTATAAACCCTTTTTTGATGAAAGCTGCTTTTTGAATCCCTCGACCAAACCTACACCTCGGCCTTTATGTAGACCATCATCTCTTACACACACACGCAACTGGAACCTGGTGCTGCTCACTCCTGTTATAACTCGTGAAATATTAATAAAGTCGAGCATCTCTCACCAAAAGACGGTGATTTTCTTCTGCACCTGAAAGCCTTGCCATATATATCTGAAATCTGCTGCTTCTTTAGTTTTCTGTCTGAAGTAGAGATGTGACCAAATTGTTTTTTGTTTGGTTTTTTCTGTTCCTGACTCCTCGATGACGGTGAGGAAGGCATATGTTTAAAAAAATAAATAAAAAAAGAGAGAAAAGAAGCAGATTTTGAATAATTTGTCTGAACTGAATTGTCTGTTATGCACTCGTGTAGCACAATGCACCCATTGGTCTTTGATTCTCCACCCTTCTGCTTTCCACATAAACACAATAATGATTTCCGTAAAAAGACGTAAATTATTGTGCTATCTCCCCACATCATCCTCTTCCTCGTTAATCATCCCTCTGATGTGTAAATCAGAATGGAAAACCAATCATTGTACTCCCATGAAATAATACATGATTGTAGCTGGCTCCTCACCAACTCCGTCCAATTTTCTTGGAGTGTTTTTTGCATGAAGGGTTGAGAATCTCAAGCGAATAAAAAGGAGCGTTTGTCCTCGGAGAAAACGTACATCTCCGAGGTAACGGAGACCAAGGCTTAGACAAACGGATGTGGAAGGGTAAACATGTGGTAATGACTGTGCCTTACTCTTTTTTGGGCAGTAGGGAAGAAAAGAAATGAATCCACATCTTTGCTTTGTATAACTGGAACTTCTTTTTGTATTATTATTTTGTATAATTTTTTTGATATTGTGGATTAACCTCTCTTGTGCCATTGGTTCACCTGAAATCCAACGACCAATAAAACTGGGATTTGGAACGCTTCACGTCTCTTTTATTGCGTTTGTCCTTTTTTCTTCCCCTTATAAAACTATCAATAATCTGAAGCTGTCAGCTGAAATGAAAACTGTCACTATTTTATCAGCTGGATCTAACAAATCGATTAAGTATTAGCTTTTTGAATATAAAACTTGTGTCCAATTAGACTTGTAATGTTTTTATGTCATATTTCTAGATGTCCTAAATATTTGCATAATGTCTACGACTTTGCATTAAAAACGGAAGCTATAAAACTACATTTCTTGGGCTAATATAGCATCACCACTTTATTATCTGCAAAGAAACATTAAAATAAAGACAATGTTGCAGTGTAGGCTATTAGGTTAGTTAATATTATAGTTTAGTAAAAGTATTAGCTAGTATTACAGTTAGTAAGAAAATATTGACCGTTTACTGTTATTCCTTTGTAAGACAACCCTACTTAGCTTAACATTAACCTATACTTTGATGACGAGATATAGGTCAGATTTATGTTATTGTTCATTTCAAAACGTTTGTTCAGTTTGTAATGTTACAAGAGGTATAAATGAAGTATTAAATCATCCTTGTCGTTAGAAATAACTCCAAAAGTTACTTCTGTAAGCAGTACAGTAAGCTAGTTAGCCAAACATGCTAGCAAGCGGTAAGCTAGTTAGCCAAATAGCAGGCTAACTAGCTTACTGCTCGCTCACGTTGGAGCAGAGAAACACTGTTAAATTCATTCCTCGCACTTTCGTACTTTAATTATTTTTGTTTTATGCCTCCATTCAAAAATATTTAAACACATGGACATATTCAAAACTTAACAAACTAGACTAGCTTAAGGGTTGCTAATCTTTGTTAGCACAAACACTGTCAAATGAAAGGAAATGTATGCATCCTAGTTTTTCTTGAATACAACATGACAAATAGGTACATTTATTTTTAATTGTATTTCAAATAAAGCTCAGTTTAAAAGGGCTTGTTGGTAAATCTGAAGAGGTTAAATATTTCGTACTGAATTCTTTATGACGTTACACCAAAACACTGTGATAGATCATAGTTAAACCTGCGGCCCTTACTTCCCCGGCACATTTCTCAGTTAATCACAGTGCTTTACTCTTGGTCTCCTGCCAGTTTCTGACCGCAGCGGCTCCATGTGCTGTCCCACTTACACACACATCGCTTATATGGAAACACACATTTTCCCCCTGTCTCCTGAATGGAGCCTTTGTGTTGAAAAATGTATTCTGCTGCAGAGAAAGGGCACTACCCCCCCCCTCTAAAGATTCACACACATTAACACACATTCATGGAGGTAATGTAATGATGGAGCAGGTCTCTAATCCCAGAGGAACACCCAACATAGCAAAACAAACACACACCTCCCCTCTACCTAATCTCCCACATCTCCCCTTCCCATTTAATCTGTACCCCCCCTCCGTCTCTCTCTCTGTCTGCTTTAATCATCCTCCCATCAATCCCTCATACTTTTTCTCCTCCCCCTTTTCCCCCCGTCCTCCTTCTCTTGGAACAATTTTTGCTGAAAAAGATGAGTCACACAAACTATGACCCAGATCCCAGGAATGGGTGCAGTGGTTAGTGGGTACAAAGACGCCCCAGGAACAAATGAAGGGAAAATTGGGGGGGAGGTTAAGGGAGGAGAGACTGCAAAATGGCCGCTCTCTCCACACACATCTGAACCCTCCCTACACCTCAACCGTTGTTACCATGGAAACAGCAGCTGGTAGAAGCAGATGAATCAAAGAGGCGAGAGTGTGTGGCGTTGTCAGGGTCTTGAAATGTCACAAAAGAAAAAAGCTTAATTACATGCAAAATGTGGGCCGATGGAGGCCTATTTATGAGGCTTGTGTGTGGTTTGGGGTGGGTAGGGGTTGAGTAACGCTTAAGGGGGGGTTAAGATGAGGAGCCTTGGGGAGCAGGAGGAGGAGGAGGAGGGTGGATGTCAGCCTTTGATCAGAACAGCACAAGGCCATTTTCTGCTGAACTACTCACAATCTTTGCCCCCATATTCCTCCACCAACTGCAGAGGATGTGTGTGTGTGTGTGTGTGTGTGTGTGTGTGTGTGTGTGTGTGTGTGTGTGTGTGTGTGTGTGTGTGTCTTTCTGCAGGCTTTTCCTCCCTGTAATCAAATCTACATTCACTCGTGTTCCTCCATCTCTCACGTGGCCCGGCACTGAGTCAGTGGGTCAACGGGTCAGTCACTAATCTCTTTAGAGGAAGAGAAGGAGCAACACGGGTCTCTGCAGGATGAATAGCAGGTTGATTCAATATGACAGATTAAACAGACACAGAGGGCACTTTTAGCGTGCTTTCACATCTATTGTGTCACATTTTAACAAATGTCTTGACTTTCAAAATAAAGTGCACGTAGTCAATGCATTCCCCTCCTGGCAGCATTTAGAAACAGCCAAATGCAAACGTAAGCTTGCAAACATGCTAACAATGACAATTTGGGTGCCAGACCAGCCTTAGGCAAGTGATCCGGTTTTAAGTGCTGCTCCAGATGTTAGATTTTATTATTCCCCAGATGTAATGATTTCCTTTCAATCAGAGCAGTGGAGCTAATGGTGATAAAGACTTTATTTTAAAACCTTTGTGAAGGTTTTTATAGGTACAAAAACCATCCGAGTGAAAGCCTGGGGTCGATGCTAAAAAATGATCTATTTCTGATGTGAAAATGTCCAGGAAAATGTCCAAGAAATGTTGAAATACTAAGGTGGAAATCTTCATGTTGAGCACGGTGTAAAGCAAGGCCAAGAAATGACTAACAATGTAAGTGTTTATTTAAGCCAAACCTCTCCTCTTTTTCCCCTCCCCTTATTTTATTTCTACATTATGTGTAAATATGTCTTATATTTGTTGTAGATACTTTTTGTTTTGTAATACTTTTGGTATCCACTGTGATAAATCATAATAGAAATAATATGTAAGAGAATATTAGTGTTTAACTATCAGCAGGTATTAAAAGTCCTACAAACTGTATGAGCATCTGTGCTGGAGGCGCAGCTGTAAAAGCACACATTCATTAAAAAAATACACACACTCATTAAAGATACACACAAACAATAACAGACGCAAACAGTGCCAGCGGAGACCGTCTGGGGAGCGAATGCTGCCAGACACCAGCGGTCCTTATGGACCAGGCAGCAGAGGGCTTTAACACACACACACACGCACGCACGCACGCACGCACACACACACACACACACACGCACACGCACACACACACACATACACACACCATGTGTGACTCGGGGTGTGATTGTCTCGGTCACCAGATATGATGATAAAAATGTGTGTGTTTGTTTATATACAGTCTATGGTTTGGACACAGTGTATGTTACAGTCAAAGAAGCGGGAAGTTAAACCAGAGGTGTTGTTTGTCTCTCAGGTGACCAAAGAGAGCTGCAGGTCATGTCTGGTGCATATTTCCAGGTCTACATTTACAATGTGTCTCATAAAAACCCATTGTGGGCATCAGGTCCACACCAGCTATTCACTTAAAGGGCATGAGCATTTATTTTTTAGCTGTTTCAATTGGGAACAGTGTTATTTTACTGATTTACACTATTCATGTCTTGATAAGGCAGTTGAAGTTCAATGCAGATAAGCTACCTTTCACGCACAATGAGTTAAGGGAGCTTAACAAACATTAGAAAAACTTAGGTGTGTGATTTGGTTAAAGGTGGGGTAGGTAAGTTTAAGAAACCGGCTTGAGATACACTTTTTGTTATATTCCATGGAATGCTCTTAACATCCCGATAGCAATGAATATCTTAAGTGCTTTGACAAAAAATGCATAAAAAAATTTCATCTGTGGAAGCCGTAGTTCTGTAAAAAGCACGACCAATCATTTTAGCCGGCCCGGCTAAAATAACTGGATGGCCTACCTGCCTGTCAGCCTTCCATCTGTGCACAAACTTATCTCGTGCACTGATTGGTCATGTGCGCGTTCGTGTGTGTTGGAGGAGGGGCTCTGTAAGGAAGTGGCAGATTTTTTCCGGTTGTGTATTTTCAAATTCTGGCGCACTCGAGCCGGTTTCTCAAATGTACCTACCCCACCTTTAACATACTCAATCATACAATATAAGTAATAGCATTTTTTATATGTAAATATATACAGGGTTCCCCAATTGAAGGGAATGTCTGCAACTTCAAACAATTCAACTTACTTCACCACATTGATCAAAAACATATGAACCTAATTTAACCATTAGGTAGTCCAGCTAATTCATACTGCTAACAACAAAAACAACAGAGATATTAAATATATGGTTACCTTGGTTTAAACAGTAGCCTATGCTTGCATTTCATCATGTTACCCAGCATGCAAAAAATAAAGAGTTCAAATATTAATATACAGCCTAGCAGTTCTGAGATCTTTTTAAGCTAAATGCTAGCGTTAGCATGCTAACAAGCTACAATGCTGGCATATTGATTAGTTTAGCTTTTTAGCATGTTTGCTAATTAGCACGAAACACAAAGTAGCTACAACTCATGAAGCTGATGAGAATCTAATTCATGTATCAAACTTTAAAGTTATACTAATGGCTGAATACCTTTTTTTCCAATAAATATTTGTACCAAATTGAATAACAAACATGTGAACCTCCTCATGTCAGATAAGATGTTTTAAAATCCTAAAAAGCAATGTAACATTTTTCAACTTCCTCTAGCAAGTTTATAAAACGTCAGTCAATCTCCATTTTACTGCATAGCCTACAATTAATATGTATTTTTTGGGAGTGAGTGGGTAGGCTACTCTATTTTGATGAGTGATGGCATTGCATTGTCAGAAGTCTCCTTTATTTAGACTAATCGCATCGGTTAAGCTTGTCCTTTTGTTCTTTGAATTAAATGAGTCATTAGCAGATAATACTCTGTAATGCTCTCCGCCTGTAATCCATGACCCGCTCGTCTGGAGCGCTCCGGGGTGGGTTCAAGGATTTAGGGCTGGAAAAGGATAAAACACTTATTTTATGATTTTTGAGAAAGGCGTAATTGTATTCAGGCTCATCACTCTGTTGTCCTTTTTGTGTTGCAGGACAGCGGCAATGGACAGTCAGGGTGAAAGGTCACAGGTCAGGGTGTAAATAAGGGTGATTAGAGTCAGCTGAGCTGCCACCGTGTATTTTACGGCAGTCAAGGGAGTCAAAGGCACTCATACAGAGCGTAACGTGAACTTATTTCACCGTTTAAAATCAGTTATCACTGGATTTATCATGGGAAAAACAGTAAAACAGCTGGCAGAAATGTCAACAGAGCTTTGAGATGTCATGAGAAGTGAAGACATGAGTTATTTCTGCTTCAGCTTGCATGACAAATTTAATTTTCCAACAGAAATGCTGTGTTCACAAGAGTTTGAAGAACATTGGTGTTTACCGTGGCTTCAGATTGCAGTGACATTTGGATTCGATTTTCATGTTCCCCATGAGGCTGACTTTGTTGGTTTTCAGTTTAATGTCTCAACAACTATTGAATGGATTGCTTTGTCTCCCGTTGAAAATTACTTTGGTAATCAACTGACCTTTAAATGCCACCATTAGGTTTTAATTGTATTATTGCTCAATACTTTAGTTTATGACCTCCAATAGACTTCAGCTGTATTTTGTGTTTAGTGCTGATCATGAAGCATGCTAACGTGGGACGGGGAACATGTCATACCTGCTGAACTCCAACATGTTAAGCATTGTCAGCAGACATTAGCATTGAGCACTAAGTACAACATCCCATAGTCTCATTTACTCTTTGAAGGTACCTTGACTTTATTAATGTGCGGCACTAAATCTCCTGAGTGTTGCCTCAGTAATGCTGTGTGTGTTTTTTGACTTTGTGGTAATTGTTTAGGTTATTCCCCAAAATAATTACCTCTGGTGTTATTATTTTTGAAGAATAAGCCCTCACATTCCATCTTCAGAGGCCATTAACTGTCTTTTGATTTACACAAATGAACACTGTGCAGGGATTTGTTAGACTATAAACAGTAAATCATATTCCCTTTAAGTGTAACTGTCTCAAAATGCCATTTATATACTTATAGACTTTATGGAAGCCCCCTCATGTCCCGTGTGTCTTTGTTAAATACACATCATTTCATTCATGAGGGCTCGGCTGGTGTTAGAAGATGCTGAATCTGATTAAGTCTAATTCTGGCTCTCATACAAAAACAGACCGTCTGGTACCACCCATGACTAAAACCATTAGGACCCCAGGGCTATAACGGGGGTTCGCTGAGCTACTGTTATAGTCTGCAGGCAGAAACAAGAGGCTGTGAGTGTGTGTGTGTGTGTGTGTGTGTGTGTGTGTGTGTGTGTGTGTGTGTGTAGCAAAATGATTTGTCACACCAGCACACTTGGCTGAACAAAGAAGTCTCCTCTCTCGGTAACATCCCCAAAGCCTGGCTGTTGCTAAGCATAGATTGGCGGAAAGCACCCGCTCTGTCATGTGATTGGTTCATAGCCTGAGGGCTCAGTTATCATGACTCAGCCCCTTTTTCTGCAGGGAGGGGGGAGAGAGACAAAGGGGAGAGAGAGACGCAGAAAGGTAATAAGAAGCAAGAAAGGATATTTAGCTTTTTGTAAATAGCGAAAACATTCAAAAGGGGCCCGAATATGTTTTTTTCCGTTTTACTGTAGTGTGTTATATAGGTTTTTGTGCATAAATATGGTCTGCAAAGGGAGGGAGTTTCTCTCCCACACACTCTTCTTCTTCCCCCNGCCGCAGTGACGCGTCCTTAAACCCGGAAGTAAACTTCTTCCGGTTCCTTCGTCTAAAACGCAATGCAATTTCTCCATAGGATTTTGGAAAATAGCTCGAAATATCGAGCTATTTTCCAAAATCCTATGGAGAAATTGCATTGCGTTTTAGACGAAGGAACCGGAAGAAGTTTACTTCCGGGTTTAAGGACGCGTCACTGCGGCTCTCTATTAAGTATTCCCCTTACTGTCGATTGATTTTTCAGTGATATCTGCACTACTCATCGACTAAAAAACACTAGATTATCCTTGTTAATTACACAACATTGATTGGTTTAAATTGTGTGCAATGCTTTTGTATTTTTCCCCTTTGATTCGGAGAAACAAATATTTTTTCGGAGTAAAGGATGGCAGAAGACATTACACTACCCAGAATCTCCAGCTATCGTTTAGGACTAATAGTTATTAATTGGTGATAAGATTCTGTGGAAGTCCGGAGTATACTCTTTAATCATTGTGTGTGAATTACGGAAAGAAATGCGGCATTCGTGCGTTAGATAGACGATATTCTACTAATAGTTTTGGAATGGGTAAGGAATTATGTAACCAACAGGCAACAGTTTGTGAAGCTGGGAGAGTGTTGTTCTTCATATTTGGACATTACATGCGTTGTCCCCCAGGGGTCAGTATTGGGGCCGAAACTACTATTTCTGCCAAAAAAAGAGTGGCCAAATCTCCAAACTTCTCTTTGTTGTGAAAACTACGAAAAGAGTGGCCCATGGTGGTGGTGGGGTTATGGTATGGGCAGGCGTATGTTATGGACGATGAACACAGGCCACTCGATTCACAACTTTACCCTAACCCTAACCCTCACACCAGATACTGACTGGTTTTCGGACCCCCCCAGACCCCCAAAGCTAAAATGCACGTTTCAGAGTGGCCTTTTATTGTGGCCAGCCTAAGGCACACCTGTGCAATAATCATGCTGTCCAATCAGCATCTTGATATGCCACACCTGTGAGGTGGGATGGATTATCTCGGCAAAGGAGAAGTGCTCACTATCACAGATTTTTTCTGATTTGTGAACAATATTTAAGAGAAATGGTTATTTTGTGTATGTAGAAAATGTTTTAGATCTTTGAGTTCATCTCATGAAAAATGGGAGCAAAAACAAAAGTGTTGCGTTTATGTTTTTGTTCAGTGTATGTCAAAAGAGATGGGAAAAAGTCAGTATGTCGAAAAAGTCATAATATAATCTGTTGAAATATGAATGGAAAAGGTCATAGTATAGCATGTTGTGTCATAGTATAATATTTCCAAAATATAAGGAAAAAAGTCATACTATAGGATGTGGAAAGAATATATAAAAAATACATAGTATAGCACGTTGAATATGTCATAGAATGGTATGTCAAAAATACGCTTTCACTTTTACTTTAGTGTAAAATGGCGAAAAAGTCATTAAAAAGTCACAGTACAATATGTTGAAAATATTCATTGATTGATGAAAAAGGTCAAGGTATAGTTTGCTGTGTCATAGTTTAATATTTCATTTAAAATATAATGGGAAAAGTAATATTAGAGCATGTCAAAACATATGAGAGAAACATCATAGTATAGTATGTCTAAAAACGCCCAAGTATAGAGTCAAACATTTGGAAAAAGTCACAGTAGAGTATGTAAACATTTCCCCAAAAGTCATTGTCTAGTTTGTTGAAGAATTTGAAAAAAGTCTAAGTATAATTGTAAAATGTATTATTAAAGTAAAACAAATATTTAAACAATCATCGTAAAGTATAGGATAAGAGGTCATAGTATTATGTCATTGTAGTTGTTGTTGATGGACTTGCTGAAGGTGGCTCTCAGCCCCCTCCCCTTACCTGAGTGATGCAATGACTCCGCTGCGGTTTCTTGACCCTTCTTGATACACGGAGCCCGTCTGGTTTAAAATGGTTTGGAAGTGTCTGCTTTATGTTGAGTCATGAATCAAAACGTATGACCTTTCATATAGAACACATTTGTAATAATAATAATGGGTTTAATTTATAACGCACTTCATATCTGAGTTCAGATCCTGAAGTGCTACAAGCATTTAGCATGGAACAAAAATAAAAACAGTAGGCTACACAACACGGTAGAATGAATAAAAAGCAGTAAAAAATAAATTAACAAATATAAAAATAAAAGGGTAGTAATAAATAAGATAAAAGGTCTAGGAAAAGGCTCTATTGAACAGATGGGTTTTGAGGCCTTTTTTAAAAGCCTTCACGGTCTGTGGTGCTCCCATGTGCTCGGGGAGCATTCCACAGTCTGGGAGCAGCCGAGCAGAAAGCCCGGTCTCCCATAGTACGGAGCTTGGTCCTGGGGGTTGGAGGAGGTTGGTATTGCTGGAGCGAGAGGTCCGCAAGGAAATATGAGGGGTGAGGAACTCCTTGAGGTAGGGGGGGAGGGGGGCAGTTCCATGGATACACTGGTGGGTGAGGAGGGAGACCTTGTATTCAATCCGCAGTTCTACAGGGACCCAGTGTAGTGTTTTAAGGATGGGGTGATATGATTGTATTTGCGCACCCTCATCAGGATCTTAGCAGCGCTGTTTTGAATGTACTGGAGCTTCTGGATGCTTTTGTTAGGGATCCCAATGAGGAGTGCATTGCAATAGTCCAGCCTGAAGGAGACAAAGGCGTGGGCTAGCTTTTCGTCGTCAGACAGAGTGAGTGTGGGGCGGAGTTTGGAGATATTCCTGAGGTGATAGGAGTTCTTGCACAGCTGTTTAATATGGGCCTCAAGGTCAGATGGGCGTCCATTTTATAGATAGAATTGGGAGGGATGGAAACCCTCTTTTAATGGTCACACATGTAGAGCACACAGTGAAATTTGGCCTCTGCATTTAACCCATCCTAGTACCAGGAGTCTAGTACTAGGAGCAGTGGGCAGCTAGTGTACAGCACCCGGGGACCAATGGGAGTGAGGGGGAACGGTAGTCCGTCTGGTGCCTTGCTCAAGGGCACCAAGGGAGGGCAGGAGTTCTCACTTTTAATAATACCAAATGGTTCATAAACGGTAAATGGTAAGGTGTACAACACTTGGAAGGGGCGTCCAACGTCCACACGGCTACCTGACAACGAAGTCCCGTGGAGTTAATATAACTCTTCTGATCGACTGCCCCAGTAGTTGAAATACCCGTCCTCGGCGAACAGGAAGTTTTGAGTCCCCATTACATTCTTCTGAGGGGTGACACAGTACAGAACATCAAAAAAAAGTGACCCCTTAACCCCCGTGAAAAGTGCAAGTCCTTAATTTTTTTTGTAGACGGCCATATGAAAGCTAAAGGTCCCGTAAAAAATTTATAGTCTTGAAAAAGATTTTTTTTACCTCGGTTTTTATAAGGATGAGTGGGTCTTAAACATAGGTCACTTCTTCACGAAATAATAAAATAAAAAACCACATGTCAGACCCCAAAGGAAATGACTTTGGAGTAGGCGACCGAAGGACGGCTCCGCGTAACTGGGAGAACTAAATGAGCTTTGTGAAAGTCTGACCAACCTCCAACTTGTACCCGCATCTACCCTACTTCGAGCTTCGATGTCCTCTACCAGCGGTCTTCGAATAGGTGACCTGAGAGCTACTGGAAATGCAAGTCAACAACTTTAAGATAACCCTGACCGCCAAAGTTTAGCTTCCATATCTATTTTGTTAAATCACGTCGATACGTTTTCTTTTGTAGAGTTTTATTGATGTTTTCACCGTTTTAACATCTACAATATAAAGAACCTAAATTTCTTAAAGAGTGTTGTCACCTCTTTAGCCGCATCAATTTAACACATATAAGTTAGTAAAATCTGAAATCTCTGTGTCAAATTGTTCGTTAGTGTGGGCAACAAAGTACCTTTATTTTGATGACTTTAGGAACAACCATACACGTATTTGTTAAATGCCTAGCACAACCATACAAACTGACAACCGTTGTAGATCTCCGAAGTAACGGTCTTTAAAGGGAAAAAGAAAATTAGACATCTACTATTACAATAAGTCCTTTTTGGAATGAGTCCTACACCAATACCGTCTCAGTACGGGGTCCTACCAGTCATGAACGTGAAGAATATACTAACTCGACTCGAGCTCAACGAGACCTGACTTCTACTGTCGATTCACTCCTGTGTTCTATGTTATCAGAAGGAGGGGCAGCTCTCGCGCGCGCGCTCGCGCGTGTTTCAGTAACTGCACACTCAGAATAGAAGATGAGTACGAATGAAAAAAAAATGTATTTAACGTTGGTACCCGGAATTAAAGAAGTAAAAACTGGATGTCGGTGAAAGGGTTCGCTCTACTACAAATCCACAACTAACCCCGGCCACCCGAGCACCACACAACTCATTCACGATTTCTTGTTAGGTCCAGGGGGAGACTCCAACACAGGAACCCGCTGACGAAACGTATCGAAATTTCAGAAACTGTTTTACAGGGATTGCCGACGAGGTTCCAGATATGACAACTTGCGGAGACACTCGCCGTGGCAACAGCATCCTTGTTTCCCACTCGGACATTGAGTTGCACCCTTTACTTTACGAAAAAGAAATAAAGAAAAAACAGCCGATTATTGATAGACAAAGAGGGTTGTCTTTCTTTACCCCCAATCCGCGTCACAATGTTACCATGTGGGAAGTAGGACTGGAAACCGAAGGACCAGGACGGTTTCGTACGAGGTAAAATGACGGTGACGACAAAGACATCTCGATTTGACCTTTGTATCCCAGACATGGGTACCTATTCTCCTTATGTATTGTTTTACACGTGTCAACACGTTTCATGAAAGGAGAGAAACTCGAGGAGGGAGACGTCGAGGTAGGAGCAGATCGTCGACACTACTATTCTTAAAGATGCACAGGAGGCCACTTTGAATGCCTGGTTCCTAAGTGAAAGCTAATTAACCTTTTGCTTACGACTGGCCTCGCACCGGAGTTCGCTATGCGCACTACCCGTTGATCGTGTGTAAGCAAACTACATGGGTAAAAGCACGTCGACTACGATGCCCAGGCTCCCAGTACTGAGCAATGGTTCGTCAAAAAATTCTACACGTCCCTACCCGCTTGTAAACAGTCTATATAATCAGGAGAAAATTTAGTCACTCTAAATAACAAAGACCTTTGAAGAGTCCGACAACTCAGCAAGAGGTAGTTCTCGTCTAGACCTACACTGAAGACTCTATAGGCTTCTGGTCTTGTTTTGATAGTTCAGAAGAGGAACGAACGTTGATAGCAGTGTTTCGACTAACCAAAATTCTATGCACAAGAATACATCGAATTTAGAGGTTACGTATGTTTACAGACTAGCAGAAAAAGTCTCACAAAGGATTACCCTGGTAGTGCCGGACGATATTGGTGTACCTCAAGACCAGGGTCAGACTTGGGGGCTGCCGAGTGGGAGTCTTTGGGGCGAACACCGCGGGTGTATGTCGCTTGCTAGGTCATGCGAATAAAACAGAAGTGACGTTTGAGGACAACCCTGCTGGTCCTTCCATTTCGTACGACGACTTGTCAAACGACTAACGCTATCCTAAGTTTGACTCTTTGCTGAAGAAAGTTAAAAAAAGAAAAGAATAAAAACGGGTTATACTACGGACAACTCTTTACTTTAGAGTAGTGTCTACTTGAACTTAATCTCTTTGAGAGGTGTAGACTTCTCGGCTCAAACTACACTCATAGAGCCTGAACCTTATTTACGTCGAAAATTACGAAACAATACAGAGTTGTACTATGTGAAGTTCAGTAAACCCAAAATCTGAAAACCAGTATTTTCTCTTTAAGAGTCGAACCGTAATAAGTGTCAACGTGCCAAAACCTCGTTTTGCAATTCCGCGGAAAAAGTCAATGTTTTTTGGATTAAACATTGAGCTGCCCTTTGAATTTTTTTTATTTAAAGCTTTTTAGTCAATAAACATCGGTATTTGTAAGTACAAGTGAGGAATGCATTTGACTGTCAGACTGCTGTTTGAAATTTTTCTTAATGTCTCTGAACATCCATTGGTGCCACAGTTTTGAAATTTCTGAGACAATTAATATAAAAGGGAATAGTCTTCAGTTCGACCATGCGGTATTTAGGAAGATACCGACGTTAGGGTCTACAATTGACGGTTACCCATTTGTTAACTTGTCAAGGTTCACAAGGGTGAATTCCTCAAAAGAGAAAGTCGAATTCCACAAGACCAATGATCACTGTAGTCTGTGATTGGTCCGATAACCGAAGTTGTGGGCTGGAGTGGTCCTCATTGGGCAGCGAACCCTGCTACGTGCTCCGCTCTACCGTCACTTTGACTCTCAACGAAACCATTTCCTTTCAAGAAGCTAACGGAGCACACAAACAGAAAAAGAGCGTCGAACGAATTCCTAATCCAAGAAATACCAAAAAAAAAATTCATAAACCTTTCAAGAGGGTTTCGATGTTATTCTCAAGAAAGGTAGTATAGGATTGTACAACTTTTTCGAATTCTCCGATTGTGAAAGATAGTTTTACGTCCTAAACCCCATTGAACCTCTGTCAAGTTTGACATACATAAGGGCGTGCCTCTATGTTCCTTTAAGGTAAGGTGAAGCAGCACAGCCGTGTAGACTGCGCAGTAGTCTCCGGGCAGTGCTGCCCCAGTTTCGCGAAGTTTGTAGCGTTCTGGCGACGTACCTTTTGTGCCTCTCGTAGCGCTCTGGTGGTGTGTGCTTCCTCAGACCTTTTGTCTGGATTCTATATCAAAAACTGACGATGAACCTCTC
>NW_011359122.1:1481267-1530118 GCF_000735185.1 Notothenia coriiceps | reverse complement strand
GGGGGGGCAAAGCATGCTGTTCACACAACTGATGAGTTTTTGAATGGCAAAGAGCTGAAATTACACCTGTCCCAGCATGCATGAAAGTGGACACAAGCTGAAGTTCGCACATTAGTCTAGTTGCCAGCGTAGAACCTGGAGATGTTTAGAACCCCAACGTTTTATGTTAGAATTGTATAGTAGGCTACACATAGAAACTGCCGGAGGCTAACATATGTTGGGCAATTTGCAAAATTAGAATGTATTAGCATTGTAGCTTATGCAAACAATAGTTTAAAATGGCCTGGCAGATATGGACAGTTCTGGAGTGGTTTTTGTGGTTATTGAGGATGCTGAGTCAATTTCCGACACTTTCAGGATTCAAAATGGCAGTTTTAACCAGAGTGGCCATATTTGTACTCTCGGTGGGATGACTACCATTAGTAGCCTAGTGTTGCAACCATTGGATATAGAGAGAACAAGATGAACATTATTATCTCTACAGTGGAAAAAACGTTTTCCAATTCAAATGATCCATTTGTCCCCTAAAACTTCAAAATCGACCCAAAATATATCAAAGTCAGCCTTCCAAGAGTAAAAATATTATTTGAAATAATAAACATCCTAAAACGTTTCTTTAAAACATTATTAGAACCTGTAGGTAATGTTAGCCAAAGTTGTGAGAATTTCCCCCGCTAGCTGGGTAGGCTTTACTGGTATTTAATGCTAACTAAATGCTCATTGTGCAATTTGCCCGAGACATGCAAGTTAGTATCTGGCAGTTTCTATGTGCTGGGGACCCTACTAAACATTTCTAACATAAAACTTTTTATACTTTCTCCACAAAACTTTTGAGTTAATAAAACAACATTTAAATAATGTTGTGCATTAAACATGTTTAGAATGTCTTTTCCGATGTTTTTTTATTCATTCTTTTTCTGTTATTCTCCTGTTCATTATCTCTTATTGTATTTCCTCTACAGCTGTGGCTTACCCATCATGCCCCAGAGGACATCCCTGTGTGCCTGGATAAGTCCCTGAAAGACCTCCAACTGGACTACCTGGACCTGTACCTCGTGCATTTCCCTGTTGGTCTAAAGGTTGAGCGTAACATTCAGAACTTTTTGTCACAATTAAAAATGTACAGCTCCTTATCCTGATGTATAGAGGAGGTCCTGAGCTGATGCTATGAAGGAAGGATTTGACCGGAGCTGGTCTGCATTTTTGGACTTTAGAGCCTTAAGATTCTGTTCCAACAAAGCTGCATTTCAAGATTCTTATTCATTAGGGGGCTGAAACTCTCCAAATGAAACTCAGGCAATAGCTCTAAGACACACATGGCTAACCACATTTATTTGACTGAAAATAGGCTTAATTATGTTTTATATAGGTGATTATTACGAGCAAAGTGCTAATTATTAGCAGGTTTCACTAAATGAACAACTATTTGAAATAATATATTCATATTTATTGCCAATATTTAAAATATATAAGAATGAATGCAGATTATGCAACATTTATGGCTCTATATGTGTTTCTAAATGTGCTTAGTCGAGTTGAAGGAGGATGCAATTACAAATCGAAAAAGCACACATGCCATATATCTTTGCCAAGAAGCATCTCTTATTACCTTTACATTTCTTTTTTAGAAAATGGGTGATGAGCTTTTCCCGAAGAAGGATGGAAAGATGTTGACCTCTGACATCGACTATGTGGATGTGTGGAGGGTAACAACACTCTTTCTGTTACACTTACAACGGCCCCCCCACAACATCCATATGCCGCTCCACACTCATCCTCACTGTCCTTCACAGAATCATTTACCATTGATATGACAGTGAAAGATAAACAAGTTTTCTCCCTGGAGGTTCATCTACACTCCTGTTAGTGTGAAACTGTAACATATCTTTATATTTGTTTCTGATAAATGGTAGGATATTTAGAGCTCCTCATTCCCTGCTGTGTGTTGTGTTGCAGGGCATGGAGGCCCTGCAGGCCTCAGGGAAGGTGAGGAGCATTGGGGTGTCTAACTTCAGTATCCTGCAGCTGCAGAGACTCCTGGCTCTGTGCAGGGCCCCCCCCGCTGTCAACCAGGTAATAATAATAATAATGGGTTTAATTTATAACGCACTTCATATTTGAGTTCAAATCCCAAAGTGCTACAAGCAGTGAGCATGGAACAATATAAAACAGTACACAACACGGTAGAATTAATAAAAAGCAGTAAAAACAAACAATAACAAATAAATAAAAGGGTAGTAATAAATAAGATAAAAGGTCCAGGCAAAGGCTCTATTGAACAGATGGGATTTGAGGCCTTTTTTAAAAGCCTCCACGGTCTGTGGTGCTCTCATGTGCTCGGGGAGAGCATTCCACAGTCTGGGAGCAACCGAGCAGAAAGCCCAGTCTCCCATAGTACGGAGCTTGTTCCTGGGGGGTTTGAGGAGGTTGGCTTTTCTGGAGCGGGAGGTCCGCAAGGAAGTATGAGGGGTGAGGAGTTCCTTGAGATAGGGGGGGCAGTTCCATGGATACACTGGTGGGTGAAGAGGGAGACCTTGTATTCAATCCTCAGTTCCACGGGGAGCCAGTGTAGTGCTTTAAGGATGGGGGTGATATGATCTTATTTGCGCACCCTCATCAGGATCCTAGCAGCGCTGTTCTGAATGTACTGGAGCTTCTGGATGCTTTTGTTAGGGATCCCGATGAGGAGTGCATTGCAGTAGTCCAGCCTGGAGGAGACAAAGGCGTGGACTAGCTTTTCGGCGTGAGTGTGGGGGCGGAGTTTGGCGATATTCCTGACGTGATAGAAGGAGTTCTTGCACAGCTGTTTAATATCAGCGACGTAGTCAGATGGGCATCCATTTTCACACCCATGTTGGTGACTGTTGAGGAGAGGGTAATGTTTTGGCCGGAGAAGGTGATGGTGGTGATGGTGGATGACCGAACCTGGTGTGGGGTGCCAACTATAATGGCTTCGGTCTTGGAGCTGTTGAGTTTCAGGAATTTTTGCTTCATCCACGCCTGTATCTCCTCCAGGCAGGCAGTAAGTGTGGGTGAAGGCAGGGCTGCAGAGGAGGTAGGGTTGATCCTGAGGTACAGTTGGGTGTCATCGGCGTAACAATGGAATGATACTCCATGTCGGCTGATGATAGAGCCAAGGGGGAGCATGTAGAGTGTGAATAGGGTGGGGCCGAGAACTGATCCTTGAGGGACACCACAGGTGACATCAAGGATACCCGACTCTGCCTCACCCAAGGAAACGTATTCTGTTCTCCCGATTATTATTATTATCATTTTAGAACATATTTGTAATTACATTGTTTACAAGCGCTACCCTAATCATGCCTCTTATTGTTGATCTCAAAGTGTGGTGAAAATGTGTGTATATTAAGATAAGCTAAAAGGAAGGGATAGTAGCAGTAACAGAGTAAGAATAGAACACAGGATAGTACAGATAAGAGTTCACAAATGGATAATAAAATGAAAAAGAACATTAGACATGTAAGCAACGGTTTGAATATAAAAATCGCAATAACAAGTAAAAAAACTGATCAGTTGAATATACATATATGACTTAGGATTGTTAATTTCCTTTACATGTGTGTGTGCAGGTGTGAGGAAGTTACATCAGTGTAGTATTGTAAGATGCAACACCCTCCATATCAAGAACCCAATTTAACTAACACATTTAGCATTCACCTGCCAAATCTGCCAAATTGTTGCTTCAAATACTTTGGTTATGTGTATTTTCTTTGTTCTGCTTCTGATTTGTTTTGTTCTATGACCCACATCCCTTCTTTTGAAGTAAACTTTCTGGCACATGTTGGAAAAATTATACTTACATCTTCATTTTTGTGAAGACCTGCCAATTTCATGTTTTGGTAAATACCATTGTGTTTCTGTTTTTCATTTTGCTCATTAGTTATAATCTGTTACATCATTACCAGACCATGATAATAAAAGTCCTGTCCAAAGACAGTGCATTTCTTTTTAATAATTTCATTTATAGTCTTCTTTGTAGTTCACACACACGTATAGCATTAGATCTTGGAATCTAACTGGATGGTAATATGCCTCAAAGTTATCTGAGGTAAGTTATGATTCTCGAAAGCTTAGCCATAATGAAGTGGCGCAACGGTCTGTAACTCCATTATGTTTATTTAGTGTTATTATAAAAGCTCAAGTAAAAGAGTCTAAATATCTCCCAGATGATCTATATTAGCCTCAGCATTTCACACAAAACATGTAAAGGAATATCAATTAGCAGGAATTTCTGTCCTATTTGGTGAATTGCCTGTTCTTGGGGCTAAATCTGGCCTGACTAAATGTGTGCAGAGTAAACACTCATACAACATCCAAAGCACCCACTGCACGTCACCATGTGTGTCAATATAAGCTGATTGGCTCATCCCTCTCATTTTGAACCAACTCTGTGTCGTCCTCCCCATCTCTCCCAGCTGCTGCTCCAAGCCCAGGTGCTGCTGAGCTGGCTAACTCATGGATCACAATCAGGCCCCTCGTTCAACCCGGCAACATCCCTGTCAGTCTCTCCTGTCTCCCCAGGGCTCAGTCTGATCCCATTCCAGCCATCACACTGACTACAGCTGCCCGTGGCGCCACACTGGAATTGGATGGGCTGATGACTAGTGTGAATGGTCGATAACTGTCTCTACAATGTGCACAAAACAATGAAACTTACATCCCTGGATATCATTCTGTGGTGGCATCATAAGGTTGGTTTTGCAAATGTGTCAAAGGATTAAAAAGAGGCGTTAACAACATACAGAAGCAGTTCATTTGGGAGTGTCTTTATCATAATGCTCTAATGCCCTTCAAATAGGGAGGATGAGCTTTTGTGCAGCAGGCCTCGGCACCAATGGGTTAACTAATGATGGCATTAGTATGTGGGTGTGTGAATGAGTGTCCCTACGTGCGCATGTGCTTCTGTCTGTGTGCTATCATTTGTGTGTATATGTGTGTATGTGCCTTTCACAGGTGATCAGTCAAGGCTATCCACTCAGCCCTTCTCTTGCAGCCCCCTCATTACAGCCCACTATCTCCTCTAAACACCTGCAGCCCCACAGCCCACCTTCAGCTCTCAGGCCCACACGCTGCCTCTTTTTGTCCCAGTGCAGAAAGAGCCTGCCCATCACATCAATCTACTGCACTGTTTATATTTATGTACAGGAGAGAGGCTAAAAAAGGCCCCTCTTACTGTGGGCTTTATTGACTAAGCATTAAGTGGACATTATCAGGCGATAGCCTAGTTATTTATGAGGCGGTGATAAAGGCTGCAGGACTGAGTTATGTGAGAACCAGGGGCAGGATGAAAGCTGCTCATACAGCAGCACTGATACTCGACACTTGCCTCTCTCTGTTTGGCTGGAGAAGCACAGCAAATGCGCCAAACGGAGCTGAAACACCAAAGGATTTATGGGCGGTAAATTTATGCTCTCCATAGGTCAAACGAGGGGCTGTTTATCTGGGTTTCATTGTCACTGTTCCCGTGGCATGCGCCGCAGGTACTGAAATGTTCATATTTGCCTTAGGCCTGTAGCCAAAAAAAAAAGGGGGGGTGGGGGGATTCAGGTGCAGTATTCCATTGACCTTCTGAACTTTGTTTTGAATTTTCAGAGCAACACAGCAACATTATTTGAAGATACTGACATCAATTATGCATGACAGGGTACACCCCTCCTTAACTGTTATGCATGTTGAATACTTGTCTATTCCAGTGGTATGCTGTACCCTTGCACAAGAGGTCTGTGGCTGTCTTTGACCTTAGGTGGGAGGGTTGCATGTCTTACAGCTTCCTGACTGCCATTTGTTAGCTGCATACCACAACTCTTGAATCCTTTACATGGATTTTTTGCACGGTGCCCGAAGCATATTTGCGTCTTGTCTCTTGTATCTCCTCTAAACACACCTTCCTGCTCACAGTTTTGTAGCTCACATTGATTTGAAACACACACTGTCAACCACATTTTTAACATACATGCATCACCTCTCACCTCTGTGTACAGTAAATAGTACCATCTTTGCCTTGCCAAGACCATCTTTCTCCTCAATAAACCAGGTCAACAAACAAAAAGCAATTATGTTGGGCAGCTGCCGCCTGGGAGTAGGTAATTACAGTGCGGTGTGGACAGCTTCATTCTAAACAGGTACTAAAAGCATCATTAATCATCCTCCCTCTGATGCCTCGCCCTGGTCATGTGACACAGGCTGCTGATGAGTTGGGGAGGGGGATCCGCCTAAGGGGGGAAGGAACAAGACCTGATTGGCTCCTTACAGAAGTCCTTTTAGAGGTCAGCCAGTCAGCAGTGATGACCCGCCAATGACCTTGTATCACTTGACCCCCGAGGGCCCAAGGGTCACTCTCTCATATCAGTTGGAGAGCAGAGGCAGGAGGGAAGACGAATGACATACAGAGAGGGAAGAACAGTAGAAGAAACGGAGCGAGGGAAGACACACAGAAGGTTTGTGCAGAGGAGCATTGGGAGGGGTGAAGATGAAAAATAAAACAGTAGGCGTGAGGTTTGATTGAGCACCTGGTCTACTCCTTTTGCATAAAATGGCTGATGAAAAAAATGTGTTTTTATAGCAGCGAGGCCAGCCTGATGGCTGCTTCATTGCTACCCCCCTCCCTTCCTCTCACATCTCTTCCTTTCCCTCTCTCCTTTTCTCCCGGTCCATTGTCAAGCTGTCCTCAGGTTGGCTGAAAGGTTGATTACATCATCTGAATTTAATTAGTGAGTAGCAAAAACATCTGTAGCCTATGTGTGTTTATCGTTCATCAGTGTAAACACAAAATGGCCAGAGATTGCAAAATGTGAACACAGCCTTCCAAATCAATTTATTAATACACTTTTCCACTGAACTATTTGCCTATATGGCACCACTGCACATATTGTGTTTTTAAAACTGTGAAGCTGGCACGAGAATCAATCCTTTCTCTGATGAAATATAGACAAGATGGCGCCTGACAGAGACTTGATTGAGAAAAGTTCATGAACTGTTCGCTCACTGAGCGCAGACTGACACGGATGGCTGATTGACAGATGAAACACAAAGACACATCTGAAAGACAGAGCGCCAACGTCCTCAAACTGTAACCCATCCCCTTCTCCTCTGTCCCCCCTCTACTCACCCCTGCAGCCCCGCCCCTTCAACTCGGCTTTCCCTCTCCTCTCTCTCCATATGTCTATGAATCTGTCACTATGGCAACCTCACCCCAGGGGCAGAGGAGGAGGGTGTAGTCGTCGTTCAGACAAATAAGCATCGCTGGGCTCATTTATGATGGTTTGTTTAGGGATTATAATACACTGATGAGAGGTCAAAATTTGTGTACTTGCACATGTTTGGACATGAGCGTTTGTTTTAACCCATTCATTCCGAGCACATGTGGTAAAGCTGCAATGTAAACATATTGGAAGCAAAAAGGAATCAAAAACATGTATTTATTTAAGTCTTTTAATATGCTTATGCTTCATGATATTTGAGTAACACAACGAACATTTTGACAGACAGAATTCTTTTTTTAAATGTAAAACAAATGATAAAATGTAGACTGAAGGGAGTACATGCAGCATGCCACCACAAGACTGTTGCCATTAAATCAGTGGATCATATTAATGGCATCATTAGCATCGCTGGTCCTAGGTTATGGCTGATGTCTCAGATGCAGTATCAGCAAACTCTGTTAAGGCTCATTCCAATGCTTCCCCATTGTTTCCCTTCACTTTTTGCCTGTCTGCAACTTTTGAAAGGGCAATTCAAACTAGTGAGTAAACAGGGCTTCGTGGAAGAGGTCAGAGACTCCACACAATCAGATATGTAGTAGGGCCACCTTGGTTGATTTTACTGATGCGGCAGGATGCCACTGGGAGATACTGTGTACACTGAACATAATGCTCTCACACACTGCTACGACACAGCACCAGTCTATGGAAACAGGGAATTATCCTATGCAACACACTAGCAACCTTGACACAGTTTCACCTCTACATGCAACCCTTCTCACTCTATTCTCCCTACCATCCTCATAATACCTTACAATGACTTAAAGCCCCCCACTCCCCTTTTCAAGAGCAAATTTCTCTTTGCAGCCAGAAGTGCTGAGTGCTGCTGTTTGCTCTGTACACAGGAATTCGCTGAGGCTGTAAGCTGTCCCCAAACATCTGCTCCCTGGAGTGTAGCAGGAGAGGAGAGGCAAGGACTGGATTGGTGTGTAGCTTGTTCAGTAGCTCTGTCACAATGTGTTATGTATGGATTTGTAATTCAGCGTGTGTGTGTGTGTGTGTGTGTGTGTGTGTGTGTGTGTGTGTGTGTGTGTGTGTGTGTGTGTGTGTGTGAGCATGAATGCACGTGAGAGTGAACAATTATTTAAAATAGCTGCTTTGTATTTTTTTGAACGCTTTATTAGTAGCACCTCGGAAACAAAACAAATATTTGAGTAATTGTACACAGGGCACCCAAATATGCATTGGCACACACACACAGTGACACACACACTCACATAGAAACAGGTGCACTTCATTTTAACTTTCTTGATGCACAAATTGTTTGGTAGTCAAATATGTGAATGAGCTCGATCTAAAAAGACTAATAGTGCAAGAAAGTCTTTGCAAATAAATAAAAACAGTAAAATCAGACGAGCAGAAAAAAACTAAAAAGGGAGGTGAACATTCAAAAGGTCTGTAATTACAACAACAACAACAACAACAACAACAACAACAACAACAACGAAAACAACAACTGAACTATCTATAAGTGCTTCACATAGAGTGAGAAAGAGCTTAACTTGATACATTGATTGTATTCCCCTGAGCACTGGTGAGGATATTACATGCATATTATGCATTAAGTTAATTTTAGGTCAACTTAGCATTAATTACAATGAGTTAAAAAGGAACCCACAGCATATGTGTGAATTGAAAAAGTAGTTTAAGATATTCTGTAAACCGTATATGTTCTCTCATTGCTCATACCATGCAGCACTCCTCAGGAGATTTGAAAAAGCTGCCTTTGAAATAGAAGACAATACCGAATATGGTCAATATTCTTCTCATGATGAACCATCCCATGATTTAATTGAATATCTCAATTAGAGTGTTTTACCAGAAGAAGACAAATTAACAGGTAACTTCACTGTTATAAATAATGTTGAGCTATTGTATTTCATTATAAAAATATTCCTTATGGATTAATTAAAGGAGTTTAATAAAGTACATTTTGTAAGGAATTTCATTACAAGACATTATTTCTGCAGGAAGGGAAAAAAATAAAAGGGGAAAGAAATGTGTTCAACTTGTTCAATGTCACCATTGTTTCTACCTGTGGCAGTAATACATTTACAGCTGAGTTATTTTGGTTTTATTTTCCTTCCATTTACCATGTGTTTGGCCCCGTATAAGCAAAGCACAGCTGTCAGTCTCGTGAACAAACCGTACATCTTCAGGAAGAAATTACAGAAGAGCACAAATTCATCAGAGTAGAGTCACACTCAAATGCTTTCAAACTAAATGTCAGGTCTGAACAAACAATGCGGTTCGCCTTTCATCAATTGAGAGGCAAATGCTGAAGCTGCCATGGAATGAAATTAAAGTGATAGTGCACCCAAATAAATCAGCTCTTCTTTTCACCTTCACCTCAACCCTATAACTCAGATTACGTTTTCTTTCCCTCCACACATTTTCTCCACTATTTTAAATGAATGTGTATTTCTAAGTGAATCTATTATACAGTAGAGGCTCTGATTAAGTAAGGTAAGATTTTTTTTCAAGTCTGACTGCACACCTGCTGCAAGCATCCTCTACACATTAAAACATGTAACTTGAAGCCCTGTGGCAAGGGAACATATTTGCACAAGATGATTAAAGAGTTTAAAATAAGGTCAACCAAACATACTTCTCAGTAGGAAGGGAACATGAGGGACCATTACTACAAACTTTTCCTCACATTGTTTCATCATCCTTGTCCTCAGCATACTAACCTTCACAAGTGCACACTCATTTGCATTCAAAAAGGACACATTTGATGGTTTTGTTAAACATTCCACTTTGTGCTATTTTGTTTATAGTAAAGCGACCTTAATGGTGTGTATTTTGTTTATATGCAAATACTAAATAAATTGGGCTCAACACATTATTCGTCTGGCTAGCATGTAAAATCATTCATATCAATTACAAATAAAACTTGCAAAAAATGTTTGCACTGTCAAAATGTCCTCTGCAGACCTTTAAGTGTATTCCTTTCTACCTTTCAGTTAATATTAATGAGAAGAACATTATAAGCTATATTGTTTGTAGAGGATTAATGTCTAAATTCATCAACAATTATGTAAGCGGATATGCATGAAATATATAACCAGCGAGGGTGTTATGAATAGTTGTTCTAAATCGTGTTTATAGTGGCTGAGAAATGGAATCATATTAGGTATTCAGCATGCTCAAGTAACTTTAATTTGTCAACTTTGTAATTAAAAATAGGTCTGTAGTTTATATCTAAAAACATATTGCGTGAAAAGACTCCTTCTTCCAGTTCATAAAGTGAGCCAAGAGCATATTTTTTGGCTTATTAAAATAAGAGATTGGGCAAAAATTAGGTTAGCTCTAGGTGTAGAAATAATGCATTATGTGGAGTATGAAATTATAATATGAACAATTATCCTATGGCCCAGTCGCCCATCTATTCAGCTGGATGAAATATCGTGTGTAGAAACAGACACCCAGAACAAAAGCGTTCCGAGTTTTGTTGGGAGGGGGGGAAGAGAAAAATATATAAAGAAAAAAGTAATCTCAGACTTCGAGGTCATCCAAATGAATGGTGCATCTTTCTCTCTCCGAGCCGCTGACCGGGTCATCGTTATCCCGAGGCAAGACAAAGGTCAATAGGTGAGAGGTGAACTCCAGTGTAACTGCATATTTTAGCTTCGTGTCTACTCCTGCGTATTGCAGAGGAGCAACTTTCTAATAATTATCTTATTAGTATTTTTTACACGCTAAATTTGAATGAGGACACGTAAAAAGGGGATTGAAACGGACCTAATTTATTCATTTTGTTTCTCGCTCTTTATTTCTAAGCGACACCCAACTGGTTTACGGTTTAATTCCTTTGTTGTCATTAACATCCGCGGTGGATCTACTAACGTTCATATCCCGAGCAAACACCACTAATTGAAAGCTAAACAAAAATATTCCCACATATAGAATTAATGTGGCTGATGGTCTCATATCTTGATATTTGAATAGACATTAACATGACAGAAACGCATTGCGATCCGGGAACATAACAGTGTTTAAGGGCCGAGTTTACAATCATTTACTTTATATGAGATGAGATGTGAATCCGGAAGGAATATTTAGCAGCCCGAGCTGCTGGGGCAACACAATTTATTGGTTGATCTGCAAAACAGCACAGACAGCGTTTTATTGTCTGCTCTCCCGCATGAGTGTTCAGGCAAAATTATCATTTTCTGATGCATGTATATAGAGGTAATAAAAGACGCAACAACTCCCGATCGTGATGTTTCTACATCCCATTAACATGCAGTTACAGATGCATGCAAATGCTCGCAGAATTGTGCCTCGAATAGATGGATCACCACCACGGATCAATAGTTCGAATATAAGCGATCAATAAACCTATCAGTCAATTATGGTTTTAATCTTTCCGTGGAGGAAAATCCTAAAACCAATACACAACAAAAAGCTCTTTTAAATTAGAATGATAATTATTGTCTAACATGTTGAGGATGTGATTTTTCTACAACAGGTGCATCTGACTTTTTCCTCAAATGTGTCAGAGACAAACGAATGTCAAAGCAAAGAGAAAAAAGAAAGCTCCATTAAGCTACAACTTAAATTGATTGAGAAAGCAATGTGCGATCTGGTGAAATAAATAGTACAACTGACTTAATATGTAGTTCCTGTCTTAGCAAACTGAAAAAACATGATCAAATGAAGACCTTAAATAAATAAAAATAATATACATTTTAAACAAAACTAGGAGCAACGTGTCCTGTTGATCATATATATATACGTAAATTCAGTTCCTGGACAAATTGTCCAAAATAAATAAGCAAATAGTCTGCCACAGTTTCTATGGGCAATTAATATAATTTTGTTTCCTTGTTTACATTGTCTAGAGAGGATGCAATGACTCGAATTTTAATATTCAAATCAGAGCGCCAGACTGAAGCCGGGGGAGGAAGACAAATTGTTTTGACCCGTTCTTGCATGAAGAAACTTGGCATTGCGCTTCTTGCGATAAGCATCCATCGTGGTAAGCAAATAAAGGTGAAGCCTGATTGAAACCGATGCAAACTGGAATCAAAACATCTGCAGGCAGGCGCCCGTGCATGTGTGACGCGCTGTGCAGCTCCTGCGGTTCAGGAGTTCAGGGGCAGGTGTTTTGGCGGGGTCGGTCCAGGAGAGGGGCAGGTGTCCAAAAAGTCGGCATTTGAATTCGCAGCCGCGGGCCCCGGGTCGGAGAGCAGCCCGTCTCTCTGTAATTTCTTCTGCTTCATGCGTCTGTTCTGAAACCAAACTTTCACCTGCGTCTCGCTGAGCTGCAGGGCGCCGGCCACCTCCACCCGCCTGGCCCGACTCAGGTACTTGTTGAAGTGGAACTCCTTCTCCAGCTCGGTCAGCTGCTTGGTGCTGAAGCTGGTCCTCGGGGCCCCGTTCACCGTGGGCTGGCCATCCGTGCACATGCGGCTGCTTCCAGCCTCAACAGCACCGAGGCCCGAGCCAATACTGAACCCACGGCTCATGTGCATCCTGACTGTGAACAGAACACATGAAAACAGTCGTCAGCAAGATCAATGAGGTTACCCACAAAAGAAGCACAAAACCCTTTTGAATACAATTATACACGCACTTTTCCAGGAAATAAAATGAACAATTATTCCAGGGCTGAAACAGGAACCAGTCATTTAAGTCAAGCCATTTATAGTTTTAACTTTTGTATAAATCCTCAGAAATGTTATTAAATGTTTATATGTCTAGACTGCTCTCGTAATATGTGTTATAATACAAAATACAAAAATAATATTAAAACGTGTTTTTGATATTGAAGAAATTAGTTCTAACATCCATTAAACTATTTTCCAAGATTTTGATTTGTAGGAATTGGTGCTCAGCCAGTTGGTTGATTTAAAGTTTTACCCATAAGTCATTTTTCTGTCTGTGTAGTCGTATTTCACCGAACTATCAACTTTAGCAGAAGCCTATAGGCACATTTTAAAATATTTTGCTGCTATCAAATAGGAATTGTGTGTTATCTAACAAAAGAGAAGAAACAAGTTGCAGACAAGATGAGATTTGAATCGACACCTCTGACTTGGAAACATTTTATAGGCTTCACATTTATGTTCTTAAGGTATTGCTTTTATAGCGGGTGCAAGACAAGATCACCAAATAGTTGAACAATGTATGTCGCTGTATATTGCAGATAAAAGTTGTCGAGTCAAAACAACTTTGTATCGTTTACAGTCCATTAACTGTATTCATCAGAATCATTAATAATTTGCCTTTAGGCCTTTCTGTGTCAATGACAGTTTAACAGTTTACAAATCCTTTCAAACACTGCATTAATGACAAATGTCTCCACTTTTTCCTCTGAGGTTTCTGGGTCACACATTAAAGTATCATCTGTGCTACTTATGTGCAATGAATGACAGGAACCGCAGCTATATCTTGATTTTTCATTGCTGACATTGTGGCTAAGTCGCCAGTGTATCTTTGCCTCTGAGAAAATGTGCTGCTGCTGCATAATGGAGTCAGCGTGCCAGGTGTAGAGCAATGTCTCCCACCACAATTCATAGGGAGGAAGGTTAACAGGCCTCTAGCCACTTGGAAAAGCATAGCAGATGGAAAGGTCAGTTGTAGGATAAATGTCGACATCTGTGTTTTAAGAAAATGAATGTCAAGGTAACCAAGCCTGAGAATTAGAGGGCAGTGTATATGAAGAACCAATACAGACGAACTGTAATTAAGAACTTCAGCTTTCAGGAGTGCAAATCACATGCACATTCTGATTAATGGCGCCAAAGATAATAGAATTGATGCCGCCAGAAGGCATAAAAGAATCAAACTAAATATTTGAGAAATGACTTGCATGCTTAAAAATAGCCAGGCTGCAAAGGGAATGGAAGGGCCTTCCAAGGCAAGGAGAGGGAAGAAGAAAAGGGATAGATCGATACACATTGCCTCAGTCATCTGGGCATCCAGCCCACAGTAATTCAGGTGCTGTCAAAGCATAATTGAAGAATGACGCACTGGGAGTATATACACTGAGCCAAGAGATCAGGTTACTGCAGGTCTGTGGAGGCCTTTCAACGTGGAAAGATACGCGAGACTTTCTTTGGTGCCAAAACCAATACAACCTCAGAGGAAAGCGTACTTTCACTAATGACTCTTTTACAAGTTACACAGTAGCTCTAATGAGTTACTCCTACAGATGATCCCCTTCAGAGACATAGAGAAAGAGGTTAAAAAGATACTAACAGTACTGAGAGGAAATGTGTGTGCGTGGGTGGTTGTTAGTAAATGGCTTTCTCAAGAGCTCGGATTTGGATCAGATGAGTGGCTAATGTGTTTTATGAATAAAATGACTCCTCGACCAGTGAAATGTGTTGTTGTAACCTCTTCCTCCCTCACAGTGGCATCATCAGAGTTTGTTGCATGTACATTGCAATTTACAGTTCATGATTTCTCCATCAGATAATATTGATATACTCAAATGAAAGGCAATGTCTTCTTTTGCCTCTGTACTCCTGCCTTGATATTAAATGATGTTTCACAAGTTATATGATTGATCATAAATGACCATGCAAGAAAGGGTTATCAAAAGGGTAAAAATCGTTTTATGAAGCCACATCAAATGTTGTGAGGTCACATTTTGGGCACACTGACTTAAATATGAATCATTATCAAAAACAATGCGTTTAGTCCACATCATTCAAAAATATTAATGTGAATTTGGTTGCAGAGTTTGTTTATTGCAGCCCTCACAGAGAGGCATGGCCTTTTCTCCACAAACAGTAGTGCTAATGACCCGCCTGCATCTTTGGTCACTGAACATTTGGGTCAGCTGCACCCTTCAGCAGACAGATAATGTGCAATGGGAAAAGAAAAAACTGGACCACCACTGTAGTAAATCTTTTCACATAAAATGAATGAAACCCAACCCAGGTCCAGTGGCAAGTCAGTCAACTGACATTATTGATCGATTGAGTGATCTATATAAGATGCTATTACTCATATAACATTGATGATTGATAGGTATTTTTCACATTAGCAAGCTATTGGTAATTTTTAAGCCTGGGATATGTATTCTTCTGTGGGCTCTGTGCCCAGGACTCATCAGTCAGGGAAATGATGATCTGTGACAGCAATTATGTTAAAAAGGTGGACACATGTAAAGGTGCTGCAAACTGAAATCAATACGCAAGAGCTTTCATTACAAACAGACAACTAATCAATACTCAGGGAGCACTCCAAATTACAGGAGTAAGTTTTACTCAACTTCCTGTGAGTCTCGACAGGCAGTGCTCTGTTGCATTATTCAAAGACTACTGGTTAGTAAGGGCAAGGGTAAATAATTTATCCTTTTCCGGGTTGAATATAGCCTACAGTGAGGCTAAGCAGGCCTTTGACTATACTCCTCCCTCCTTGTGTGCACAGTCTAACTCCTGCTTGTAACAGCAGATGGAGCGACAATGTTAAAGAACAGACTCACATTAACATGGAACCGTTAAGGAAATAGTGACCGACTCCTCATGTGCATATTCAAATGTGCCTCGACTAAACAACTAGTGCAGCCTCTCAAACGTTTTGATATTCCTTCACACGTTTTACATTATTTATTTTCAATGTACCTTCAATGTTGTGGACGGAGGAAATTGTGGACGATGACGCACAAAACACGTCAGCTATTCATTCTCTCTCCCTTTTTTTTAAAGCATGAAGAGAAAACTTCGACCAAACTTTCCCCAACTATGAATTGAAGTTAATCAAAGCTAAATATTAAACATAAACTCAATCCTAAACATGAATATCCTGAATACATTTAGTAACTTTATTCCTCCTCTTGTCAAAAACGTACCCGCTCGGTGCTGACTCCTCTTCACTCTCATCCACTCAAAAGTGTTACTGCTTACATCCATATGAGCTACGTTAAAGTCCGAGCCAGCTGATCTCCCCATAGCGACGTGAATCTCGGGGCCATTATGGGAGCAGCTTTGAATTGTCTCAGTAAGTGACCCAAAGCCGGATTGTAGCGTTTCGTTGTTACTTGACGCGCAGTATGATCCGCGTCCTGCAGAGCCCTGCCCCTGCGCCCTGCACCGCCAGGGGACACGGGACGAGTGGGGGCAGGCCGGTGTCGAGAAGCCCTCGAGAGCCTCACACGGTGGTGGAGGAGGAGGAGGGCTGTCCAAAGAGGTGCACAGAGTCAAACTGTTGGAGAGAGTTAAGTACCGGGGATGCGGAGTATTACATCTTGAGGCTACTTCCACCTCCAGGTTCCCCTCCACATCATGACTGTCGAGTTCAGGGAGAGTCCTGCCGTTCAGGTCCCGGTTTATGACCTCTTTTGCTCGGCAGCAGCCCGTGAACAGAGGGCTTCTCTTCCCTTCGGCCGTTAACTCTTGATAGGAAGTCATTATCACCTCTTCCCTGCATAATCATTGGACGGGGTTGCACTTCATGCCCGGCCTCTCATGCATCCAAGTAACGCATGGTCAGGCGGCTGGACGACCGTGGGGACATTCCTCAGAGGAGAAACAGCAGTCCCTGATTGATGGAGATGACGTGCCCTCCTGGTCTCGGCCAATAGCCGGACATCTCTGTCATCAGAGAGGACAACACTGATTAAACCGAGTTGAGAAACTCACTTCAGGTCATCATTTTAATTGTGTCCGAGCACAAAGAGTGGCAGGCCATAGCTACTAACACTACAAAACATCCTTAAACAGCGAGGAAGTTCTCCAACAGCAGCAGAGGACGCTAGGGCCTTCATGGGCCTCTCACCTGCGTTCAGGTAGGAAATTACGTCAGGAGTGTTTATTTCACACACAAAGAACGAGATACATTTTCAAGACAACAAAGAACATTTATTTGATCCCAAAGCTAGATTAGCATAGGCCTATATTGATGCAGCTAATGGATTATGCTAATGTGTGGAGGCTTCTTGAAAACCCGAGGCCCTATTTAGCGAAGGGCTTAGGTCATGTGAAAGGCACACTTAATGGGTTCAGAGGTCGTGACAGCTGCTATTTAGAAGTTCAGTGGCAGCAGATTTGTAATTAGCCTCGAACAAATACAAAAATGGCTTCGAGCAGAGATCAAGATGTTGTAACGACAGAAAGGACATGTTCATATCGAGGTTAAAGTAGCTCCTCCGCTGGATTAGCTTGTCCATGCGCTAAAAAAAGAGCCCAGAATCTGTTTTAGTCCTGTGCCTTTTTTTTCTTCTTCTTCTCAATACAATTGCGTGTTTACTCAGTCCTGAATCGCCGTGTGATACTTTTCATGCATGTGCAAATAACGCTACATGCGGCTATTCAAACTTGAGTGACATAAACAAACACAACAAAAAACTCTCCATAACTACATACACAAGAAGAATACACCAAGCCCACGACTTCACCTGCACTGCCCTGAAACACATGCAAATAATAAAACCGGCCTGTGCTGCAGCACACAGGAACACAGCAGCCCAGTGTTGTCACCTCCGCCCAGAAGTGAAAATGTCAATGAGCTCCACAGCAGCAGACGTTTTTTGTTTTTTCTTCACGGAAATCTGGTGACCTACTTTCCAATATACACGTGTGGTAGAGCCTCCAAGCATTCATTGAAAACATACGGAATTAATGGAGCTATATATAACATGTCAATGTTTAATCCACAAACCTTTTAAATTGTTTTGCTTTCAGTCCAAACTGAAGAGACTTTGTTTTATATTTTCATAAATGTGTATACCTTAACCATTTTTTTTCCTGTGGTTGGAATACAAATGATCACTAAAGCCTAGCCATTTAAAATTAATTTTACTCAAAGTAAATGTGTGTTATTTAGATATTTTTTCTGAATGTTTCCTGTCCCAATCAATTAAAAAAAATACATACAGCCAATTAATTAATTAATTAATTATTTTTAAATAATTACATTTGACTTGTAATCATTGTTATTTTCTCAAACTGAGATAACCATACAACACTCCCACCCATAGCATTTAACAACAACCTAAATATTAAACAATGGCAGATTACTGATGTTATAGTTTCATTTGAACAATATCACCTATTTATTTTAAGTCTGCAGTAATTACAAAATAATTCAGCGTAATGAACAACTTCTAACTGCATTCTTACCACACAGAAATATGGTCCCAGCTGTGGGAGTTAATGGGATTCTACAGGCAGCGATGTGCTGAATGACTGAGTGCAATATATCCCTTCTCTCCATGCATTTGCAGGGCGCACTGATCCATCTTCATGTCAGCTCGGAGGTTACTCAGGGTTCACACGCTAGCTTGTTTCTCTCCTCCACACTCAATAAATAAATCTCTGCAGCTTTCTGTTTACCGCCTGAATATAAATTTGTTTGCAGTCGATCGAAGACCTGTGCGGAGGTATTAGAAATTGTATTTCTGTAATGGCTTTCTGCATAGGGAGGGGGGTTGCAGATAGGGGAAAGAAGAAGAACAAGAAGAAGAAGAATGGAAAAAAAAACTGAACAATGTCTGTTTTCCCCAACGCAAACAAATTGTGTGTTTTAAAATGCATCAGCCTCAGCCCATTGCAGCCCTCGGACGTATTCAAATTACATTTAAAACCAAGTAACCTTTTTATCATGTAGGACGACAACAGCAATCCGTGTTTGTTCCCTAGAAGTGCCATATGTTTGATTAGCATATTTGAAGTGTTTTTCCACATCACTTCCCAACACCTTTTATGCAACAGAAGTTATATGATCACATTTAGCACACAAAAACAAGACATCTATAGCTGAGGCTCATTCCTCTGGACAGCTTGTATCCCCTAAACCACAAATTCTGCATGAAAAAATAAGAAAGAGAATATTCCTACAATTTAAGTGAAGTAGATCCAATTCTAAAGGAAATTCCCCTCAAACCAAAGTTTGCATGCTATCAACACACAGACCAGAATTGTGAACATTCTGCCCCCAACCCTGAAAACATCACTTAAGAAGTCAGCGCAGGCGTTTTCCATCATGATCACTATTGTCTCTATTGTTTTGACTGGAGGTGAAGCAAACATGGCAGCCCTTGGGTGGCTGTGTCAGGAGGCAGGAGGAGGGAGAGAATATTGACTGATGCTAATTTGTTTTGCGTCCATGCTCTGATGTGTGTCAATAGGCAGTTGAGGCCCTGGGATAAAGCAGCCGTGCTCGGATTACCTCCGTGGTTTGAATTGAACCCCTCATCCTTCTGCTGCTGACATGATGCTACTGGCCGCCATTGACACCAGACCCTTGTCCCTCCAACACTGTCAAGCCTCATTATATGTCAGCTCTTGACCCTCACAAGACTGGGAATTAACCAGCGCTGACAGACGACTGTCACCAGCACCCAGAGAGGTCACTGCCGTTAATGCAGTTCCAGGAGGGAAAGATGACAGCCATCTTTGCCATGTTTATGGAGCTCAGGCTCATCAATGTGGCATCATGATAGAGCTGTAATGTGGCAAAAAGAAATAAAGAGAGAGAAAGGGTCAGAGCACTGCTGAGGCAGAGGCAGACAGATATTCAAGTGTGGCACATTGACCGGTTGAAAGATGGCTATCTGTATGATTGATAGAGCATGTCTGTGTTTTTCAAATATTGACATTTTTGAGAAATAGTGGTGTCAGGAGTGAGGTTTGGCTCAGTGTATACCCAGCCCACACACAATTTAGGGAATAACATCTGAAAACAAAAAAATCCATCCAGTCCCGTTGTAAAATTCTAATAAGTGTCCTTGCTACGTTGTTGAATGGTTGGAAATATGTCCCGGTTCAGGAAGTGTAATCATAAATCCAATGCAACTACAGTGTAAATGGCTAGGGACAGATAACTGCATTCTGCACAGGCTCAACAGTGTGACAATGAAGCAATACCTTGCTAATACCGGGACTTTTCAAACAACAGCCTGTATGCACTGCAGTGCTTCACAGCTTCAGTGAGCCAAGAGGCTTCGAGTCGGCTGAATCCCAAACATCATGACAACAAGCCATCAGTCATCCTCCCTCCAAGCTGCTGCGCACACTTGTGTGTTTCCGGAGTTCTTACTGTGGGAAATGAGCGGGGTTAAACATGAAACAGGAGGAAATGTTCATCATTGCAGCACACTGTGTAAAATTCTCCCTCATGCAGCATAGTTTTCGCTGCAGGGAAAGAGTAGGAGTGGTTTTTATTTTTTAGTATTTAAACATCCCCTGCTTGTTCACAATGCAGATCAGTAGTCTCCTGTGCATGCTAATCATGGTTGATAGCAAAAATGCTGATATAAAAATGACACTGTATTAATAAAGCGCTAATCTTCTATTTGGGCTCAGGAAGGATTATTCCTGCAGTCATAAGAGGAGAGATGTCAACCTTATAACATATCTAGATGTCTATCTAGATGAATGAAGTACTGGATATTTACAATATCAAAAATATTAGTTTAATGTCTGGTTAAGTAGATTTACAGTTGCACATTTATCACTGTCTGACAGTGTCATATAATCTGTCTCAGCATGCCCTTCGCTGACGCTATATGATGTTTACATTGAAGAACATTTTCAAACTCAAGACTCCATGAATTTTAGGTGGAAATATTTGATGTCTTGTGCATCATTTCTACATGCTAACCAAAGATGCAGACTGAAATATTTTGTATAAACTTAATGTTCGGCTTCACAGCATAGGTTTGTAACAACCACTGTCGAACACTAATATGACACTTTGACATCGTAAAATTATTCTTTCAAAAGTTTAGTTTTAACATTTGAGGTTCAATAGGGATTAAAAAGGAATTCAAAATAACAAAATGTCGATCTGGATTTCTTGACAACAGATTTCTAGATCCACCTGCTGTATGTGTAAAAAATTCATTTCCAAATGTATTAATGTTTTTCATATTTGTTGTTCCATATTTTATGATTTGACAAATATCCAAAGGCTATGCAACACTCAAAAAGAGACAAATGTTATGTGTCATATGTTATTCTAATATTGGTCATATTTTAAATGTATTAGACCCCAGACACTTGTTGGGGGTTTGGAAGATCCATGAAAAGAACTGTCAACACCAATCTCAGATTTAGAGCAGATGAAATTCAAAGTATTTCGACGTACATAGATCTGGGTTTCTGTGGCCCAAAAGTTGGTTAACAGGCAAATACAATTTTACTATGCATGTTCTTTGAGCTGCAAGAGGGTCAAGCTCTCAAGGACCTCAAACAAAAAACATACACTGGACATTTTAAACGTTGAATATCAGTATTCTGAAACTGTTGATATTTGCAAATTTTATTATGTGAGATTTTTTCACACATATTTTATGAGAGAACAACCAAAATAAAGCGTACATTGATTAGATTCTTTGTGATGAAGCCGTTGGGTGTTAAATAATTCCTGGGTGATCGATAACGGTCAACATGTGACATTTAGCGGGGTGACTGCTGTGATTACAAGTTCATTCATTTAACCGAAGCCCATCAGAGGAAGAAGTGATCTCCAGCAGGTGACTCGCTCCCTGTGCACACTGCCGCTCACCACAGCTGAGACAGTTTCATCACCAACTTACCTTTTTTATTGTCACCGATCATCCTTAACTGGGAAGCATTTAAAACGTCATTGATCTTGATAATGCTGTGCCGTAATATGACAGTAACAGTTGTATGAGATTCAGGAAGTCAAATTTCCAAGATTGATGAGTCGTAGCAGTTGAGTTATAATCCATCTACATGAGTAATGCTCAGGCTCTGTTCCACATGAAGGGGCAGACAAATAAATAAAACCCATAAAGGTGACACAGGAAATTGATACTTAACAATCATCTTGAGCAACAAGCACCTGGAGAGACTGGTGGGCAGCCGTAACTGCTGTGGAGGGAAAAGGCTGAGAAGGTTAATAGGTCATAAAAAGAACAAAACCTCCTAAAGGCCGGGCATTAAAGTTCAGGGTTTTGCTCAACAATGTAGCAAAGTATCCCATGTAACAGTCACACTGTAGTAAGGTTTATTACTATTATTTTCATCTTACAAATCATTTAACTATCAAACATAATGATTATTAAAAACTATATTTACAAATTACTCACCAAATATATTGAGATTGTAGCTATTGAGGTCTTGCCCTTGGTTGTGTTAATACTGTCAAGAAGAATTCTATTATTTGAAGGATTTTTTTATTTACAAAAGGAGTCTCTGTTGTCATGAACTTAAACAGGCTCGGACCAATGTGGTAATAGATTATGGCAGCCTTAAGTGATTTTTATAATACTTCGGTCATGTTTCAATGTAAATGTAAACTCTTCGGACACAGTGAGAGCTAGCAGTTAGTTCTTTCATCAAACTTTTCTTTGTAAGGATAGTGTCTGTGTTATTTTACAATTCTGGTTTGTATATATAAAGTCCCTTCATCGGTCATCTATAAATCACCATGAATTATTGATACAAGACTACAGTACCCGCATCTTTTTAGAGTACCTTGTAGAAAATACCATATCGCATTTTATACGATGTAAATGACCACAAATACAAAAAACATACAATATTATATTAAACCTTAACCTCAAATAATCTTAAATTGTTGAATATTTAATTATTACAATCTTCAGGACTAAACTGTTGAATTGTTTTTATTAATTTGCTGCTTTCTATATAATATTTTAGGCTGAAATGAGATGTAAAAGTAGGAATTCAGTGTTTTCATTTTAACATTTGTGCATGTTATATGTTTGTACATATTCGGTGATATATTGAGAGAATAAATCATTATTTAGTGATAAATGTTCAGTCAAATTGATTCTCTTGGTATTGTTTGCCATGGGCTATCTCAACCTTATATCCTGTTCTGAATGTGTTTTCTCTCTGTGTTTCAGGAGCCTCGGCCCTCTCTCAGCGCCCAGATGACCTGAAGTTTATTCAACAATCAGTGAAGCTGAATACCAGTCTATCCCCCAGACCCATTGCACTGAGCTGTCTGTTTCTGGTGTTGCCATTGTTGAAAAACTCTGATGTTTTTTTTGCTTCGATTTCTGCATTAGTTGATTTTCTCTGTCAACTATTTTCTTATAAATAAATCACATTGAATGTTACTGTAAGTGATTCAGCAGCTTTTTCTTTAGCAAACGTTGGGTCAATGTGGTATGTTGCTCATTGCGTCCCCCCAGACAAGTGGAAACAGCAGTGCGTTCAAAATGCTTTAGAAATGTGTAAATCCTGGCATTAATTAGTGACGCGAATAAACGCATGTTGGGACTGTAATGATGAAGATATACAAATAAAAACAGAGACTAAAGCATTCCCAAAGTACTGTTCAAGTGATGAGAGAAAGAGGTGTGAATGTTGCATGGATGAATCTTTGGGGACTCAGCTCAACAGTCTATGAGAGAATAAACAGGCAGAGCAAACACACACATAGATGATTTGCATTTATTATTATTATAATGTTTTTCCTCTAATAGTGATCTCCAAATAAAGGTTGGAATACCTACATCATAACATTAGACTGCAGTTGACACCAGCAGCTTATACTGTGATGGTTATAGTTTTCAGGCTTTACATTTGTTTAGCACAGGGGCAAATGCTTTGAGAGATACTTAAAGCTGCACGCCTATGTTAAAGACGCAGCCGTTTTCTTTTCATGGCAGCTTAAGAGAGTCTTGATGCATAGAACATGTTTCAAGTCTTACCACAAAATCAGTTTCACAACAGCTGCAGATTGGACAGTGGTACATCAGTCACTGTAAAGGACATCACGCAAAATCTTGAAATTAATGATGGACCGTAACCAAAGCTGGTTTCATGGCACCACGACTGGCATAATTTATCACTTCAAAGAACCTCTTAATGCAATGCTCCAGTCTGATCAAAGCCCAGAATTTTTCGAACAAAATAACAAGGATTTTTGGCTTTCAAGATCTGCCCTCATGAAAACAGATGTCATCACACTGGGGTCAAGTGAGCAAAAAGGAAATAATGAGTTTAGTTGCTAAGTGGGAGCGAGCCAATGTGAGAACAACTGGCTAACTTAATGTTCAAATGGAAGTAGACTGTTCCCCCTAGCACTGGGGCCCTTGGGGGGGGGGGGGGTGCTTTCCTTGACCCTTGGGGATCCCCCTTGACCCCGTCCACTGAATTACTGCACTTCAGTGCATGGATCCTTCTGGCTTCAAGGTTTGGAAAGAGAATGTGGTGAGGAACCAGAGGTAAAGTTCCTATTGAGCCTTGGCTCCATTAACACCATAAATCACCCGGCATATGCAAGAATCTCAGGAATCCAACACTGTGTGCTTCTCCTTCTTCACAATTTCCCCTCCTCTCTCCCTCTCTCTCTCTCTCTCTCTCTCTCTCTCTCTCTCTCTCTGTAGGCGACTTATTTAAAAGGGAGAACTTTTTCTTCGTCTATTTCTCTTGCCTTTATTACTTTTCTCTAAAATTACGTCACCATCTCTCTGATACAGTTAAAGTGTAGACCTCATTTTATAGAGTCATAGCAATGTATAGCTCCCATGATACCTACTGAGTAAGTCTGAAATGGTGTCAAATATTTACCAAAATGACAGCTGATCCACGGGCTGATTAGCTAATGAATTAGGAGCGAGAGGTAATTCTATCCAGGACCACCCGGGGATCATCTTTCTCATTTCATTGCTGTCAGTAGTTCTCTGTGACAGCTCATTCACTGTGAAGCCACTGATATAAAAGTGCCAGCATGTCCAAATAATGTGTGATGTTGTGTTAGGAGTATTAACACTCCTGCTCACATTATCAAGTGTAAGAGGAGTTTCACTCCATCATGAAAGTTGTTGTCTGTGTTTGACGTGTAAAGCTGTCGAGTCCCAAGAGAACCTGTGGCCTACTTCTGTCAAATGAACGCACAATTCCCTGTGTGAGTAATTTAGCCGAGTGGAAATCATGAAGTCAGATAAAGCAAGAAAAAAAAATGTCTCTGTGACATCATTTTCATGTGAGAATCCCCTTGTCTCAACGGCACAGTGGATGTTGTTAAAAAACAACGTCTGATTATTCTTTAAGATAATATGTTGTCATTAGTGATTGAACCTTATTGGTCTGTTGTGGCCTATGGGCTGCTGGAAGGACGTCTAAGCTACACAACTAACATGGCCCCTGAGAGGGAGGCCAGCCCCGACTTGCAGCACTACAATTTGGCTATTGAAAAGGCAAGCGTTGGGAAGGAGGAGGCAACAGATCTTGTCATGGTGCCCAGTGGGTTCAGACTTGTGGTTGGAGTGCTGGAAAGACTGCCTTGTCTCAGTGATTAATGGTGGGGAACTCGGAGGCAGGAGCGAGGAAGAGGCTTATGTGGCAAGATTGTGCAACTTGAATGCACAATACTGTAGAGTTTTCAATGAATCTAAAGCATGCCTTTATTTGATTACTTTCCGATTTTTTTCCCCCCTTTGGGATGTAGTCCAGGAATCCTTAATCATGAAATACTGCTGGAAAAATGTAACTCTAATCAGCGATGAATAGGGTAAGCATTGCACAAGAGCTACAGTTTTCCCAAATGCATTTATTAAGCATGTACACTATATGACATCTCAATTAATCAAGAGCTGTATCAAAGACTTGCTGTATCCTTTAATGACTTTAACAAAAATATAACATTGGTCGATGTGAACATTTTATCACAGTTAAAACATTTTACACAAATTACCTGCTATTAACAGTAGATAATAAAACAGGGGCCAAATGTGACACTTAGAAAATATGACAACCACTTAGCTATTCTCTGACAACAGAAGGAAATAGAAAAAAAATACTGTTAATATGATTCACACATGCGTTTAACATGCAACAACAATATAAATGAAACAATGACAAAATTACAGCAAAGGGTGTCATTTGAAATAGCTTGAATGTCTTGTTCATGCAGTGTACGTACAATACGAGCAGCAAGTTTAACCTGCAGTCTTCCACGCCTGAGAAACACAAATGATATCACTGTAGCTCTGCTTTAATTAAGATATGTTCATAGTTTAATTAAAATGTTTCATGAATGGCGAACGTTAAGGGGATTTCAACCCGGGGATGCTAATAAGACATACCGCAGTCTTTCATAAGTAAGTGAAAGTGGATATATCATTGAGATTTGGATGAGCACAGGAGGGATGGCCATTATGGGGCCCTAGGGCCAGTTTAAAATGCCAGCATAGTGATGACTATCTACGGCTGTACAGGAAGGAGGTGGACCATTTGCAACAGATGGAAGTATGCCGCATTGATGGGACAGGTATGCAGGTTGAACACACTGACCACTGCCGACCTCACTGTAAGGGCCATAAAGAGAGGAGGACGTAGGAGCGTGATCCATGAAGTGCAGGTCTGAGGAGGAGGAAGTTCTTACAACACATGCACCCGGAAACCCCAAGTGATCCCCACCTGAGCTCGAGCTGAAGGAAGGCTTGCAGGGAGACCCCTGTGAGGAACATGTCACCTCTCCATCCTTGTGCTCCTTCTTGTACCTCATCCTGCGGTTCTGAAACCAGATCTTGACTTGCCGATCGGTGAGCTGCAGCCCGGCGGCCATCTCCAGCCTCCGAGGACGACACAGGTAGGGACTGAAGTGGAACTCCTTCTCCAGCTCCAGCAGCTGGCTGTTGGTGAACGCCGTTCTTTCCCTCCTGGCACCCAGCCTTCCTCCGCCTGTCAGACCCACCGCCACATTGCCACTGACTGATGCAGGAGGGAGCACATAAAGAAGAGAGGGTGTTAAAAGCCACATTTCTAACAAGTCTATCAACCTCCACAGAAGGACTTCAAGTGCCAGTAAGGCCCACGTTAATCCTCAGCCAATCAACCTGGGACAAAGTAGGGCCCTCAGCTCTTCCTGTGTATTCAGTCATGCTTGAGACGCTATACAAGACTGGCTGTCTACTGTGTCATGTGTTCAGGGAAAGTTACCTCCCGAAGAAACAGTCTGGGGGAAACATCTGATGCCACTACGGCTGCCTGACAGGCCACATTAATCACAGCTACACACGGAAGCAGACCTGTCAAATCCCCATCTCAGTCAGTTAAAAGGTACCTTGGGACCACCACTGAAAATAACCACAATTAGAGATTTTATTTGACATGTATATGAGCGATACCAGGGTCCTGTTGATACAACATAACACATTGGGGTTAATGGAAACTTAATAAGGCCTGTGGTGACCTTAGAGTGTAAAGTGCTCTCCTTATCACCAGACAGGGAATCTGTAGCTTCCTGGTTGTATGCTAGCTAATGATGTTTATATATTTCTCTGAAAAAAGCATATTGGGGAATCATATACAGTTTTATTTTATCCATTTAAATCTATTTTTGTAATTATAACCATTTGTCGTAAAAATAACTGACATTTTACACTCAAAATAAACACATTTTAGATTTTTACAAGACGCAACATAATAGAATTAGGGTATCTGCAGATATAGGTTTATAGTTTTATTTAACAATAATTCTTTACTGCAGCTTATTACTTTGCCTATACCAACCCGGAAGTACAAACAATGTGAGTAAGACTGATATATATTTAAAACTGCTGTAACATAAACACTTATAGATGTATTTAACTTAATAGGGAAGAAAGAGCCTTTACATCTGATAAATGTGTTTGTGTGCATGATATAAAAAAACATGAGAAGTAAGACTTTGGCTTGCTCTGTGTGTAAATGTGTTAGTAGAAAGTTTTAACAACCAGGAGCTGACTGTGTAGTTTCAGCATGTGTCTTTGTGCAACAAAGAGTCTATAACAGCTAAGGTCAGATATCAGTTATGCACTCAATGAACAAATGATGGAAATGCTCATTAAATTTAAATGTATGGATTCACCCCATCAGAGCATCTAATGAAGATTATGTAGACTCACGTATAGCTTTAAAGCTTTAAAAAGTAAATGACAATAAAGGAAAGCAGAGTTACCAGATTGTTCAGAGTCAGCTGTCCGTTGATTCATCCAGGGAAAGATAACTCCTGAGCGGCAGATGGTGAGTAAACTGCAGCTCCTGCTCTTCATGTCAAGCCTGCCCTTGGCATGGCAGTGAACCAGAGGCTCCAGTGGGCACCCAAACTGTTCACCTGGGTTCAACCTGCAACTGACACGAGCAGAGGAGGTCATGGTTTGCTGATGAAGACCAGCATCTTGGCCTCCTCCTCCTTCATTGTATCCAGCACTTAGTGTTGGCACTTGTCCAGAGCTCATAGCAAAACTGTTGCCATGCAGCTGCAGTGGGAGGGCAGACGGTTGGGGGTCCATCATGGACCCAGCTCATCAAACTGTCTCAAATAAATCCCTCAACAGTACTAAAGACTTGGACTTCTGTCTGTCTAATATCAGATCACAATTAACATGAATGTCTAAGCCCATGCAGGGATGAGCACTTGGAGTAACCATGTGGAATATTTGAATAATATTTACCAGAAGGGTGCCGTATAGTCACGTGTGACCGTCCTCCAATGGCAGAGCTCTGGACTTCAAAAGTATTCCGCTGGCAAGTTGGGGCGCCGAAAGAAGCTTTTGCGATATTTCTTCAGACAACATTGCTTTGAACAGCCTGCATTTCTTTACCTAGGGAGGGAAAAAAACAGAATATGAGTAGAGGCCAACAACTGTAATCCGTGTGAGAGAGAGAAAGAGGAAGAATTGTTTATACGGAGAAAGAAAAATGGCAGAGGGGGGAGACAGAGATTACCATGTGTGGTGAGAATCGCCTCATTACAAACAGGGTTAGTTTCTTGTAACATTCTAAATCTTTTGACAGGACGCATTTTTTTTACAAGGAGCCATCGCTTGCAGCTGCACATCCTGAAGTTTTTGTGGTAGGTTTTATCAAGGCGACGACTTCCTGCTATAGTAGGCTGCTAGGAGCTCGAGTAATATACTGGATACTAACACATTATCCACTACAACTCATTATTCTGCCGTATTTTTTCAGATTTAAAATGGGTTTCAAATACATCGTGTTCCAGGTTTATTTTTGACCAATTAACTCTAATGATAAATCATATATTTATTCCCGTATTTTCTTAGCTGCTCTGTAAATGGGCACTCTGCAATAAGCCTCCTTTTTGCCTGTAAAATAAATCTTTGCGATTATAATGGATAATTTAGTTTGCATCTCATTTAACAGCCCAGTTTTTAAAATTCGGCGGGATTCTTTTTATTTTCTTTCAATAACAATGCTTATAACTGTCTGAGTGGAAGTGTAGCTTTGGCTTAATAGGATTCACGGGGAGTGGTCAAACAAAGGCTTGACAGTCATTGCCACACAAAGACAAAGGAGGCAATCATTAGAGATTTCTTTTTTCATCGCATTTGCATTAATCAGGCATCACTGTACAGTATCAAGTGTCCCTGTCTATGGCTCTGTGAGGCAACAGTCAAACACTGCGGACGTTTTGGATGGTAAACATCCCGCTTGCTGCACGGCTGGTGGACAAAAGAGCAGAGGGAGATGTTCAGCAGCGCCCGTATGTGCGCCTGTTTACGCTCACCACACAGAGCACACAACAACAGGAATTTGGGAATATATTTATAAAGGTTCAAACCACTTAAATCAAATGGGATTTTTGTAACTTCATTTAAAAAACCCATAATAAATATTTGTAGGGGGAAATTATGTTGGCTAAATACTACATCAAGTGTGGCCTAACTGAGTTACACTTTGAAAAAAAATCTCATAAAACATAATTACTTAATTTTCACAGTACAATGTATGCAAAGTGGATAAATAACTAGAATAATGAAGCCATCACATTTTTTTAAATTATGCACCCAAAAGTATCTTCCAAAACTAGAGGACTCTGTATATTTTGTGCGTATTAATCTTAGTTAAAGCAGGCTTTGGATATAAGTTCCATTTGGTGATTCTCTACAACAAAGCTGTCGAGAAAACCCTCTTTAGATGTCTCTCTGCGTGATGGATTATGCACTCAGGGTTGCATAGCTTGGAAGAAAAGGAGCCTTCCCCCTTTTTCGTTTCACCCCTGCTGCCACCGTCACTGAGGTTTTACCTGAACACCTCCACAGTGGAGTCACGTCCTTGGATTTGTTTTTAAATAAATGAAATATTTTTTATTTGTATTTCCTTTCAGTTCAGTTTGGATCAAGGGCACAATACCACAAACATGGTCCCACACTTTGGCGTAGTATTGGTAACCATCGACATTAAAATGACTGCTACATGATGTTATTGTTGATCATAATTAAAGTTTAAACATAAAAAGGCTAGCTTGGAGACTTGGTTTTAATTTGGAAATAAAAACAGGTTTTATTTTTTAAGACTGTCCATTAAAATAGCAGTGAAGTGCTAAATGTCTCTTCTGTTAATCTTGTTATTGGATGAATGTAGGCCATTAGAGCTAAAATAAATTTAAATATAATGGCATCTTCTTGTGTCTTGTTTTAACACCCCCCAATAAAAAATACAATAACAATTATTATTATTATTATTATTATTATTATTATTATTATTTACAACAACAGGCGAATCAGGCCGTAAGTCAGCGGTGACAGAAATGGAGGAAAGTAATTAAAGTCGTTTTGTTTTTCTTACCTCACACCCTTGAACACACTCTCTGAATTGGAGATAGGATCTATGATATACTAGCTCAGCAAGACCATAATTTAGCTCCTCCGCGCCTCCACCACAATTCTCCGTGAACTCTGTTTGAACCGCCTCGGTGGCAATAAATCATTTTTCTCTCTCACACAAAAGCGCGCCGGTCGCTCTGGGTGTCAACCCTTTTACAATTCCTCCTTACCTTCTGCGCTCTCTCGCCTGCTGACACAAACAACCGAGGAAATCGTCGATAAACTTTTATTTTCCATACCAATAACTAACAGGGGAAACGGTACTGAGGTATAGGGGAGTATATGCAACCGCAGGGGGAATCTGTGCAATGCAACACCATCTTGCATTTTCCACTCGTAAATTATATATTCCTTACACTCAAAAAACATAATTGTTTTTCAGAGCTTAAGAATCGCACGGATGATCAGTTAATGTATTTCCAGGGGATAGAGCTGGGCAGATAAAAGGAGACTGAGAGAGAGAAGGGGAGAAGACGTTAATGGGCAGAGGATGCTGTCGGTTAAAACGGTGCATACAAATGGCGCTGTCTTGGCAGAGCAAGGAGAAGATTTATGAGCCCGGTGCCCTATATTGCTGTAAACAATGCAGAGTGAAATGAAAGGACTAGAGTTTGCAGACTGCACTTCATACGTGAGGAAAAGACACACATTGTCAATTTCCCAAACAAGTCCTGACCCTGCATTAGCATGTGCATTAACATAGAGTATTAATTTGGGCCTGTTTAAAGCACAGCTCACTGTAAATCCTGGCTTGTCTCTGCAGAGTGCACACAGCATAAATCCTGCAGCTCTGGACCAGGGAATATCTGAAAGTGTCACATTTTGATTTTTTTTCACTCAGGGGAAATATGTTTTATTCTGAATATTTAAATGTTTCGAATGAAATAATGCTGCAGCATAAAAACAAATATGTTATATATATTTTTCATATGAAATCTTATCATAAAAACATGCTATCTGTCTTCCTAGAAACCTTTAATGTTAAATATTAATATTAATATCTTGAATTTAGCAATCATTTTATCAAAAGGTATCATTATGTGTGGGAAGGCAGATTGTGTTTAAAGAAATGGAAGGGAGTTTCCCTTCTGTGTTTACATTCAGATGATGCACTTTGCCTTTAACATTGAATTATCAGTATAGCATGCTATTCAACAATATTTAACTATATGTTCGAATTAAATACAAATGCTGCAGCATCTGTCTTCAGAGTGTAAGTATGAGAAGACTGTTGTAGAAATGCAACTGGTGGTCACACAAATGCACAAGAGAATCATTTGAGAGAGCAGATCGAATAAAAAGAGCATTTTCACTTAGCTTATAATTGTGGATCTATAGTCTCAGGATCCCATATTCAGATCATTTTTGCTAATGAAAAGTTGGCCCCCAGTGACACCTTGAACTGAGGGGAAATGACTTTAATTTCTAAGGTCTTCAACGATGCAGCAAATAGGCTAATGACACATTTCTCAGAGGCGTTATGATGACATAAAGTATTACTGGCAAGTTTACACATTCCATCATTTCCTATATGATGTGATGTTGGAGTGTACAGTGGGATATCAGGGTGTTGATCCCAGCTGCTTTGTTGTCCCCCTGCTTGAAATGTTTGCCAGCTCTGACAGCAAATCATTGTAACATGTTTGATGGAGTTTTAAAATCTAGTTTTATGTAAATGCATTAAACACACACTAAACCACACACACACACCCCCACACACAGACGCAAAAAAGAAAAAAAGAAAAAGAAAGACATGGTGCATCTGCTCTCTTGAGTGAACGGATGGGATGGGAGAGAGATTTACGGATTTATGACACACCCACTGCTGGTCAATGCGAGAGAGCCTCTCTGTCCCTGGAAAATAGCAGCGTGACCCCCGTTTCAACTCTCAGCCTTTATGCAACTGCCATGGCTGCCGTTTAAACACACTACACACTAACAATGCACTGGCCCCGGACCTTTCATCACACACCAGAGTGGCTGAAGAAGACACTCACCTGAGACGAGTGGAGAAAAAAAAACACATTTGTACTCTGACAATAATAAACAGGTAATAAACCACACCAACGACACAACATCTTATCATATTGGTGTCATATTCGCCTCTTGTTCAAACATTTCGATTGCTGTTTGTGTAAAGTTTGTATATCTTCCAAGAGAGAGTCCTCGTCTGAGGTTCTCATAAATCACTTAAAGCCTGCAGCGGTGCAATGTGAGCTGAAAATCATGTGTGATTCGACAGTCTCTCTCCAGTCAGAAAATAGTAAGTGTTGAGGAATTTAAACACTGAATTTCAAACATATAAAGACTACACAATATTCCGGTGCTGAGGTTAAGAACAACTACAGCCACTCAATGTTTACAGATTACACCGAGTGAAAGCGGCTTCAAAGCTACAGGACAAAACTAGAAATAAAACAACTATTGTAAACTGTTAGTTTAAATAGATACTATGTTGTTAATTTTGTTGTGTTGATCTCCTGATAGGTTAGAATAACTTTGACGATAATGAGTTAAGGTATTATTTGCTTACTTAAATCATATGGTGTGCACTTTCTATCATGGTGACGCATATCTGTGCAAATATTGAGTTTAACTAACAGCACATAATCTCAAAGTTTAGTATCATAAAGCGAAACAATCCTGATTTATGTCTGACAAACGACACGAGCTTTTGTTTAAATAATAGCTTGAAATCACACTTTCTGTTTATTATCGTAAACCAAACAATGCCTTATAAAGCCGTGTTAAGTAAATAATTTTCCTTGGCATGGAAAAGAAAAAACATAATACCGGCAAAGTATGCCTAATATTTTTACTTTACAAAAAAAATGTTTTAAACAAAATAAAACTACATCCGGTCCGTATTTAGAGTGCAATTTTAAATGTGTCTACCCAAGGGAAGTTGAACAATCACTATACTATCAGACGAGTTGTTTAGGTTTCAGTGACAGCTGTTTATCTTAAAAGGCATGTTGTCGAATATTTTTCTCTCAGCGTTGAATATTATTATCATGGCCACAGAAGTGACCAAACGTTTTCAAATAATCAAAATAAGAATATTTAAGTTTGCTTGCGAAAACAGTAAACATAGTTTCTTATCTAAAGACAGTAGCATATATATTCAGTTTTTATTACAAACAATGATACTGTTGAAGCGTAGAAGAAAACTTGCATGGGCTCATAAGTGTATTTCTATCTCATGTGCGTAAAAATGTGCATTTGGATTAAAAATGAAACCTTGGCTGAAGAGTGGGGTGTCAGTAGAAAGTTTGCAAGGTTTTTAGTAACTACAGAGAGTTGAAGGTCCCTGTCCATAAACTAATCACAATGACCAACTGTCCCAGTACTGTCAGAAAGACGTGGCTATAATTGGCAGCTTGCTTTTGAGAGGAAGTACTGACCTGAGGCCAGTTATTCTCTTAAACCACACAGAAGTCAAGTGACTATTTTTAACGGCCTAATGTTTTTGGAGACTTTGGGGGATTTAATTAATCCCTTGAAAATAGGACTTTTTAAAAAAAGCTTTGTGCTAATTTCACTGAAATTGTAATTTATCAGTTTAAAATGAGTGTATGACTTAAAAAATGCTATTTTTTTTTATTATTATTGTTATTATTATTTGTTTTAAGGTACCAAACACACAAATCTGATTGCATGTACACTTCTGTGGTCACTGCATCAACTCGGTGAAAGTCAGCCCACACGGTTGCCAGCTCGGTTTCAGATGCTCCAAAGAAGGTGCATGTTTGGAAGCCCGTCTGTTGGATGCAGAGAAGAGGACTTGTCCGAGAGTTTAACACTGTCCCGGGCCACTCTGACTAACAAAGGGAGCAACACTTTCAGTGATGCCCCACCGCAGGCCTCCCTAAAGGCACCATGCAGAAAGTCCACAAAGAAAACCGAGGCCAAGGGGGACCAGTTAGGGTGCTCACAGAAGGTACACGTATAGAGAGGGAGTCAGGTCACAGGGTGGGAGAGGTCGACCATCCAGACTGAGATGAGCCTAATGGGACAGAAAATGTGTCCTCGAAGTGAACTCGGCCTTCTCCCACTTCGCCTCCTAACTTTAATAAAGTACCTTTTCAGCTTCGCGACATGGAGGCGACAGGGCCTATAAGGGGTTGGAGGGATGCTGCGACTCTGGCGAGAACATTAATTTCTCTAATCTGTCCAGCAACATAAAGGCTTCTATATTCATTTCTCAGAGCCGTCTCACCACCATTCTAGTGCCTTTCCAAAAGACACGTCCAGAAAGCAGATGTTAACTGCTCTGGTCCACTTAATGTGCTTTATTTCAAAATCAATTTAAACTCTCACGTTTGGGAATAATGTTCAAGGATAAGGCCGTGTACATAATATTTGGTAAACTCAAAACTTGCTGCTGTCGGAGCTGTTTTGCAAAATAACACAAAGCTCTGTAGTGAAAGATTGATGATGGAGAATACCTCTTCCCTTTGTGCTCCTTTGCCCCCCACTACGAGAGGCATTTTATAAGCCCTATTCATGTCACAATTCAATAATTTATCAAATTCTTGCGTGTCTTTGGGTTTAGTCATGTTAAAACGGAAAACCTTCTGTCCAGAAAGAACGACAAAAAATGAATGCATCTCTGTGAGAAAAATAACATCTCAAGACAATTTAGTGGAGGAGTTCAGATTAAGAAGTATTTCGTCAAAATGTTGTATGAGTCCAGCAGTCGTAAACAGTTCTGCAGTGTTTTGGTCCTCCTAGACGATGACGTTGCAGTGAGACGCTTCGTGTTTTTTTTTTATTGTAGTTTTTATGAATTCTCGCGAGCTGCTGCACACTCTGGAGGCAAAGTGCCCACAGGGGAGACAGGAGAATATGTTACAGAGTTTACACAAGCACAAGTCAACGAGTGAACATACAAATAAACATCAGCATTCCTTTCTTTTGGCCAAGGCAATGCTACAGAGCCTGATAACAAAGGTCAGCCAGTTTACTCCCAACACCACATGACGCATTACATTGAGTCTATCTGCACGACTTTTCTTTTGTATTTCTTTTATTTCTTTACATTTGAAAACTCAGCCGCATGAAGCAGTGAACTATAGAAAAGCTGGGAAGCTACTCATGTAACAAAATGAATAAGAATATTTTCACAACAATAATTTCTAACAAATGTCCTATAAATTAAACGCATGCAGCTTTGTGTTCAAGTCAGAACGAAGGGTGCAGAGGCAGTGCAGAGGGCCTCAGTGCTTCTCCATGGAGCTAATTGAATGCCCTTCAGACTGATGAGGTTGCACATAATGCACAGCAAAAACTATTTCACTTTTTAGAAACAACTTCAGTCCATTATAACTTAGGCTTTAAAATACACACGCACACTCACATACATACACACACTCTATCTCTCTCTCACTCACACACACACACACACACGCACGCACGCACACACACACACACACACACACACACACACACACACACACACACACACACACACACACACACACACACACACTGCCTGTACACATTGATAATTCAAAGACGCAAGAATGAGCTGCAGGATTTACAAACACAGTTTGAAAACACAGTGATTCTTGTTACCCTCATGAAATGTTCAAGTATTCACACATCTGTACATTTTTTAGGGCAATCCAACAAAAAGAAAATCCAAAACAATAGCAGACCTCATCTTGCCTAAAATGAAGTTCGACCAAACGTATTTAAAACTAGAAGACACTCACTGTTTTATTGACCAATATGATTATCACAAGTACACTATACTCCGTTTATTGCATTTCACAATAATCTGCTTTTTAACGGTCTAATAAACACAACATCAACACCACAAAATTAAATTGTAAATCAAAATCCTGTTTCTGAAATACACGAGGTAATTCACACATTGGTTTTATCCAAAACATACAAGTTCAAGATCAATGGTGTGTTCCAGCTTTTTTATACCAAAAATAACTATTATTATATTGATTTCCTTCCAGTGTTGTTTGAAATAAATAGATTGTGCATTTCACATTGGGCAGCAGGGCAAAACAATGGCCCACAATAACATTTTGATAAAATGTATATTTTTTTCTACTTTTTCATCCTTCATTCAAAACATTTTTTAATAAAAAACATCATTTTAATTCAGCTTCAAATAAATTAAACCCTGTGTCACGTAAAAATAATTCATCGGTATTCGCAGTAATCCATGCTATATAACATGCATTTTATATAACTGTGGACTTAAAGGAAACCGCACAAGATAGCTACGAAAACAAAATATATAATTGTTCTATAAATAACCAGTTCTTTTTCTACCCCCGATCTTCTTGGTTTTATAACCTGGTAATATCCTCGCCTTGCTGTGCTCCGGAGAGTTCGTCGGGGGCCCCAGTGTTAGTGGCCGAGGCAGCGGCAACAGCGCCGGCTGCTGAGCTTGTGTTGGACCCAGAGGAGGAGGAAGAGGATCTCACTTTGGTGTTGGGGAGCCTGTGGTCCTTTTTCCATTTCATCCTGCGGTTTTGAAACCAGATTTTAATCTGTCGCTCGGAGAGAACCAGGGTGTGGGCGATCTCGATGCGCCTCCTCCGAGTTAAATATCGGTTATAGTGGAATTCCTTCTCCAATTCTAAGACTTGCTGCCGGGTGTATGCTGTCCTAGACCGCTTGGTCTCCGTCCCATTGTAACCCGAAACTGGAAAAAGGATAAGTGGAGAGAAAGGAAGACAGAGAAGGGAGGAAAGGAGGGGTAAACAAGAATGGCCTGAACTGAGATATGGCTAGAAAGATTTATTGGATATGAATGTTTAGCTGTTTGAGAAATTTAAATGGGAAGTTAAGAACTTCTCAGGGTAATGAGAGGACACTCACATCCAACTATGAGCTAAATTATTAATGCAAGATTACAAAGCTCAATTTTTTTCTTATTCATTTCTCCCCCTCTCTCTATCGCGCAATACATAACAGCAGAAGCCACATGGTGATACGGCTGCCCTGAGTATACCTCGGCTATAAAATTTATGGTGGGTGTAATTACCAATGCCGAGTCGTAAATCCGCCTCAATTGTGCCATTTCAAAGGCTTCCCTGCTATCGGAGCAGGGGCTGGCAACGAGATGGGAGTCAGAGGGACTGATAAAGGGAGGGAAAGGGAGAGAGGAGCATGAGGAGTGCAGGGAACATAAACACACAAGTTGCCTACCATTGCTGGCGTGAATTTTCTTCATCCATGGGTACACCACGGGCTGCTTGGAGGAGGCTGTGCTGTTTGGATGCTCCGGGGTAGCTTGGTTGCAGGCGGAGGTTGCGGCCGGTGGGGTGGCGGGGGACATGGACAACTGTGGGGTTTCACAGGAAGCAGGTTGCCCTTTCCCTACCACCAGGTGCGCAGATTGGGGTACTCCATGTCCCCTTGGCGAGTCAGGTTCAGGGATGCTTGCACAGTTAAACTGGCGGTCCTGGTAGCTCGCCCGCGGAGGATATAACTCCTGATGGTGATGCTGGAAGCCAGACTCCCTTGCGCGGCTGTAATATTCTGGACTATGCTCAGGGATGTAGTTATTTTGCGAATATTCCTCGCATGGAGGAAATTTCGGATCAATGTAGTTAGACTCCATCAAATACGAGCTCATGATCATTAATTTCTAGAGTGGAAAATAATTTTTCTAGCTTTGTCGTTTTTCTGCTCCATAAAGCCCTCCTACTTGCGAGCAGCCCTGTAAAGTTACTTTTACCACGTGACCCAATGGCCCAATAGCAGAGTAAGAGGTAGTTCCCGGATAAGGAACCAGAGGTATTTAGCATACCTACAGTCGCCATTGTGGGAACACATCTCTCTCTTTTTCCCTCTCTCTCTATCTCACTCACTCCCTCCTCTCTCTCGTTGTCTTACCAAGGCAATTGATCTTGGGGACAAAACTAGTCGCTATTTGCTGACCAAGGAACAAATAAAATAGGCAACATCTACTGGTCTCAATTATTCAAAGGTAGAATGGGTGATCCGCCAAGGATAAGGCACAACAATAGCAAACCAATCATGTTGTTAGCCTGCTCCTTATATAAAGGTTATCTTCTAATTAATGAAGGCACATGCTTTACCAACAGCTCTTCAGCTGTGAAACATATTACGGTCCATTAATACACATAGCATTACAGCTGCATCAGTTTTGTAAGATTATATAAGCATTTCAGCACTAATATTGAATAGTGAATCTAAATGTCATAAAAGACTGGAGTGTTGAGATGCTCATGGAGGTGTGGTTGATTTTTTGAAAGTAGGGCTGGTAATTAATAATGTTGTAAAAAGGTGGACAGGAAGAGTCAGGCTGCTTAAACAAAAGCCTTCATTCAATTATGAGAGATTTGTCTATTTTGAAATGATCAATTTTCTTCCCAGGCTATCAATTAAAAGTCTCAGCCTTCAACTTTTAATTGGAATTTGGTGAGAATAACAAAAAAAATGTGCCTGATTGAAAGTGTCAGGCATGTACTTTCAGTATAGCTGCTTTGAATGTCAAAGCAGCATACATCAGCTGGAACCAAAGGGGTTGGCTGATTTACAAAAAAACAAATAAGGTGATAAGAATTAAGAAAAGCCATGTTCTATAAAAGGATAAAAGTAGAAAAAGAAGAAAAGCCAAAGTGTAAGATGCTCCTTTAACTTTTAATGATATTGTTATTCTGTAAGATACAACAATTATTAAACAAAAGCTTTGAATAATTACATTTAAATATGAATATGGTAATTGTGATGACACCATCAAAACAGTGTAGAAAAGCTCAAAATACAATTATAACATCAGACTCCAGTGGATCAGCCAACAGGCCAAACTTACTCTATATGCTTTGAAATCACACCGTTCATAAAACAGCAGCCCCACTGCAGTGTCACAAACCTGACAACTGTTCAGAGCATCATGATGTCACAGACCAGCCAGCATGGGAACACAGGGTGTCTCAGAACCAATATCATAATAGAGAGTCTCAAACATATATATCTGCTGATTTAACTGCAAGGGAGTCTTATGTATTGTGTCACAGAGAAATTAAATGTGGTCGCTGCAGACCGGTTAAAGCCGTTGAACTCCCTCACTTTTAACTAAAGAGCTCACCACATAAAGCAAGTCCTGCTTAAAGATACATATGAAAAAATACCAAACACCATCACAAATCATTTAAATTCTGAGGCTTTTTCTAACAAAAGTGCTGCTCTTGTCTTTATTATGTTCATCTTCTCCTGGCCTTCTGTTTTAACAACATTGGAATGTCCTTACCTTTTACTAGCAAGACTTGTTTGACCTTTGTTATGGCCTACAATAAAAACATGTGGCTACAATGTAATTCAGCTGGCTGTGTGTGGACCTGCTACAACCCATATTATCTGAAAGAAAGTGCTGAGAGGAAATATTTGAAAAAATGCCATACAGAAATACAAGCAACTGATTTGTTTACTCTGTAGTTTTCTTTAAACTATAGTCCTACTTATTTCAACTTTGTAAAAAGAGGGAAAAAAACGATTAGAAAATTAGCATAATATCTGAGTCTTGCTGCCTTCAAATGTTACATGCTATTCCTGGCTGAAGCCCTGACCACATTACTGGAGGTCTGCTGGTAAATGTAAACTGATCCTGCCTGGCTGTGTAAACTTTTCATGTGCTGTGCTTCCCATTCTTATCTCAGAGTCAGCTGTGGTTGAAGAGAGAAAGGTTAACTCCCTTTAATAGATTAGCAGCCTCCCAACAACATCTAGATTATAATATATTTGTAGTGTTTTTTATAAAAATGTTATTGTGGATGTTTGCGCGTCAGCAGCGAAAATAACAAGGAAAAGATCATGATAATAATGATAATAATAATTATTATTATTATTACATTAATAATAATAACAATAATACAAATAATAATGATAATAATAATAATAATAGTAATAATAACAATAACAATAATAATAATAATAATAATAATAATAATAATAATAATAATAATAATAATAATAATAATAATAATAATAAAGAAAGTCATAGGCTCCCACTTGGAGAAACATTAAGCCTGAGCAGAAGTAACACTTAGCCTACTCTATGGGTCAAAAGCTGTAAATTGCCAGTTAACCGATGTATCTATTTTCACAGCAATAACTTCATAATATGGTTAAAAACGAGACGTGAAATGACATTTCTGGCTGTCCTGTTTGTACAGAATGCACACGACATTTCTATTACCCCTAGCGAGGATGTTAGAGGCGTTTTATAGAGCAATAAAAGCCGTAAATCAGTCACTTTTAAACGACCCCTGGTTCCTAACGTGTTTTACAGGGTCTGAGACAGTAGCCGCACACTGCATGGGTTTGCTCTCTGTGGCCTACCTACGCAATCTACGGCTGTCTGGACTATGAATACACTTTGTGACAATGTTATTGCATTGCTAGTGCCTGGATATAGGCGGTATTTGTATGATGCTTGTGTTTTCAATAGCAGGGAAGCCAGAAGAGACGTGAAGAGGAGCAGAAGCAGAAGAGTCCATGGCGTGGTATTTCAGTTGCCCATGTATTCCTGTAGAGACGTATTTGCGATTGTTTGTACTTCACACAAATTCGGTTCTACAGGGTACATATAGACAACTAATGTGTTTTAGGGTACACACTGCAAAGGAGATCTCTCAGGCAAACCTCTATGCAAGCAGGGTAGGTCTGAAAAAAGTAGTGTAAGAAGAAATATTCAGGCTGCGAGAAATACTGCACATGAGATGTTGTTTATAAAAGAAATCATATGAATGGTGCTTTGAAATGTGATTTTAACATGTGTTGCCCCATACAAAAAAAACGCATATGCCTGCACACGCACACACAAGCGCGTCGTGTGCAAAAGGGACAAGGGGGTCTCTTTTCTTAACGTTCAACCTCTGTCTTTGAGGTAGCTCCTATATATGAATATTCAGTCACAAACACGGCGGATACAAAGGGACGGCGTGACAGCACAGATGAAAAATAAGTTTCCATTGTTCCCAACCATTCCTTCTGCTTGCCATTACCATACTGACCGCTCGGTAACCTTTCTTCCTGCCACTCTGGAAGCTAATGAGAAAAGCCTCGGATGAAAAATGCGATATCAGACATGTGACCTGTTTCGGGGTTATTAAAAACAGCAAACATGCTCAGATTGTGAATCAATGGAATTGATTACATGTGGAAATGCACAAGGGGCTTCAAACACTGTCAGAAATGATCTCAATCTACATATTTCTCCGAGTGTGTATCAATTTCATAGATTGCTTGTATTGAAGAGCAAATAATTTGTAGCCATATAACAGTGAACAAACGTACATTGTCACAAAAAAACAAACCCATGTTAATTTGACTTTGTCATATGCTCATCTAAATGCATGTAGTTTGTTGTGCAAGCAGTCAGTGTGAAGGAGCTGCACGCACACCACATACTCCCTCTCGCTCGCTCCGGCGCACGCATTTTAATATTAGTTAGACAGCCTGACCTGCGTTTCACCCCTCGCGTTTGACTGATTCCAATAGTTCACTGCCAAGGATTATTGATGGGGGGACAGCAATGAATTCTTTCTCCCCACAAATGGCTTTCAGATCGTGCACCTAGTTCAATAACTAGTTATAATGTAGAAGTACAAAAAATCGGGCCCTCAGGCGAACTAATTTGATGTTTCATTTGTTCATCTGAGGAATTGTTAAACTCTGTTTTTCTCCCCTTTGCAAAATAACAGCAGTAGTATCCTGTTCACACATGTTCATGTAAACAAAAATAAATCTGTGCAAAACTATGAGGAGGTCGTGGTTGTGTCCATGTATGGCACGTTTTTAATTTGGTGGCCCAGCAGCAACTGACCTGGATGCAGACAGTGCAATAATCTGCTCCCTGATGAACATTGTTACGATGCGCTTTTAATCAAACCCTTAACCTAATAGCCTTTACTCTCCCCAGGTGTAATAATGTTAAACTGGATCGTCCAGTTAAAATAAAAAGTTTTAATGAAGTGCAGACAGACTGGAGACTAGTTGGATATGAATACCCTCTAACAGCAGCCGCCAGGGGAGCAGAGGTGCTTTCAGATACCGGATGCTCACAGAAAACATGGGTAGGTTTGCAGTTCATTAGAGCAATGCTGTGGTTCATTAGAATCACACTGCAGACTTAAATCCAGTTCACCTGTGCAACTAGAGTGCAGCTTTTCTGGCTATTAAAGCAAAAGTACTCTGCAGGAGGACAGTAATTCGATTTTTAGAGTTTGAAATAAAAACAAAAAAGTAAAAACAATGTGATTTTTAAAACCGCAGTCTAACCAGTTCGCTAAGAGTGCAGACACCAGTACCCGGGGTTAATCCAGCTGTTTGTCAGGCAAATAACAACCTCCACAAAGTGTCACTTCTCTTGACTAAAGCCAGGTGGAAAGGCGTGGGGAGATTGAAAACACTTACTGATAAATCCACGGTCCCATGCATTCAATTTGACCCGATGGACTGCCTGAAAAAAAGAAAAAAGAAAACGAAAATCAGGAGCAGTCTTTTTTTTGTGAACATGAATTTTGTATCCAACCTGCACAATTAAATGTGTGACAAAGGGCCCAACATTCAACACATTTTAAAATGTATATTTACATTTAAACAAATACATTTAGAATATCTACTTTCCATTCCTGAATGAATTGAGCAAGTAGGTCAAATAAATCATGCTTAAAACGCTGAACTGAATGAATGCATTGTGGTCCATATTTCGTTTTTGCTACATTTAAAATTGCCACAATATCATACAAAGGTACTATTTCACAAAGAAGGAATTTAAATCAAACCATGAGCAACAGATGATATAAACTAATCGAAAACTCTATATTTATTCTCAGAACATTTCCCCTACAACTTGACTAAAGTTCACCTTGCAGTGAGAAAACACAACGAACTATTTTTTTTTATGTTTCGTTATAATTTCATTTTAATGATGCTTCAGTTACTTTGTCCCTCTGCGCCTGATCTCTGTCATCTAGCCTAATTGAAGGGAGGCTGCCCTAGAAAAGCTTTGACATGTGTGGGCTCGTGCAGAACTGGGACCGAGGACAGAACAATTTAGAACGGGTCATATTCAGACAGTAAAAGTAAATTTACAAGCATTTTGGTATTTCCTTGGGCCAATGTTCTATGAATAGAAATCCCTGGACTTCAACGGTGCTGAATTATTGCGCACAGTCCATAAAAAAATCAAGACTTTGTCTTCACATTGTAAATACATTTAGGCTGTGTTGGAAAACGATGTAATGAGACTTTATGGTTCCTTTTTGGACTGAGACAAAGAGAAGTCTGTGCCTACCCGGAAATGACCTCTGTGGATTGAATGATGACAGTGTCAGCTCCACAGGTCAAAGAAAGGAATACAGCAGTACAGAACATAGCAGTGAAAACGGATGTTTAGACTGTTACACTTTTACTGAAGTGCATTTTTTTTAGGCTGGAGTCACTTTGATTCAAGCTTCCTCTGAAGATGCAAGGACTGAAAGTCATTCGAAAAAACACAACTTCGGTTATAATAAAAGGTCCTGCATCCTCTAAGGTTTCATATCGCATAATACATTTGTTCCCATGTGTTGTAGCAGAGATACTATTTTACGTTGCTCTGAAGGAAACAACTCACTAAATATTATATTATTCTTTTAGTTTGGGAGTTTGATAATATTGTTTCTTTCTGATAACAGTAAAGAGTAGGCCTACAACGCAACTGTTCGAAAAATAGGGCAATATAAACATAAAATGATGCAATGGACAGAGTACTAATCCATGCTTTTACGTGGACATTACCCCCACAGTCACCCACACAGGAGAGTGTTACACAGTGCCCCCTATTGGAGGTGTATAATTCATTATCCTGCACACCTGAAAACATACTGAATAGTTATCCTATTATTTTAGTTTAAACAATAAAGAAAATAAGGTTAATCAGGGTTTACAGATTGTAAAACATCTGAACCTGAAGCCTGGACACCCATCATTTGAGTCGAACCTGCTGCACCTTGCTCTGCCAGCTTAACGTAATACCAACATGAGCAATTTGCAATTCCACACATTGATTAATACAATTGAGGTATTTCCCGTCTGAACAGCTTTATAAGACATGTTGAAAAGTAAATAATGTACAATAGAGCAACAGAAAGATTATAGAGATTAAAATCACATCGCCTCATCAGTCTCCAAACTGATCAAATCAGTGTATGCAAAGAAGACAACAAGTCAGAAGGGGTATGCGGGGGGAGAAAACATATTCCTTGTGCAAAAAAATGTGCATTTTTGTAAAACATGCAATAGTCACACTCACATCCTCACTGTGTGTTTCACACGCTCTGAGTTTAAACATGCCATAATTACACTGCAAAGTGCCTTTGAATCAAACCTGACTGTTGGCCCAGACATGACCCTAAAACAACAGATGCTCACCAGGACAAACACTAACCTCAAGGTGACACAGTGAGATTAAGCAGTTTAATAAGGAACGTATACTTTATAGCTTTTATGGTGCAGTATTTCAACTAGAACAACATTTTAGCATCACACACGGAACAAAAGTCACATTATATTTTAAATAAACTGTTTCGGTTGCACTATCTGCACCCTTGAAAATAAAGGAATTAAAACAAGAATTACTCAAAAAGTGCATTGGTAAAAAAAAAAGTGTCCGTAAATCTATGCTGAGAGAGAAGGAGAGGGTGGACCGTGAAGCTGATGAAGATGTTTGATAGTCCTGTCTGACTTTTATTTCCCTCGGTCAGCTTTCAAATATGTGGCTTGTTATTTTACAAACTGTAAACTTTTTAGATGCATTAAAATACCCTTTTTTGCATTTAATAATTTAACTAACCATGTACAAATATAAAGAGGATTCTGCCAAAACAATAATCCTCATTACAAAACAATAACCATGAGTGGCATTAATCCCGTTTCTTCCAGACTAAATATGCGACAACAAATCTCCTTAAAAATGCCTCAAAACAACAGTTTCACCAACATTTAAAAGAAAAAAATAATAACATAATAAAATGCATATTCACCATCAATTAATACAGTTAATTTTGACGGTAGTGGTATAAAACGTACCCAGTATTTCCCCCATTTAAATAACGGCACAGTCGCAGGCCTGTGAAAGCGAAGTTAAAAGCAACTTACTGCAGTAGCTCGCAGTCCTCCGCACCACCGACTACTACACAGTCCGGAGAAAGGTACTGCATCCTCACTGCCACAAAGCCCTTTCTTCCTCAGATAAGGGGATGCCAGCAGCTGCGATTCCGGACAGTTAAGATTATATATGATGTGTATATATCGAAGGTTTGTCAGCTCTTCCAGGCCATAAAACCCACTTAAATGACACCACGTGCTTCCTGCGCACCATTCACAGGCCCTGCTTGGGGCAATTGGCATGTGTAACCTTGTAAACTTTAAAATACCCAAAAAGAAAGACATTCAAAAAGGGATTCAATACATTGTCCACATATAGGTTAGGCCCAACAGAGCGCAGAGAAAGTGGACGCTGTGCTGACCGGTTCTCATAACCGTCAAGGGAGTTTAATGAAGCTATTAGTTGAGAGGTGAGTTGATTTTTATTTTCTTTAAGTAGTACTATAGAGAAATTACCTCACAACCTTGGGCTATGCTGCGTCATACTACTACTAATTCGACGAAAGCTGTTGGATACAGACACCAGGCAAAAGCATGATATACAAGGTCACTATAGTGTTGTTTTAACTTCAGTGTAATTATGCCAGAATTAAAGAGCATGGCGATATCATAAAGTTGCCATATGGCCTCAGCATTGATGACGCGTTTTTCTGCGGCCACAGGAAACCAAAGTTTTGCATCCATGTCGTGGACTAGTGTTATCACAGGCAAGTGTCCCTTCCTTCCCTAGCAAAACAGGAAACGGCAGTCTGCCTGTGGTGGAGTGCTGGAAAAAGGGGCAATAAAGTTTTATGAGGGCCTTAAACTTCAGAGCGCGTTTGTGTGTCATCAATGAAATTGACGCAAAGAAAACGTGATTAGTGGAATAAAACAAAAATAATATTTAAAAAGCTTAGTCTCCTTTTTTAGGGTACAATGTTTATGGTAGTTAAATTCAGTAGACTTATAGCACACAAGTCCTTAAATATATGCGAGCTTTGTGATTCGAATACCTATCCCTGATATGAGAAAAATAATGAGACAAAAGTGCATACTGACCATAGGAAAATTTAATTTAATTTGATGAGAATTTATTGGTTACAATCGACAATCGAGCCATCTGTTATTCCAGGCACCGTAAGTTTACAGAGGGCAAAATAAATGGCTTCATTGCACATCACAATATTATCACACACAGTGACTGAATAACACATAATGATTCAAATTCACAAGGATATAACAAACAACAGGGAAGATGCCTTCACAGAAACCCACTCACAACGATATTATCTCACAGGACATTATCTCACCTTCAACCACTGCAACATGGTAGAGAGTGAGTTCCAAAAGTAGAAAGAAAAAGTATTTTTACTGGAGATAAACTATCTGTTTATTATTTAGGAAAGATTGCAGCCAGAAATATGTGTCTTTCTATATTTATTCACTGACCTTAAAGTTGTATCACATGATGATGATATTGGAAATGATACAGGCCTTTGCCCAGCCTCCACTACTATTATCCTAATTAAAAACATATATTAGTAGCATTGTGCCTTTCAGTGCACTGCAGACCACACAGCCTTGCAGCGTGAAGGACCCCAGCTCCCCTCAACCTCTTGTCCCCTTCGTGCAGCAAAGTGACGTTATCATCGCATGGGCTGCAAATTAATTTAGAAATGTAAACCGATTGATCAAAGAGAGTGATATTCAATACATTAGGTCCCAAACTGCAGCAAGTGACACATAATTGGTGATGAAGCACACAGAGCGGTGTCATGATGTCATTGCTCCTAGCAGTTCATCCAGAGGTCAGGCGGCACTCCAGCACTGTGCAGTGTGGGGCTGAAAACGTGCTGCATGCACCCGGGTCTCTCCTGCACTTTTTACTCCTTCACTTTGATCTTTGAGTCCTTCTTCCACTTCATACGTCTGTTCTGGAACCAGATTTTGATCTGCCTCTCGTTTAGACACAGGGTGTGGGCGATCTCTACGCGCCTGCGGCGGCTCAGGTACCGGTTGAAGTGAAACTCTTTCTCCAGCTCCAGAGTCTGGTAGCGGGTGTAACTGGTCCTGGAGCGTTTACCCTCCGATTCTGAAGTGGTATTAAAATCAGTTAGGAGCATTATACTGTTTAATAAATATAATAGCAGGCTTATAGTATTACATTTATTTTTAAAAGATTGACTATCCATAGAAAAAAACATTACAAGCATACATCTATTAATTTATGACGAAACCCCCTTCCCTTGTTTAAAATATGCAATATATGTATTTAGCATAATTTAACCTGATATCGACTCACTGTAGACATGTGTATTAAAAGCGTATGTCAGCCTCATGAAGATGTTAAGATGCAATACATAAACTCCGTTTTAAGAAAGGAGGCCCCTTTTTCTTTCTTGGCATTAACACAGTAAAAAATATATATATATATTAGACTTAAGAAATGTTATGTTTTTATGATGTAAAACAGGATAACTAATAATGTGCTGGCCTCCCTGTAAACACTGGCCTCGGCCTAATACGCAGCAGGAGTATCACATCGTGGGAGGAAAAACAGATGTGTAATATCTAAAGAAGTGGGATTAGAAAATGAAATCTGATGGTTTCCAGATATGGTTCCCTATTTATAGACTTGTTCAGCGTGCTAAGTAAAGCAACAGGTCTTTTTCTGCAAATGGACTTGTATATTTTGTACGTCCACGCTGTGTGCTCCAGGATGTTTGCATGTGGAGCACAAAACAAAAGTAGCTTCTTTTCGCAGCTAATGTGTTCACTGTCCATCTGCAGCATACATTGTCAAGCAGTGGCTCCAAGGCATGGACAAGAAGCACGCATATTCAAATTTTTTAGAGGTGAAAAGTTCATGATTGGGTCAGGGCATTGGTGTTTCCCAGAGTTCAATTTAAGGCTAAAGCATCCCCCCCCCC
>NW_011359122.1:1468468-1481237 GCF_000735185.1 Notothenia coriiceps | reverse complement strand
GTCGTGTAGTACGTACTAGTACGTATAGTAGTCTACTAGTACTACGTACGTAGTGTGTGTGTGTGTGTGTGTGTGTGTGTGTGTGTGTGTGTGTGTGTGTGTGTGTGTGTGTGTGTGTGTGTGTGTGTGTGTGTGTGTGTGTGTGTGTGTGTGTTTATATGTGGCAGTAGTGCATTTTTGTGTGCATTTGAAGTTGAAAGCGTTTGTTTTTTCAAAGCTCAGCTTGCTGAAAAGCTCCCTCTGTGTTTTATTATTGTCTGTGCAGAAACCAAATATTTTTAGTGTCGTAAAGTGATTTCATGCGTCTGTGTCCCCTGCTGAAGCTCAACAGTCTCTGCGTTTCAATGTTGTAAAACACACTCATTGGCAAGCCTCGTTCTGGAAGCCTTTAAAGTCTTATAACCTACTGTTACAAACGTTGTTTGCTTTTCCTTTATGAAACATTGCTGTTGCAATGGATCGTGTCGCTGCTGCCCAATATGCCTGCAGAGAGAAAAAGAGAGATGTAGAGAAACAAAGAAAGGGAGAGAGAGAGTCCATTTTATACATGACATTTGGGTTGTTAGGTAAATCTTAGTTTAAATATAAGAGGGGAAAACCACAGACTATTGTTTTGCCCTGCAGCGTTTTAAAAACCAGAGATAGCTTCGCATAAAACTCCATGAAGTCATGAATCTGTCCGCATCACCACATTTAGAACCTCACTTACAAATCCCGACAGGGCAAATTTTTTGCCTTCTAATGGTCATAATTTATGATGTGTGGATCAACATGCGCTCATTGGGCAACAGCTTCCTGAGTGCTTAACGAGCATAAAGTCGAACACTTCCGGACATTAATTGGGCTAGCCAGCGATGGTAAAGTGCTTATAGAGGGCTTTACATTGTTAGTATGTGAATTACTCCTTATTAGTAAGGTTAGAAGCGGGGGAGAGGAAAAAGCATCAGGGGCAGACCACGCTTTGCCTTCCTTGCTGTGTTTTTAATCATGGCCGATAATGTAGAAATTTTACAGGTCCCATATAACTAATTCTGAGTGATGTTGTGCTGTGGGATATTGATGTATAAGAATGCAAAAGAGAAGTTAGAGGTTCATGGACGTGGATGGGCCCTGTTGTGTTGTATGGGGAGCAGGCTGATAAAGTGAGGCCTTCAGCTGAATAACCAATTAAGAGCCACGTTAAAACCAATCCAGCATGATAGTAGTCGAATATCCCTCAAAGATATAACAATAATAATATAAATGATTATAATATTCATAATAATAGCCCTGTTGCGGATGATCTATTTCCATCATGCGTATAGCCTTCCTTGCGCATTCACCGTGGATAACTACTACAAATGAAGAGGATACACTATTCATTATTGAATTATTAATTCCAATTAATAATATCCATGGTTAGTACTTAGTACCAGGCTATTGTTAATATTTTATATTTTTTGTCTCAGTCCTTCCTAGTAGGCTACTTTCGTTCATCGCCGCTCTTAATATCCTTTTAAAGATCGTGGAAACGTGGACCAAACGGCTCCTTTCCTTCCTGCATCAAAAGCCGTGCATGTGATTTGCCTCACGGGCCGCAATAAAACACTAAAACACGAGGGGAAGAATGACCTTTCTAATTCTGCACACTGCCACAGCCTCTGCTGCATTCCTGCCTCTCGGTCCACACATTGGCTTTAGTGTTCAGCCTTTATTTACAACCTAAACTTTATGGACCAGTGGGACTGTGAATAACAATTAGGGAAGATCTGTGTTTTGAAATCCAAATATTTTCTATATATAGTTTAGATAAAGCTTTTAACAGATATATTAATTAAAAAAGTAAACGCGTTTTATATTGATTAAATTACACCAATTGCTTAGTAACGACAACAGAAAGTGTTATAATAAACCAAATAATACATCATCGTGTTCTCATGCTGTTTCTGGCGCAGTGAGTATGACAAATCAAGAAAGTAACACTGACTGCCATTCATCAAATGAATCACATTCTGAGCTTCATTTGAATTGTGGACAATTAAATTCGAATTTACTTCTTCAAAATAGTGAAAACTTTTTTTTATTTTCTGTAAATTGTTGTTTAGTAACATTTAGCAACACTGTGGGTTAAAAGTGCATTTAGACAAATTGGGTCCCCCAGAAGTTGTCTCTGCCATGTATAAGTGTGCGTCCCATCTTAAACTGATTCGTTACTTGTTATAAAAGGGAGGATGAAAAAAATAATGCCAGGAAAGAAACTTTAGTGCTTTATTTGTCTACAATGTGTGCGACGAGGATGTCACATATGGCCACGAATAAGGTGAAGGGAGACTTTTATTGCACCAGCTACTTCCTTCTCTTTGTTCTTGTCTCTTTTATGGGCTATTCAGGATCCCAAACAACAGACCAAACAGTGTTGCACGTTTAGGTTGCAAGTATTCACCCTATTGAAGAAATCAATGATGTGGACCAATAGACTGCTGCGTTTGAACAGACATTATTCAATAACTGTATTGATTATTTTTATTGTTATCTATTATTGCCTGTTGCGGAAAAACCAAGATAATGTGAATGATATTGTTTTAAATTAATATGTGGAGCTGGATTGTTTTATCCTGTCTAAACACGCTTGTTTTATTTTTTTAAATGCCGATGGTGGAAACCTGCGTTTTTATTAGGTGTACACAAAGTAATTTAATTATATTGAACCCAAAAACAGAGTGGTTGAAGCTGGTCTCTTTTATATTATTAATGTGGAATTTTACACATTTCGAGGTAGCAAATTTCTCTATGTCAGGCGTCTTGTTAAATTTTTGCAGAACACCTCTGAAGTCATTTTGTAACCCATAATTTGCTACTGAGATAATTATCGGTTCCCCTTCCCCCTGTGTGTGTCTGAGGAATGTCGAAGTATGATCAGAACAGTGGAAAAAGACTGGAACATGCATAAGTATTTTAACACGTTGCATTTTACTCCTATTTTGATGCGTAACAAGGAAAGGATCATGTATTGTTATGAGTTAAAGAGACTGTACCTGAGGGCTATCGCCGGGCACAGTTGGTTTGACGTTTGCTGGACAGTCGCATAACTGATTAGATTTTCAAAATGCAAAAAAGATTTTCTGAAACGCAGTTCTTTAATAGTAAGTCGGACCTACACACGCTGTTTTCCTTTACTTTATGCCTCCACGTGCGTTCATTTCTGGATCTGGGAGATTGCTGCTCGTGTTGCAGGGCTTTGCTGCAGAGATAGTTGTTGGTGTGCTGTGGAACGTCACTTGTTTTATTGCCTTCACAGAAGAGAGACCATAAACGCATTCTTACCGCCTACACCCTCCCCCAGTTCACTGCAAAAGCATTGAAATTACTCACATGCCAGATAATACATACGGAAACATTAACAATGTTAGAAACTCGTCGATATGACCGAGATAAACAATAAATGCCAATATTAATTTCAGTATCCACACAAAGCCTGTCCGTCCAGCGGGATGAGGGCATGTAGATATTGCAGCCCATCGCTGCAATGGTGTTGTGAAATTAAAACAGAATTTTTGTTCACACACACACACACACACACACACACACACACACACACACACACACACACACACACACACACACACACACACACACACACACACACACACACACTACAACTATACCAGAAATCTCGAAAATTCAAAATCGCAGGGAAGGGTTTTGACTTATATTTGAGTAAATGTGTGTAATTGCTGATTTTCTGAAATAAACTCTTTAACACACCGTTGGAGTTGTGCTCACATGTGTTTTTATGCAAATGTTGTGCCTTGCTTTGAATGTGATCACTGTAGGCTACTGAATTACATTGCCCACATTTAGCATATTCTTCCTCCTCAAATATCATATATTCTTAAACTTCAAGTCAAACATTTCTCATCCAAGTGTCAATCCAACTCTAAGTTGTGTTTATCGGCATTTAGCACTAATGTTCAAGCTCTGAGCTAAAAGCTACAGTTTCTCCTTAACTCCTGCCTCTCAATTGGTTGAGAACGGTCAGCTGACGTTGTCATATTGTCTCTCACCGAGCCAAGCCTCGGCTATAACACTCGGGTTTGTGCGTCTTAACCGGAGATTGGAAATTAATAATATAGAATCCTCAAACTAGTCCACGTCCAGTTAGAGAAGAAGAAAGTCGAGGGGGGAAAAGAAGACATTGGAGAAAGGTGTGGTTGGTTGACATAGACGGGAAGGAGATTTACTGAGAAGGAGATTGAAAAGCGACCGATAAAGAAGTGGGGAGAGTTGGAGAGAGGGATACAGGCAAGGTATGAATTCTTATTTCGCAAACCCTTCGCTCTCCTGCCATTTATCCGGTGGTCAAGATGTTTTGCCTAACGTACCCCTGAACTCCACCACCTATGACACAGTCAGACATTTTTCGTCGTACGGTGCTGCTGTGACCCAGAATCGGATATATGCACCTTTCTACTCTCCTCAAGACAATGTCGTTTTTGGCTCTGGCAGGGCACAATATGAATATGGATCAAACGTGTTTCTTCAAGACAAGGACGTGCTCCCTAGTTGCCGGCAAACAAACATGGGACTCAATTCACAAAGCCACATTGCTCAAGAGTATAGTTTGGATCAAGGAAGAGCAGGAGCGCAGGATCAGAAAACCAACATCCCGATCTACCCGTGGATGCAGCGAATGAACTCACACAGCGGTGAGTTTTACTACGACAAATAAATTAAGGAAATGGGCCAGTTTTACGATATGTCTTACCAAGAGAGTAAGTTACTTTTTATGGCCCCATAAAACATTACTGTATCCCCTAGACTTGTAGATGGGCCTTTACATGTGCAAACAAACAGCTTTCATATTAAGAGAGATATAGTAGCTATAATCAGTAGCGTGAGACAGAGAGAATACATTATGATGCTTTCATTATTTTAGATAATAAAGCAAAGATGCCCTTTGGGATAGGATTTCTCTATCAGTTAAAATGTGTTTGGCTTTCTTAGTGGATTTGAATAACAATTACGATGATAAAAATGAGATAAAACGTATTCCTAACTGCATTAAAGTATTATTAGATCACAGACAGAAGCATGCCTTTTTTATTTAAAATGTTCTTAACTTTATAAACAATTAAATCAGTGAATTCACTTTGTATTTCAGCAGGAGTGGGCTACGGGACAGACAGACGCAGAGGACGTCAAATATACTCTCGTTACCAAACACTTGAGCTGGAGAAGGAGTTCCATTTCAACCGCTACCTGACCCGGCGCAGACGCATCGAAATCGCCAATGCGCTTTGTTTAACAGAGCGGCAGATCAAAATCTGGTTTCAGAACCGACGCATGAAATGGAAGAAAGAGAGCAACCTGACATCCACGGTGACTGGAAGTGAACAGACAGCAGCCTCTCCGGAAGAGGAACGCAGTGGCGCAATTGAAGAAGAAAAGGATGAGGACAAGAAGAAAGAATAGTTTTTTTTAAAAGATGATGGGAAAGAACACCTGATGACCATTAAAACCCAACATAACTACCTAAAAAAAAATCGACATGGATTTGAGAGCGACTTCACTGCATGATGGCTAGCCCGCAGCTCTCCCACTTATATCCCATGCTGACCACAAGAGTGTTGAGCCTTAGATATCAAGATTATTTCAGCCATATATGGCCCCCTTTGACATTTGGAGCGCTGATTTTTTTATTGCAATGTCTCACTTGTATTGTGAAAATAAAAAGAAGTGTTCATTTATACGTTGTTTCTCATGCCAGTAAAATCTATGTATTTATCCCCCAACACCCCATCCATCACTGTGAACTCTTTGATCACCTCATAAAATACAGTGTTGGTCAGACTTAACTCAATGTTGTACATGCACATTCCACGGAAGCAAAGCAAAGGACCGGACGGACACTTTATTTGATCCTAGTATAACTAGTACTTGAATCATCTGCAGAAAAGTGTCCTGCATAAACATGAAAGTTGCACGGATATAGACTACAGTCCACACACAACTGAAATGCCTGTATATAATCAAAGTAATAGTATACTATGTAAATCCAATGAGGACTGCATTTAGCCGCTTTGATAGACGCTGCATAACATAAAACTGCGCTTATCCCTCTTTTGTTTGATAATTGACACAGTAGGCTTTCATTGTGAGATAGATTTGTACACTAGTAATTCTTCACATTTGTTTGGGAGTTACGAATTCATGTTTTGTCATAACTGTGTATCATGCAATAAAATATTTGTAAAAACTTAAACATTGTCTTGTGATTCTGAACATTGCACTTCAGATGACCGCATATATAAAGACTCCCTATGCACCAAACTCAGAGCGTGAATCTGGTTTGTTATTACATTTTAATATCATCATTACCTTTATGGGGAATTGAGGCTGTTAAGGCAATTGGGAAACAAATAAGCTAATTAAGTGATTTTTAAGCAAATGCTGGCCTCTTTAATATGAAAAATTCAGGTTAATTGGCTAATAGGAGCCCGGGAATGAGCTATGTTCCAATATCTCAACATTTTTCTAGTTGTGTTCCTATAACAGAACTTCCAGACACGTAAAATGTTCACTTCCACATGCGTAAATATATTTCTACCAAATGAGCACTTTAAAGTGTAATCGTCATTATTATTATTTGTATTATTGTTGTAATTGTTCTTATTAGTATGATATGGGGCTGTTGGTGCACTCGCAGTGTGTCAGGACAGAGATCTCTGGCCGGTTCTGACCGTCCTGCCCCATACCAGACACCAGATGACGCTCTTGTCTTACTGTCCTGCCCTTTTTGCGCTAAAGATCCCTGCCTGGTCCTCAACAACAGCTCAAAGTTTACCGGACACGTTTCTGCTATTCATCAATATCCCCATTGAGTATCAAAGCCAATTTATGACTGGCCAACATGTGCACGTGATCCCATACAAATACCCCATATTTGGGCAGCGCACGTCGGATCAAGAATTAAAAAAAAGATACCAAAGCCTACTCCACCTATAAATCGTGGATTATTTTTTAAGGGAAGACAGCTCTGAATTTTCCAAAAGCGGCCACAAAGAAACGCAATGATCAACAAAAACAGGGAAATAACCACAACTTGCATCCCGCAGCTATCGCTAGTTTAGAAAAGAAATTGTCGGTGATAGTTTGAAAAAAATGAGCTCTTATGTTGACAGCTGCAATCTCAGGCAAACAAGCGAGACAACTTCTCCTGACACTATGTTTAGTTTCGATCTTTCCGGGCGCCCGTCCAGCCACTATGAGGGTGTTAATGTGAACGGGATATTCACTTGTCCCGTCCCCACGACCTCTGTTGAACGGGAGGAGATGAAAACTAGCCTGCGTGGCATTACGGATACTCCTCTCCCGTCAGGACCACAGATAACCATGGTCTCCAGCAGCTCTTCCATGGACTCAAGCGGGCTGAACTACGGTAGCAGCACTCTGCTTGGACGAGGGGTGGACAGAGACCCGGAAAGGAGCGCAAAATCCGTCGGCAACAAGAACCACGACAGCGAGAGAAACGCGGAGAACACGCAAACGGTGAAACGACACACAAATGTGAACCAGCGTCAGGACAGTGAGCAGCGGCCACAGATTTATCCATGGATGACAAAACTGCACATGAGCCACGGTAAAGTTTGCCTATTTTCTAAAGTGCGACTAAGATGCTTTCCCTTATTCACTCTTTACGCTGCAACACTCCTTTTCGCCCAATCCAGTTTCCCTCTTGAGTTTTATAGGCCAAACGCAGGAAATAATAAAAACTCGCGGTCATAAATTTTATGACAAAGGCATCCATTGCTCGTAAACCTGCTCTGTTACGGTGGAGAGGTGATCTGTGGGCTGATTTATGGAGGTATAATTGGATAAGAGAACAAAACTGATAAAGCTATGAAATAATATTCACAAATTCAGCTCCAAGTATTAGTTTTTGCCCTGCTGAGTTTATATTATTAGTTAATGTTTTACACTATCAGACTCACTGTGTGTGTGTGTGTGTGTGTGTGTGTGTGTGTGTGTGTGTGTGTGTGTGTGTGTGTGTGTGTGTGTACCCCCCCCCACACACACAATATAAGATACAACAATGTGTTAAAGATATATTAATATAGAAGGCAAGGGATACTTAATTGTCCTTTTACCCCATAACAAAGTATCTTTAACACATTGTTGTATCTTATATTGTGTGTGTGGGGGGGGGTACACACACACACACACACACACACACACACACACACACACACACACACAGGTACAAACACAAAGGAACACAAAAACAGGAATGAAAATGGGTTTCATCTTGATCTGTGTTATTTTCCATATGCCTATAGCATTTAGAAAAACATCTGACATTTTTAATAACATTTCTTTCAGTCAAAAATAAATCGACGAACTGCAGTGCATTTCAACATAATCTGATTTGGTGTACTACAGTATGCTGTTCAATGATATCACCCTGTCCCTGTCCATTAATGTTAAAATGTGTGTCGTTATTGCTGGTGGTTTGGATGATAATGAAGATGATATTTGTGATGCTTTTATGCAAAGGTGGAATAAAATATCATGGTGCTCATCATAATGTCGTCAGTGGTTATGTCACAGCATCTAATAACACATCGCTGTATCTCGTTATATCAGAACAAAACCATAGAGCAGACCAATCTCTCATACTTCGAGGTGACAACCACAAATCAGACACAGGAACCCTCCTCGGTGGCAGAATTGTAACAGCTGGTCAGCTGACATCCGCAGTGAAACGCCGCCGAAAACCAGCAGCCATAAACAACAAGCCTCAACATCCGCCCACTTCCACATGCCACGCTTCTGATCGCTAGGGGGCACTGGCGGGATCTGTGTTTCAGTGTATATGTGTGTCTGCGTGCATGTGCGTGCGTAAAAATGCATGTTATATCCAGGCCCTTGGCACAGACTAAATACAACAAGTGACAACAACTATGGGAACCAGATCTAATAAGAGCAATTGACTGCAATTTGTCACTGCATGGTCAGCAGGGCCTGTGAGTGATGACAAAGTTTACTATCATTAGGCAATTCATCACCACACATTGGCACAGCATCTCTTAAATGCCTCGCTAATGTAGGCTTAAGCGGCCAGTACACACATTCAGGTGCTTCCACATCAGCCAGTAAAGCACAATGCAAATTGCCGTGGGCATCAGCAGCCTCCCAGGCTACAGGTCAGGTCACAACTACACAGAATAGACATATCACTCACTCTTCTGCATCATTCATCATTTCAACCCGGCCAACACCGGCGGATTGCCAAACACAACATGAAAACATTAAGAAAGAGTGATAGAGATATGTGTAATCTTACCCCAGATAGGCTCGCCGTAGTTTGTGGCTTCGCTGTGGTCCAACAGAGCAGCTGAGGGGTCACGATGGCGAGAGGGAAATATCAACAGAGTGCACATCTCCCGCGTACTGTCTTCACACCCTGGCGATAAGGAGCCCGTGGAGGCAGGCTGTCTGTTTGCCGGTAAAAGTCTTTTCTAGGATGGCTCCTTTTTTCCTTCCCAGTCGCGGCTTTATTGCCTCCGGGGGGGATAAACGCAGCGGCTGGAGAGGCGGTGACTGTCCCGAAGATCCCTCTGTCAGGAAGTCGGAGAACGGATGAATATCACACGAATCAGCGCCAAAATGTCTGTGCAGTGATTATATATGAGAATAAAGAAAAAAAGACGTTTCTACGCCCCAGCTTAGTCTGCTGCTGATACAAGGGAAGGACCAGAGAATAGACAACAGCATAAAGTTCATGTTCATAGAGCGTGGGCCACGTGGCTCGCTGCAGCCAATCGCAGAAAGGATTCAGTCGTAAACTTTTATTACTCAGCTGTAAATTTCTCCCTTTAACAACCAGGAATGTTTGCACCCATCTCTTCCCCTTTCTTTTTTTCGATTGCACAAAACTAAAAATGGCCACACGCTATAGCACGATGCTGAGATTTCCCATAAGTCACATATCAGACGTGCGTCAACAAAATCTGACAGTTCCCCTGGTGGACAAGCAGTATGCCATAGTGTACCTATCCAAAGGGAAATGGGAAATAAAGTGTGTGAGAAACAATCAGAGGGAGGGAAGACAGGAAAATAGAGAGAGAGAGGAGCATGCTGGAGATGTCTGATTAAACTTCAATTAGCTAAACTACACTTTCCTATCAGGGCCTCTGTGTACCTGAGTGACTCTCAGGATGGATATGTCAGAAAGCAGATATCATGTTACCCTCTTCACATCAAACATGAACTACATGCCCGAGCTACATGCGTGATGAAATGAAGAGTATATATGTCAATGTGAGTGGCTGCAGGGTATTATCATTTTAAACTTGAAAAGCAAGAAAGGTAGGGATTGTAAGCCTGCAGAGAACACACACACACACACACACACACACACACACACACACACACACACACACACACACACACACACACACACACACACCCATAACAGCAGCTTCCAACCTTCTGAAAACAACATACACTGTAACAGGATCAAAGAGTCACACCCACCGACAAGGACAAAATACGTACATTTGTACATTTTAGAAACAAGGACAACATAAGGCGGCCACAGGGTTTACAAGCAAATGTTTTCACCTTCAACAAATATATTGCAATGAAATACGTTTATTAGAAAATAGAAAAGAAAGAAGATTCCAGATGAAAAGAACAATAGAGGAGAAATAATTTAATTTAAGCGCAGTTGTTGTCTTATAAATCCACTAGAGCAGGAGCTTTTAGTTTAAAAAATAAAAACAAAATGACATTTAGTCTGCGTAACTCATAAAATAAATGTCCTACATCCAAATATTAAAAAAGATTTTAGTTACCTACTCGGATGAGCGTTGCATCTTATCCTTGCAGGCCGTGATCTCCACACTGAGCCTCGGCACACACAGACAAAAGATGCAGAGCCATCCAAGCCGAGCCTTTACACCACCAATAAAGTTTACAACAGGTACACTAAAGTTTATTGGTTATGTCAGCCCTGTGGTAAAAGTACACACACACATAATGGTGCAGAATAGCTGTTACTTGGGGGACACATCCGGGATTTTCTAAAGACTACATGCGCCTAAATAGAGCTATAAACACCCTGAGTAAAAAGGCTGCGTTTTGACGCAACTTTGTTTCATTCAGAAAAACACAAGACACAATTGAAGGGAAAAGCCCTTTTCAGCTTGGACTTAAATCTAGAAAAAAATAATGAAATTAATAAGCAGCTTGCTGGCAATTTGCATTTTATTACATGGACAAAATGCAATCGAAAAGCCTGTTGGTAACACGGGGTTTTCGTTGCGATATTGTTTGTTAGACTACACTTCAAAACTCACCCAGATGAAATGTTTTACCTTCTATATTTATCTATATGTTCGTTTTGATTAAAAATAATTACATATTGAACTATTAAGAATCAATTTTTTATTGAAGAAAATGCATGGCTTTGTTCATATTTGTCCTGTGTCTAAACAATACAATTCCGTTTTGGTCTTAGTTTTTAAATTCTCCTAATCTACCTTTAATTATAAAAAAAAATTAAACTTTGTAAAACATGTTAAGAACCCAATAAATAAATGATTGAATAATGTTTAAATGTATTTGTATTAAGTATTTGCTTTCCCAGCCTACAGTTTATTCAGCTATTCTCTAACTGAGCGGATAAAAAGCAGACAGGCTAGAGATGCACCAGGAGTGTTAAATAATTTAGCTTCATGAAACTAAAACCACCACAAGGAGAGACGGCCATAATCAAGAAGAAAAACCAATGTTACATTAAAGTAAACAAATATATATTTTATAAGCCTTCAAAATAAAAAATAGAGCTCGTCTTTAAAAGTGGGTAAAATGGTGTTGCAAACATGGAGGAAAGGTCCAATTACTATATTGCAAAAGAACGATTACATTTATGTGTGTAAAAATAATAAAGCTAGTAGCCTATTGTATCTGGTCAATTCTAAGAAGACTTTAGGTGATCTAAATTTCTGCACCGTCTGTGCTACTTCAATGATATTGGGATTTTATGTTGACTCCTCATTTCCTCCGTTAATCCTAAAGCGTCATAATAAACGCAGCAGCAGCTGGGCAGGAGTGGAGGAAACACAAGGTGTTACCTGCACTTGGCCTCTTATTTCCGCTTTGATTTCAACGCTCCGATGCTTTCCGGAGGTTTGTCTGGACACCATGGATTCACACAACACATTGCATGGTATAGACAGATAAAGCCTCCCTTATGCTTTGAAATTATTTAGTCTCATCATTATTATCACGCCAGATGTTTGTTCATCTCATCTCAAACAGCCATTATTCATCACAAGATTCATTAAGAAAAGCTTCGTGTTCTCCCTGAAGAGAGGAAGTTTCTTATTAAGAGGATGAATCAAACACGATGGCTTTGGAGAGTATGCATGCTGTGAACGGGATTCGCAAACTTTCCTTAAAAGGTAAAAGGATACGTTTGCAAACGCACGTCTGCAGTGTTATTTTTATCGAATAAGTTCTAAAGTTTAAATTAGGCAATTTTTAGCATCAGCATGGTTGCACGGCACCTCCTCGTTGAGTTGTTGGGATTGTCTGCATCAAAAGACTTCTGGATATGAAAACTAAGGCGCATATTTGCCTCTACAGCCTTCCAAAGAGCATACTTCGAGAGAAAAGCAAAGAAGAGGCAAAAGGATGACATGTTTATTAAACTGCATATTAGATTGTAGCCTACTCTTTGTAAATGTATGTGTGCGCGCTATACATGTTAACATGTGTGTGTGGG
>NW_011359122.1:1456393-1468463 GCF_000735185.1 Notothenia coriiceps | reverse complement strand
GGGGGGGAGGTAATCATGTCAGTAAACGAGACTGTAATATAAATAAAAAACAGAAATGGTAGTGAGCCATCTTGTTTATTTGTGATTTTACATCAACAATGGCGGGGACACACAATTCTGTCTTTCACAGGAGAAACACCAGGAAACGAGCATATTGTTAACATCAATATATAACAAGACGTACATAAAGATTATATTCAGTGCAAAACAACTACGCTATGTCACCAGCACATTAAAATAAAAAAAATCCCTTACTTTAAAATCATTGTAATTGTAGCAGGTTTTATCTTACACAGTTCATGTGCGTTATAGGCAGTTTTAGTTGTTGGGGAAATAGCTTGCAATCAAGTCAGAGCAATGCCACAAGTGAGGAATATAAATTCAGCAAAGGCAAGGCTCTGAGTTTAGGTAGTGCCGTAGTACAATCTCAAAATTGTTTGCTTGGCTTTGAGCTAATTGTCTTTCCCAAGACTCACAAATTGTCTTCAACAAGTGTAATATTGTATATTGGGTAAATGCTACATACATAACTTAATAATATAATGTTGATATAGAACACTTTTAAAATTAAAACCATATGAAATCTCTATATTCAGAAATCTCTATTGCAATTCCCCCAGGTTTAGGTAGCATCAAAGGATTTCAAACGATTGCAATTCCCTGGTAAATCCTAGAAAAAGATGTCTGAGGAGCTAATGGCTATCTTTGTCTAGGCCATTCACATGAAAACGAGTAAAACAGTAACAGTAACAATTATAATAATAAAACTTGTGGTTTCTACACAGGCCGTTAACCGATGCAACTGCTGCGATGATGTTTGAACACTTAATACTAAGTTATAGGCCTACATTTCGCTTACATTTTCGGAAAGGCTACTCTGAAATGACGTTCATGTTCTTTTAAATGTAAGCTATAATCTATTTACAACAAAGGTCGGCGTTGGTCACGTTTTGATATTAATTATCCTAATTGGCTATGCTTTTGACGCAGTTATTCAAAGCAAATTGTAAAAAATAGCGAAGCCATTTTCCATCTTACATGCGATTTAATTTACCCTTTTTTTTGCAAGGGCGACTGTTCTATCAAATAAAGTATGCTAAAGCTTTGAACATTTGAAGCTTCTACAGAAAAATCAGAATGCAACTCATTTTAGAATAATCGCGAGAAGGGATAATTTTGCCTATTTATGACAGCAATATTAAGAGGGATTCCTGTTGCCTCTTGCCAAAATGAAAGGGGTGGTCATAAAGTGGACGCTCTCTGCCTCCTTGTGACTCTTCGTCTGTTTATGGGACCTCTCTTTTTTTCTCTTTTTCAGCCATATAACCATAAAAAGGACCATAAAATCACTCCTTGGTCTCTTCTTTCTCTTCCGCTTCTTTCTCTTCTGCCTCTTCCACTTCACCGTCCTCGTTGCCCTCTTCTTCCGCCTCAGCCTCAGCCTCGGCTTCAGCTTCAGCTTCAGTTTCAGCTTCTCCTCTCTGACCCGGAAACTTGTCTTTGTTGTTCTCTTTTTTCCACTTCATCCTCCTGTTCTGAAACCAAATCTTCACCTGCCGCTCGGTGAGGCTCAGGGCGTGGGACACCTCGATCCTTCTCTTGCGAGTCAGGTAAGGGTTGAAGAGAAACTCCTTCTCCAGTTCAAGAGTTTGGTAACGACTGTAGGTTTGCCTTCCATTCCGTCTTCCTGGGGCTTGAATAAAATAAAGCCAAAAGGTTAGCTGGGCTGACCACGGTCCCCCATAAAAGATATTCAGATGACTTGTAATTAATTCTCTATTTGCTTCCCCTCAGCATAAATTCTAGTCGTTCAGCTTTCACATTCACTCATACAGAGCGGGGGAAGTCCTTATTTAAAGTGTGAGATTGTAAATGTACTACTCAACAAATATAAGTCATATTGTACAAAATGTGTGTAAATATCTCATATTAATGTTATGTTTATACCATTTACAGATCTATCTGCAGGAGCTACGATTTTCACTTTACTAAAGGGGTTAGTGTGTAAGTGATTAAGATGCTGTGTTTATGTAAAATGGCTATCAATTATTAATTAATATACCTGTAAGTTTGGGTCAAAGTGTCCTTAATTGCCATCTGTTTGTTGATGCTAATACAAATAAAATCAATATATTGTATTTTAAATAAGTAATCAAACTACATGTAGGGGCACATAAGATTTTCCTCACAAGGGCCTATACAAGCCTGAGATTTTAAGTCTCACACACAGTGACACACTGAGGGGGGACACGAGAAGAGGGGGGGAAAGTATGCGAAAAGAGGCAGATTAAGCTGCCCTGTAACAACAGATGGGAGCAGGCTGATGATAAATATATCTGTGAGCAGATAAAAACGAAGCTTACACCTGTGTGGAGTTAATGTAGCCTGATAGCCTGAACAGAATGATCCATGAATGGAGGAGGTAATATCTACAAAGCCCTCATGATTATGGCTGTAAATGTCCGGGGCACATTGGGCCTGTGGGTCAAATTACCCCCAAACCCCTAAAACCCGGATTCTGTTTAATCGTGGCATGTTGTGTTTCAGCTAACCCTCCTGTCACTCTGCATGCTGGTGTGTGTGGCAACACCATATTTTAAACTATGACTTATTTATCCTTCCCCTAGTGCGTTTACAGTTTGTGAAATATCTTATGTCAACGATAATTGACTTCAAAGAGCCTGTGTTATGAGCTGTGATCAGCAATTCAGTGTTTAAAGGCACTTTTGAAAGCAAAAATTCAGCCCTGTATGGACATGTGCTGCAGAGTAACAGCAGCCTGCAGTACAGGTTGTATGTGCCCCATCATGTTCCCTGACTTATTTCGTTTTATAGTTAAGAGATACACTGACTGTATACTTAGGCATATTTAGAACACGTGCACACATACTTACAGACACACACACAGACTGACGCTCACACACACACGCGCCCGCGCACACACAGTAACACAGAAAGAATAGGAAATAATTGTATGATTCTGACCGTGGGGTCTCATCCAAGGAAACATAAGAGTGGGAGAGGTGTTTTGATTTAAGTGGCCTTGTCCTTCTCCGGGGTTAGAGCTGCTCGACGATTTACAGTCTGGGTATTGCGCTAGGCTTGCGTCTTGCTGGGTACCATAAAGCGTTTGCCTCGGAAGGGCTTCATATCCATAAAATTTCGTTGCGTCTCCGTGGCAAGCCAAAGCGCACGGGTTCTGCTGGTATCCGGGGTTGGAGATCCCGGTGGTCCCGTGGTGGAAAAAGTCCTGCACATGATGGGACGGGTGCTGAAAGCCCGGTGCGGCTGCTCCGGGTCCGTAAACCAGCGTGTGGCTGCGGGCAACGCTTTGTGGAAACCTGCAGTCGTAGTAAGTTGGCTCCAGTGACTCGCCGCCTTTGTACTTAGAAAAAAGAGGGTTAACAAAATAGGAGCTCATGTTTAGTTAGCATCAAGCAGACGGGCTCTCTCGCAGTAGAATATCTCCTTTAGGATGATGGCAGCCTTTTGTTTAGGGTCCCAACTCGCACAGCGCGCACAGGCAGACAAACCGGAACTAGGAGAAACGCTGCCCCTTTGGACAATCTACGGCAGCTCACTCTCTCTGAGCCGTTCCTCTCATCGGATTTCGCTCGCAGTCGTGAGTGTTTTTTTCAGGTTTGCAGGCTCAAACCCGGCTCATGGCATGTGCTTTAGATGTGCGTTAGCTTGGGTTAAAGCTGGCTTGCTCAAAGCGGCACAGTCACAGCCGCTGCTCTTTTCTTTCTTTTTCCTTTTTTTAGCTTCCCACCGAACCACCCCCACCACAAGCGCCCCCCACNCCCCACCCTCCTCCACCCCCACCCCTTCATCTTCATACGACCGGTCAGACGTGGGCCCTACGTGTATCCACCTTGAGAGGAGCTGCACTAATCATAAGCAACAACCCAATAGGCTTTAAATATGATCAATGATATGTTTATCACAAAAAATGCTTTGTTGTAAGATGATCAATGGAGTTATGGAGTGGTTAAGATATGAAGAGACACATGGTAGAACATTTCACTACAGTCTGACTTGAGCTAGTTGTCTTGTCATAACCATGGAGGCTATGATGTGTTTAAAGCAAGGAAGGTCCCCTCTTTAAAAACGGATAAAGCTGTTATGAGTTGCTGTTTGTCATGTCAGGTCCTAATGATGTTTTACACTAATTTCCAGAAACTAGTTTAGATTGTATGGGCACTAGGGGGTCAACATAGCATTTCATGTTCTTGAAACCCAAAATGTTGCATTAAAAACTACACATATAAAGCAAGATGCAATTCAAGCCATCACACAATAGTAAATAATGTATGAGAATAAAACCAACACATCCTCCTCGTGTAATCGAGTAAAGGCTATAGGGCGACACACTTGCACCATGCGCTGTAAAACACCGACACACGCAAATATAAACACGACCTGTGAATACTAGGTGCCACTTACTGACCCCGTAAAAACCGACGAGGATACGCAGTAAATCTCCCACGTGGAGGAGTTCATAAAATTTTACATCGGATGTTTAGCTACAATGAGCACCCGCACAATTCCCAGCTCAATAGTTGTATGGGCTCTCTCTCCAAATATGCCAGTGTGGTTTTTGTGGGGTTACTGACGTTTTATACACATCATCGTAAAATATGAAGGCGCACTGGGTGAATTTATAGACCTTTCACACTCTATAAATATGCAGATTGCCAATCATTGTTGCATACTTCTTGGGGACTTTGAGCTACACACGTCACAACCAACACATATTAGGATATGCAAAATAAGCAGTTAGATGTGTTTTTGTGTTTAACAAGCAATGCAGAAGGCACTTGAATTGTTGTTATTATTTTTGGTATTATGATATTTATTATTGTACATATTCTTATTATTAAGTATTATTATGTTTAACATGTCAGTGTATTATATAATTGTTGTATTTCATTTTGCTGTTTATGCTATTGTGACTTCTCTAAGTTTTGATTATTTGGTATTGATGTAACTGATGCAATTTTCATTAAAGTCTTTATATATTTAAAAAAAAAATTCTGGCTTTTCATTTAATATGTTATGATGTTATTATGTCAATTATGTATTTATTTTTTCCCCACTAAAAGTATTTTAATGAATTTCATGACCATTAAATCCTTTGTTATTTATCCAAATAAAATACAAAATTGAAAAACAAATAAAGACACAGGATACAAACGCATCATGCCAAATTACTAATACCCCTACTAAATGCAGATATTATTGACTTTTGTCCAAACTAAAACATGTCTGAGAAAATTGTTCCTATTTTAATGGGAACGAAATTCTTACAAGAACGACTACACTTCACATTTCCAGTAACTTATGAATTTAAGGACATTAAAGACGTTTCAAAGTCTAAAAAAGGGAACACAATAAAAATGTAGCTCACAAGACAAAGGAAAATTAAAAAAAATGTGAAATAAGTAGAAAATACAAATCATGTTTATGCAAAAACTCTGTGCGCAACACAACAACCAGCTAGCTGTATTTGGAGTACTGCTTTGTGGCCTATTACACATAATGCGGTGAGGGACCATATCTGTCATTTTGTCATCGATAGGTTACTCTTCATTTTTCAGCCAAGCCAAAGAGCTGTAAAGAAGCCCTTCAACACACAGATCCTGCTCAAAACATGGACCAACAGCGTCATCTAGTGTTCAGATGTGGGCTTAAACCTGAATGAATCCACCAATCAGAAACTACTGCGATGTGGACCTAAAGGGTCTCCCCATGTATCCAAACCTTGTATATATCTCGTTGTTTTCCTTAAATATGGTAGAGTTAAAGAAGCAGTTAACCCGATCTGTAACCAAGTGCCTTCAGTCTGTTTTACAGCAGTATTGAATTCGTTGTTTTTTGTTTTTTGTTCGTATCATGGCTGCTCTTCTATAAGAGAGATAGCAGTGCTCTGCAGCACTCATATTTATGCACAATAACTATCGACGTTTCCTCATCTAATTGTAGGCTAATAGACCACTCATGTGATGAAGTGCGGGGGGGTTGAGGCAGGCCCATCAGGCAAAAGTCCCCTGAACGGTGCGCATGACTCTCCTTTGAAGGAGTCCACCACCAACGTCCATTAAAACCATAAAGTAATTTAGCCCAGACGTCTAGCCAGTTAGTCGAGTTTGCTTTGTTCGTCTGCATTTGAGACTAACAGCCGAGCTCCAACAGGGGCTGTAAAACTGGCATTTTTGTCCGAGCAGAGCGGAAATGCACTGGATTAGGCTTTGAAATTACAGCATCCTGTCCGTATTGTTTGCCACCACAAAAAGGCAATTTAGGACTATCCCAGGAAACAAATGGGAGACTTGGGAAATTGTCTCTCACTTCGACACTCAAATGTTCAAATTTAGACCCAGATTTTGAGACCGCCATGTGGGCCTGGCGAAAGGATACAACTATAAATCTAAAAATATTATCGAGAAGGTTATTTATGAAGAAATATACTTATTATATACCAACGCGTTCTCTGAAATGGGACTAACGCACAAACAGCTTTAAACACAAAGGCATATATGGAATGGAGCAATAAAACAAATCGTATGCCTGATGCAATTGTGTTATTCTCTTTGGCTAACAGAAGGTGTTGTGTACGATTGAAGTAAACTATAGTTGTTATGGCTGCAGATTAATTGTGTCTGAAAAACTTACACAAAACAGCAGAAATTAACTTTTAACTCGTTTTCCCATTAAAAGACCAAACACGGCTATTTGTGCCTTTATTTCGTAGTGAGTGCACTTTTACCTAAATGTATGTTCAACTTTAAATGTACGTGGCCGGGGATTACATAAGGATAATTAAGCCCCAGTTTAAAGCTAAATTAAGACAGTGTAGCCTTTCTAAAGCCTCGCTGACTACATATATGTTAGACCTCGCCATTATTTTCGGTGGCAGATCTCTTAGCTGTATTTGGAGCAATGATCGTCGGGCAAAACATGTTAGATGAATAATTGCGATGCCATACTTATTTATCATACTCTCTGTTTGCAATATCTTGCTTAACCAAATAGTGATTTGGTAATTAGATTTTCTGCGGTTTTTTAATCAGGAAAACATTTAAACTGATATTGAATGAGATTCGGTTTGTTCTTAAAAAGGCCCTTTATCTAGGCCTAACCAAAATGCGTTTACATGCACGATATCATTAAGTCACAATGAACACAGCATACAACAATTTAGTGATTAAGTTTATATTTGCAGAGGTCTGTATCTACACTCTATAGTTAAACTCATTAGCTACAATAAAAAAAAGAGATGCACAAATACAACAACTATCACAAAATACAAGACAAACAAGTCCGGTCCAGATGCTCTGTGTCTGTACAAAATACTACACCTGCACAACAAAGTACAAAGGAAATAAACATGAGAGAAAAACATTTACATCATAAATTATGGATTTGTGAAATTCAAAAGAATTCAAGTATTCTCTTTCTTCAGACAGTTGTAACGTGTCTAAACTGCACTAATTTCTCTTACAAAAAACACAAAGGTATTTCGAAGTGAAAGCAGAATGTAATTATCTCTTCAGAAGTTTTTTTTTTAGTTTTTCTTATACGGTGGACTGGAAAATAACATAATCAGCATCAAACAGTTTCGAAGATTAAGGTTAATAAAACAATCCAACCAAGTGATAAATATGAAGAGATTGAAGGTTGATTTGGTAAATCTGTGCTGTCCATGTGACTAGTGGTTATTATTGTTGTTTTGTGATTGCAGTCCACATTATTGTTCTTTTCTGTCGTTCCTTTCTTTGTTCATTTTCTTCATCTTCATTCGCCGGTTCTGAAACCAGATTTTGACCTGCCTTTCGGTCAGATTCAGGACCCTAGCGACCTCAAAACGGCGGTCTCTAGTAAGGTACATATTGAACAAAAACTCCTTTTCCAGTTCGAGAGTCTGGTACTTTGTGTAGGGGCATCGCTTCTTCCTCGTGGAGCGTGCGTGTATCCAATTTGCCACAGGGTTATCTGCAATTAAAACCATAATATAATATTAATAATAACAAAGACAGAACAACAACGTGGGACATTTAAAAACACGTAAGCAATGACTAATGAACACCACTTTATGCTGAGCATTTGAAAAATGTGCCTCTGCATTTACAGCATTCATGTGGGCTAATTCCAATGTGCAATCATTACAAATCATGTCAAATCAAACATAGCTTTGATATTTACCATTGTAGCTTAGCTGATAGTAAACATTTTAAGGAAGTATTCTAGCTTCAGACTATCCAACCTTACACTGATTTGCTTCCTTGTCCCCTTGACTTGTGAGTAACACCGTCGTAAAATACTCAATGCGCTTATTCACTTTATTGGCCCATAAAATGGCCCGTGGTTCAAGCCTTTACAGCAGGTCCGTGGTGAAAGTCCTCCAATATGTCCCTACATTCCTCAAGTTGGCTGGAAGAGTCATGTGAATCAGTTTTGGACCCAGAAAGAATATGCAACTATATGTAGTCGAGCATCTTATTATCATTATTATGTGGGGGAATAATGCACATCATTACTGGGGATAAAATAGAGCCTAACAGTGTCTTTCACTAGAAGACGGGCCTACATTAATATAAGGACTGAAAGTCATTTTGCATGTGCCTTGTGAAATGGCACTGGGTCAAAATATGGTCGTAAAGCTGCATCATAAAGCATTTACTGATGAATATTATTTCATATGTCGGTGTATGTCGCTCGCTTAAAAATAACACCTTGTATGTTTTTAACATCATGCAATAGCCTTCCAAATTCAACGTCTTCCTGTAGATTTGAGTCCATGTTTACAACCCCGTCTGGTTTTATAGCCCCAATATTAGCCTAGTAGCGTTTGTCTTTTATAGTTCCTAAAGCTTTCCCCCTAGCAGAGGTTACTCTGGGCTGAGCTGAAAAGGGGGGATGAAACAGATTATAATTTTACTTTATGCATGCCGTTAAAATGCCTCACGTCAAGAGCAGATTGACAGATTTTCATACCAAAACTCCCACCCGGTTGTAAAAGACTGTATGGAGCTTGAACTTACTCGGATCTAGCTCCGGCTTCTCTTCTTTATGTTTCCCTGAAGCCAGGAGCTCCGACTCGGGAGAAGGGATACTCTGCAGCGCCTTGTCTCGCATGTCAGTGGATGAGCAGTACAGATAATCCGTGTAGGTACGCCCGCTGGAGCCAAGACACTCCGCGGCTCTGTGCTCCTGAAAGGCGTCGGGCTTCAGCCCAAAGTGCCTGCTGTTCCCCGGATAGGCATGGAAAGGCACGGCGCCTGATATCGGCTCCAGCCATGACCGCATATACCTCGAGTCTGTGCTTAAGTGAGGCTGGTGACTGTATGGATGGTAAACCACTGAGGACTGGGAGTGTACAGGGGTCCATGAGGTGGAGAAGACGGGAGGCTTGGGTGCGAAGCTGCAGGAAGGATAGTCGGCACACTCCGGTACTAGGGACGTCGTGCGAGAGCCGGCTGGGTGAGAACCGGGAGCCGAAAACCGAGCTGCAGCAAGGACATCCTCGTTTTCATGGTTGATCAAGGAGTCCACATAATAATTACTTATGGGACCCGTGGTCGACATGTCGAAGCTTCCCCGACTCTTTTACATGCATCCGATTATTATATGGAGTGTATGTGTACTTTTTTATCTAGCCATAGAACAATCAAGGCAGGTAATTATTTCTCAACGCTTGCCTGGCTGCGATTGGCTGCCTCACCGACACGTGATTATATTTACCCCCACAAAAATTGTACAGTGGATCAATGCGCCACTTATCCTCGGATCCAATGCACATAAATCGGATTAAAGAATGTGCTCTTTTGCTCTCTCACGGACGTATTAGAGGTAACTTTAACAACCATGCTTCTTTATAAGGAAATGTTCCTCTGTAGAGCTAATAGTGGATCTTTATCCAGTCGCAGCACAGACCTGCGCACATTACGTCTAAACCCGAGCAAGGCACTATTTGATGATGTAATCAATCTCTGTCTAGCGAAATCCGTAGCCCCGTGTTATTCCAATGGATAGTATTACAACATTAAAGTGTTTATTGAATCGTTTGCGCCTTTTATCTTTATCAAAGCAGCACATTTGATACAGTGAAGGGTTTATAACTTCCGGTGGAACGCTGTTTACTTCTTAATAGTGAGAGAAGGCTTCACAGTAGCTACATATAGACTCGACAGACGGGAGTGGTAATCATAATACGGGATGCAGGGTAACCAACAATTAAGTTTGCACCGTTTTAACGAGGACGCAACAAACCAACCATGTTCTAAATGGGATCTGCGGAGATAGGAGAGGAGGGGATTTGGATTCTTGACAAGCAGCCCACTACAGCGGGTTATATTCGGCTAGTGACCGTCCATGTTTTTATGCCCATCAATAAATTTTAACGAGGACCATTTGATTGTTCATAAACGTGTCGTTAATAAGGTTGCTTCCGAGTTCCTCGCTTAACATAAAACCACCACCACGTTATGCATGTGAAAAAATTCTTATGAAACAGAGGCCGAAGACAGAAAACAGAAGACTGCAGAGAGCAGAGGAGGTAAAAAGGTTCGTTAAAGGGCTAACTATTAATGCTTTCATAACAGGGATATTGTTATTGTTGTATCTAATGGCAGGAATTTACTGTTTTCCCCTGCGATAGTGTAGCTTGTCAGTCAGTCTGTGACACATCCCTGAACTATTGGGTTGCAGCGGCAAGGCAACAAAAGACCAATATAATTGATACTAATGTCTCAGGTGATACAAATCAGACTAATTGTGGTTTAATGCACATTTGAATTAAGGATGAGGTCCAAAACAAAATAGTTCATGCATTATAAATACAAAAAGATGATATTTGTGTGACGTGGTGACTTTGGTGCAGAGTGAATTTGCACATTTGAAGAAACTGTGATGCTGACGTTCTTACGGATCTTAACGTGTATGTGTGTTTTAGGCTATTTGTTATGTGTGATGTATGATGTGCGTAATTGCCATTAGATTACGATGTGTTTTTATTTAACTATGGATTAGTAGTAGTAAAAAACGGAATTGAATTATTATAAACTTTAAGAAGAGGGAGCTAAATATGAATGTGGAGACCTCCAAAAGTGAAATCAGTAGCTGCCTAACAAACTACAATTCGCTACGTTCACATTAACTGAAACTGAGTGCACTGAGTTCCATAAATAAGAAATGACAGTTAAGTCAGGGACCTAATTTCAAAATAAACCCTAATTTACGAGTGATAATTACTTGCTCTGTAGGAAAATAAAAACTGTAAAGTCATAGGATTTGAAAACAAATCTCCCCTTTGTCATCGCCAAGCTACAAGGGTCACATGACATTACAACTTAGTGCAGACTAAATTGAACTTCAGTTAAAATTCGTACTTACACATGGAAATTATCATAATACTTAATATTTCGACTCCATTATGCTTAATGTTATCAGTATAGGTGTTAGGATGTGCGATGTTTGTCATGGCTGCTGAGTTCAGATTCAACCATGAAATGTAAAACGCCAGACGCCAGACCTTAACCCGGTTAACACCAAACGGCGTCCTGGTGAGCGTTGATGAATGCGCAAGTCTGCGGCTAGTCCAACATTTCCCCAAATGTTAACAGAAAAACAGCCGTTCAGTAGTTTAAGCAAATCTTAAAATAGATTTTTAAAGTGTTGTGTTTAATGCATTTTGAAGGGCGCAAGTCCATTTATTCTGCAGCTGCCATAAAAAAGGAACAAAAATGTGCATGGTGGCCATTTATTACTATAACATATGGTCATATAAAAACGTTATAGCTCGTATCTATGTCCAAAGTAATCCACTTAATAATCCTTTGTGTGTCTCTGGTGTGTGTGTGTGTGTGTGTGTGTGTGTGTGTGTGTGTGTGTGTGTGTGTGTGTGTGTGTGTGTGTGTGTGTGTGTGTGTGTGTGTGTGTGTGTGTGTGTGTGTGTGTGTGTGTGTGTGTGTGTGTGTGTGTGTGTGTGTGTGAGTGTGTGTGTAGTGTAGTGTGTGTGTAGAGTAGTAGGAGTACGTAGGTAGTAGTACGTAGTAACGTACGTACGTAA
>NW_011359122.1:1396038-1456353 GCF_000735185.1 Notothenia coriiceps | reverse complement strand
GGGGGAGAGAGAGAGAGAGAGAGATCTATAACAAGTGACAATGTTTGTTTCTTACAATGTCTTATCTATTCAACTCTTTTATCCATATGTGATTTGTGTTGTGCTACAATAAAAAAAAATGCATAATTAAATATTCCTTTGTTGTTGGTTCTTATCTCTGATATGTCTGCCTTTTACTGTTGTTCTCCGTAAATACAAGTGAACTTGCAACATTTCTTCGGCAGTAAAATCTTAAAGGGCATGTTTTTTGCATCGCTACTTTTGTGTATTTAATATCTAAGTATCTAACTTCTTCTTTAACATTTCCCCGACACACCACAGCCTTATTTGGCAAACAAAAGCACTGTTCAGACAATTTTGTTTTAAACATTTATAATCCAGTATCAGTTATGTATGAAAATAAATAATGTAAATTGAGAAATAAAGCAACAGTGCTCGTTTAGAATAAGACAAACCACACAGAAAGTTGGGATGATTTGCATATAGATGAGGTGTTTGATCGTCTATAGTCAATGCAAGTCAATTTTTATAATAAATTACCAAATCACAAATGTGCCTATAAGCTTTTTTAATCTCAAAAAGTATATGTAGCACTTTGTGTTTTCATATTCACGTATGCTTCTGTTTTTTTTGTACGGGATCAGGGATGAGCTGGATTTGATCAAATGCAAATTCATTCATAAGCTATAACCAACTAATCAATTGATGCCGATAACAATGCTTGAAACTGGCTCTCATATTACTCAGCTATACCATTCGGTTTTTCTCTTAACACATACACACATTTTAATATAGACAACTCTTCTTGTGCAATATAACGTAAAATATATTAGTACGCCTACTTATCGCATGATCACAGCTTTACTGAGGTTGACAATGTTTTTTCTGTTTAAACTTAAATTAAGTTATGTAAAGCTTTTTGCCCATATAGACATATGGTCGACGCTAACGGGCAAAAACATTTAAAGTAAGACTAAGTCTTTTTGCATGAGCGCCGCCGCAGTGCAGTGATGTTTGAATTTGGATGTATTGGCAAAAAGTAGTGTTTTAGGAAATATGCCGTTAGATCTACTGACTAAATATCATTTTGGTTTAATTGCTTACATCACCTAAATCGGTTTATAGGGTTAACATGCAAAAAAATATAATTATTGAAAATTGCAGCTTCAATTGAGATGATTCATCTGAAAATAGATTAAACAACAAGTCCCATTCCCCAGACCGGCCCAGTATGCATGTTCAAATGTGAGATTATCACATGCTTCAGATTTCTCTTTGTACTATTATAATCATAAAACAGATAAAGAAACAGCTCGACATGCTGTTAAAGACCAACACACCTCCTGTTAAGGTAACTGTAATCCATCTTCATTGTCATGGGAGTCTGAACATTGTTTGTTTTCACCTCCGTCCTCACAACACATTTGTGTGATTGCTGGTTACATGAACAACAAACAAAGAATTGAAGCTCTTAGTTCGTTGCAACATGAATTTCCCATCAGACACATGCGGTCATATTTGCTAGCTTGCGTGACGACAGGGCGGAGGAGTATTAGTTAGCTACTGTCAATAATGAAGATATTAAGTGTAATTTCCTCCGAGAAATAGTCACAGCATTTTCCCCTTAAAGCACACAAGAAACAAATAGTCTCTTAAAACAGGCTCACGATGCAATTTAACCAAATAAATAAAAGCAAATGTGTGCAGCATTTGGATCCTATTATACGCGCTGAAACTCTACATAACAAATTCAAAGTCGATATGAAAAGTTATTTATAAAGACCCATGTGCTCAGCAGAACCTTGTAATCCAAACTGAAGCATCAATGTCCTCGATAACCGCTGCATTTAACAGTTTCATCATAACACTGCTCCTAGTTTATTTATTAAGATTGTCCTAAAAGCAAACCCCTCCCTCTTCAACACATGTGCTGAGAAATAATGCTGATCAATAGGCCTGAAGATATCCTCATGGTGATGACTGTCGCACATTTTGCATTTTGGTCCTACAGTTTTTCTCAATTAAAGAGGCGAAGTAAATCATACCGGCAAGTGATAATAATCCATTGATTTTGAATTAAAAAAAATGACTAAGTATTGTTTCTGCTGCACAGCTGATCGCCAGTTTCAAATCATACCGATAAAATAAACCCCAATGAATAATTGTAGATAAATTGTTGCTGAAAGCGGCATATTAAATGCAATTTATTCAGCAATCTTCAAAGAAATAAAACATCTGAAGATGTTCCAATGAAAGAAAGCTAGTGTCCATCGTTTCTTAATTTCATGGTCCATATAGCAAAAAACGAACTAACAATAACTTCCTCATAAATATCCTAAAATAAAGCTAATAATAATAATAATGTCAAAATAGAGTGGGAAAAAAGTAAAGCGGTTAGAATATTTGGCTCATGTCTGATCAGTGGCAGTAACACATCTTCAGCTGTCCGGAGGAAGTGGCAGACTAAAGCCTTTAGTTCCTGTGCGCCACTACAAAGTGAAATAAATGGCTTTATGTGTATATGGTTTTAGGGTGAATCTGCGCAGCTCTCGGGGCTGTTTCCAGCGCTGTAAAGTCTTTGTCAGTGATGCATTCCAAGGGAGACCCTCATTCACTGAGCTGAATGAAAGTGACTTTGGATTCCAGACTGTCTCTTCCAGTTGCACTACCGGGGAGGGGGGCTGAGAAAACAAGGGGAAATTGTGAACAGGATAAACACTGCCTTAGGAAAAATGCTGACTGCGACACACAAACAGACCTTTTACGTTTTCTTCCTTTTAAAATAAACTCATCACTTTCTGAGGATTTTTATTTCACATAATGGCCGATATTAATCCACAGCTGTTTAGCACATACATTATCTTAATAATAAAATGGAAATAGGAGGTGCTATCGATAACAATATGTTATTTTCCGTTAATCAATTAAGTTAGTGCTATTGGACTACAATATGATATATCAGTGATGCTATTCTAATCAAAATAAGATAGAAGTATTATTATCAATACACTCCGCCAAAATCTTAAAACTGTTGTTTCTTTATTGATCAAAATTAGGGTAATATAATATATTTAACTAAATACAAAATAAACGCATCAGCCCGATAAAGGTTCGTGCAAAAACAATATAAAAAGAGAAAGTTTAAATGCAAACATTAAACAAGATAAAGGACACCTAAAGCATGACATGTCGACTTAAACTGTTTGATGTGCAAAAATAATGTTTGCAAGAATATTCCTGAAGAGAAATCCAATAGGCCTCAATTACCAAAATGTGAATTCTAATGGGACGATTGTTGCGAGTGTAAGTGTTGTTATGTTTGTTGACATTTGTGGTAAAAAAATACTTTCAAAGTAAAAATTATTTTAAAATAATAAAGTATCAAATATGTTTTAATTGTACACCACCTCACACTGCAACAAAGTGAAAAATTGAATTGCACGACATTTTGGAATAAAACATTTAAAGCAGCAGAGTAGCATTAACAGGAACAACACATGCTCAAACACATAAAATGATGGAAATGTCAATACGCAACCATTTCCTGTTGTGAAGTCTGATTAATTTGTCAGATAATTGAAAGAGTCAAATATGTGGCATCTATCTACTGGTATCAACCCATCTCTCTATTCAGATCATCATAAAGCAGCTGAAACCACTAAACCACAGCAGACAGCCAGTGATGACAGATGCAATACAACGCAGTCTAAAACTTTACCCCATGTTGTTTACAACCTATTCTCCTTCTGAGAGCCTCGGAAGGGTTTACAGCCCGCCACAAAATAACAGCAAAGAAAGAAAGCGTCTCTGTCCAAGGTATTGCAGCTCAGTTCATTTACAATGCCATTTGCGGGGACCTGGGTGAGGGGGTAATTCAGCGGAAATGGTGCCCTTGATGAAGACGAACTGACGTAATCAAGGCAGTTTCTTGTTGCCGAGCCAGGAAGCCAACCCCAACAACATGAAACTACCTAAACCACGCTTCAGCTTCGCGCAAAGGGGTTTAAAATCCATGGAAAGGACAATATGCAAAATCCAAGAGAGGATTAACACTATTCAGCACAAAGAGAAAGGCGAGTACCAACACAATAAAACATAACATGATCCACAAGCGCTAGATATCATACTTTCTAATAACAATTTTTATAGCCCGGCATGCCTTTACTCGTTTGCTCATAAAAACAGCATCAGTTTTAAAGTGCTTTTGTTCTAAACCCATAACAGAAGCAGCACACCACATCAAGTAATTCGGCAGTTACAAAATATGAGAAAATACAATGTTTTTGTATACCCAGAAACATAAAGAAAAAATATGAATCAACCAGCATTGTAAAAGCAGAATAGAGGAGAGGAGAAGAGAAATAAAACAGAGATCAGCAGCGCTGATTGATCAACAACTTATAAACTATCGACATGTGCAGGCGTGCACCATGCGTTTCACAAGAGCTGTCAAGCAAGCTCCCCGTGACAGATGTGGCATACTTTCCAAAACAGGAAACAACAATATTACATCAAATGTGAGTCCTACCTTCACTCGCTTCCTGCAGACGCTTTCCCGGTGTGTTTAGTTATCCACGTGTTTTGCCGTGATGCCTGTTGTTATTGTTCCTGCAGCCGTCGCGGTCCCTTTTATCCACCATCTTTCTTATCTCCTGCTCCCATGAAGATCCATTATCCTGGGTGGAGGCGGCTGCTTCTTCCAGCCCAGCGCCCCGGCTGGATCCTGCACATTGCAGTCTCTGCTGTGTGGATTAGCCCTCCTCCACACACCTTTAAACGCATCTTTACTGCTGCAGCACATTATATTTGCAGATCATAAAATCCACCCCCAACGCTTTCCAGGGCGAACCTGACATTAGAATTTTATGACCTTGACTTACTGTGGTCACCTGGATAATATTTAAATCAACGTTATGGTCTCTCTCTTCTATTAAAACTGCCATGATCTCCCTTTTCTCATCCGCAGTGTCTCTCCCTCCCTCTCATTTGCACCACTATGCCAGGGGAAGGACAAAGTTGGTAATACCTTTCCATTTCCCCCTCCTTTTATTGTTTTTGAATGGTTTGCCATGAGCTTCATATCGTCTTGTGCATGCCCATTACATTGCACGGCTATGCCAAAGCAACAGACACCAACGAAGAAGCGGCACAAGTGGCTTAACATTCATTATAGCTCAGAAAAATAAAACTGCTTAAATGCCAAGACTTATTTATAGACTGATTGGGATTGCCTCCTCCTTTCGTTTGCTTCATGTTATATTATAATTATCATCGGAAGGTAATTGCACCTCATCGTTCCAACGCTGTTGCAAGTGTTCACCTGGTAGCTACTCAAGTAGTCTGCAGCTAGTTCAAATGAAGGTACGCTGTGGATATGTGAATGTGTGTTCGGTGTATGTTTAGCGTGTAAGTGAGCATATAGATAAATTATATAGATAGCCTATGATACTGAATGCATAAGATTACACATGCATGTCTGTATATACCTGTCATGTAAATGCATATGTGTGGGTATGTGTATGTGTATGTGTGTGAGTGTATGTGTGGTTTAAATGTCCTCAGGAATAGTTATAAACTGCATTGTGCCCCCTTTCTCGGCTCTCCCTGCTAAGCTTCTTGAGCTTCATGCGTCTGTTTTGGAACCAGATCTTGACCTGTCTGTCGGTCAGGTTGATACTCCGGCTCATCTCCAGGCGGCGCTCCCGAGACAGATACATGTTGAACAAGAACTCCTTCTCAAGCTCCAGCGTCTGGTGCTTTGTGTAGGGGCAGCGCTTCTTCCTTCCACTTTTGGCTTTTAACCAGCTTCCCGGTGTCTTTTCCGCGGATAAATCATCTACCGGAGCAAAAAAAAAGACAACGATGAACAAATGTGGCCAAATCCGGAGAGTAATTTTGTGCAGAAATCATGCAGCCTCCATGAGTACGCTAGATGCTATGTCCACGCCCATATCTCACATGTCCATTCACTAACGTTGATCTGGATCAAAATAGTTTAGAAGACCAGACTAACCGGTGTGGACCCTCCGACACTCTCCCTTGAACGAATGAACAACGTCGAACATCCCAGCTTTTGCTTCAACTCCTACTGCTTTCAAATTGCCTTTGTGTGATGTACAGCTATAATTAGATCAAATCAAGCTAGGGTGTGTAAGCACTTCTTTTGTCTGTGTTGGACCTCAGACTCCCATAAAATGTTATTACCTTTGCACGCCGGAGTCAATTTTTTTTTTGGAGGTTCATCCCAAACAAAACAAAGTCTCTGTAGCATAATATCAGATTGAGCAAAACAGTTATGTCGGTATTAGCAGGGAACACACACCGCTGGTAATTTCTTGATTAGGTTGCAGGCTCAAGGGAATAACGCCCCTTTTGCGTACACAGACAAGCAGAGGCGTACACACACACACACACACACACACACACACACACACAGACAGATCCTATTGCATGCATGTATTTTTCGCAACTTAGCCTACACATGAAATTGGAACTCATTTTAAAAAAGAGTTAAAGAAATGTAGCAGAAGGGTGAACCTCTGTTTGCTTTATTACTAGCATCCATTATAAGGGCAGTCTAATGGCAACAATTATTCCAACGGTTAAATGTGAGTGTGTGGTGTGTGTGGGTTTTAATTATTATCAACCAATCGTTGAAGTTGACTAAAAAAAACTATTCAAAAAAAGTTAATAAAGTTGTTATTGCTAAAGTACATATATAATTTTGTCAAACGGAAGACGACAAATTTGCCCGAATCTTATTGAGCCGCTGTTAGCATGAAGGAAATGATCATGAAAGAAAATGTCTCAGACGTGGAAAATTATGTTTTAAAAACGGGACTGATTTATCGTTAATTATCCGTACAGCGAATTATAAATGATTTCTGAAGAATAAAATAAGGGAGAATTGTTCGGTTTTTTAAAAAAAAACAAGGTAATTTTTACAAACGATTTTTTCTGATGGAGCTAAGCTGTATAGTTTTACGTTGGCTAAAAATCACAATTTTGATGCGTACAATTGGCAATGTTAAAATGGTTAAGTTTCACAACGTAATTGGCCAATGTAACAGAAACAAAGAATGTGATAACGTGTGTGCGTGCGTGTGAGCGTGTTTATTTCGATGATAACTGCTCATCTCACATTCTCAAATTAAAGGAAAGGTGTTAAATGCCACGGGAACCATAACCCCTGCCAAGCAGGCCTGTCAAATGCAGCCAATATGACTGCTTTCAAACACAAGTCTACATTAGCCTACTGGGTCATGACACAACACAGCATGCACACACAGCACTGATATAATTAATACACGTGTGAAAATAGTTTTTGTAAGCACGTTTTGCGTGAATGTGTATTTGTGTGAGAGTGTACGTAAGGTATGAGGAAGAGGAGGGGGTAAAGTCGTCTACCTTTTAATTCCCCGTCCGAGTTATCTGAGCAGCTGTCACTCTTGGCCTTCTCTTCCTTCCTGCTCTGACTCTCATCTGTGTTTAAAACCTCTCTCGCTGTATCCTGCGCCGATTTACTGCAACTTAGTGTCGATTCTGAGTCAACAGATGTCGCCAAGTGGGTAAGAGAGAAGCCGGAGGGGAACTGCTGCTCGTCCTGCTGCGGCCTCTCTCCGTTGAACACCTGGAAACAGCCGCTGGACGAGGCGGTTTGCTCAGGCCGGGAGCTATTGTCTCCGAGCCGGATGTAAGTGGCCGAGTCTGTTGTCTCTTTGCCCTTATTGCTGTCATCCTGATAGATGCAACAACACGCCTCCTCTTTGACGTTGCCCGCTGGAAACAAGCAGGGTTGTAAACACTGGGCAACAGGTTGTTCGTCCCTACTGGTTTTGGAGCCTGGGGTCCATGTGGCCAGCTGTGTTGACAGGTAGGACGCATCCTGGAAGCCGCCGAGCGACACACCGCCCGGAGGAACCTCGTCTCTTTTGGGGAGTGAAGATGGTCCAACCTTCCCAATGTTTCTCATCACTGAATATCCGTACTCTGCAGCTGTGTGGATGTACATCCCGGGGTTGCTGGAATAACCCTCACCTCTGAAGGAAGATGATCCTCCCATTAAGGAATCCATCAGGAAGTTACCGGGAGCTATGTTATTCGGACATGACATTTTTGCACTTGGCAACACGGTATCGTTAAGTGTGTTCCACCGAGTCTGAACTACGGGATTTCTTCTGGAGAATAAGGACAGTAGGATGCTGACATCTTTTGGAGGAGTAAAATATCAGTAACATAATTATGGATGCTGGGAGACATGTCATGTGAATTCTAGGCCAATAGCGTCGTGGATGTGGCCTTGATGCTCCAGACTGACGTGACGTCAGCTCGGTCAAGTTGGGGAAGCTGGAGGGTTTTTAATGGAGCAAGAGCGCCACCCAGCGACCAAACGCTGGCCAAGACAGCAGGCCAACACCAGGGGAACAAAGGGCGACTGCTGCAGTAGGATTTTTCTAAGGCACTTCCTACGTGACTTTTGCCAACGAAAATATATTCGGTTTAAGTTAAGAACTTCTTTTGATTTGAAAGAAAACGTGTCTTTTCTTCACTGCGCTAGCGACGTGGAGAAGCCATCGAGGAGTATTCATTTGAGAGTGCATTTCGTGTCTGTTTTGGTCGATTTGCTTTGTTGTTGACACCGATTTAGAAAGGTAAGTTGTACGCAGGTGTGCTATTAAAACAAATCTTAACAGAAATACCAGAAATGCTAGGTAGCCTACTTTATAAACTTTTAATTGAAAAAGGTCGTTGCAGACTAGGTTTAACCCTTGACATTAATAAAAAAAGGTTCGCTTTTGCCTAACCAGTTAAAATAGGATTATATTATCTTTTGAAATGTGTTACTGTCCTCCTTTTTAATATTTACAAAAATTGATTTTATGAATTATTACGAAAACCGTTTACTTCGGTCAGGTGTTTTCTTTTGACTTTCAGAATATTTATATTTTCTTCATATGACTTTACTACTCCGACAGAATTACAACATAGAATTCGTTAACAAGCAAACCTATTAGATCTTGTTAGACCAATTAGTTAACTTTAACTGGGCTGGGCTTATACTCAAGAAGCCGCAAACGGTTGTTAAACTGCTTTTCTTCTTGAAATGAGCAACAACATATTAACTAGACTGTGGAATATGTGCGCCAGTGGATGAAGGGCCTATAAGGACATTTATTATTGTGATGTAAAAGGAAAACCATACAGATCTACGTCAAGAGTAATGCTTCCCTTTTTTTTTTTTACAGTTCACACAAAATATCTTACAGGCTTATAAATAATTCATTGCATGCCTGAGCTATCGTTAGCCTATATACAATTCTGTATTGTTTTCAGGATGTTTTCTCTGTAATTGTATGTGCTTTTATTTTTGGTAAATATATGAAATGGTGTTTACTGTTTATTTGTATTATTTTTTTCAATTAGGTTTGTACCAGAAGAGCTGGTATGTCGATTAAGTGTGGCTCTCATTTAAATGAATGCGTATTCATGCACTGAGACTTTATTTAAACACGCCCTGTGGATTAGTATCTATTGTACTTCTCCTTAAAACTATTTAGACGTTGCCAACATTATCGTTTGAGTTTAAATGTGTCCTGTTCAGTTCAATGTTTTTTTATATAGTTGTCAGTAGCAAAAGGTTAACAAATGTGCTGTGCTGCAGTGGCTACGATATTTAAGAGTAGACTGTTGCGAAATGTAAATACGACGAAATGAGGAAACTACACTTATCTCGAATACAGTATATACAGTATACATTTAAGTACACTTAAACTAAAACTCACGAAAATACAATAACGTGTGTGTAATATTTAATTAATTTGGACAAACATTGAAGGTTTTATTGAATATACCATGGAAGTGTGAATTGTTATTCTTCTTCTGTCAATGTCGCAGGTTAAAACTATGAAGTGCGTGCCTAACCTCCATTATTTTCTCACCCACAGTGTTGTGTTGGCTGTCTTTGTTTCGTGTGTGTTGCTTTGTGCCAGGCCTGTTTTCTATATTGCAATCAGTAGGTTTTAAGGACATCTAGTCCAAACAAACCCGCAGAATTGAGCGATAATCACACTGCTGCAAAAACCTCACAGGCTTACAATTTTTGTTTTAGTTTGATAACGTGATACAAATCTCTACCGCACAAATGCAACAATGAATGATGATATAGAAGCGGACACTGTTGGATTATTTTTCATATTTGACATAAAAACTACATTTTGTAAAACTAATCTCATATCTTGTAGATATTATCTAAAATGTTCCATTTGAAAAAGTCCTCCAAACGGCCATTGAGACTGCAGTAATGTCACATCTAACACGTATAAGGTTTTAGGACTGAGTCTAAAAATCATTTTGGTCTTTAAATAATAATATTACTAACAGTTCTCTAGCAAACACTTCCAGACGGATGCAGGCAATGATGGCATGCGTCTAGCCAGTTTTAAATCTGCTGCTGTCCTAGTTGTGTTTTGTTTGCACGCTCGCCTGTCTGTCAGTCCGTCTGTCTGTGTTCAGTTCACAATCATTTCCAAAGGCAAGGGCAGGATATGCCGAGTACAATTACAATTGTATTTCTTTACATATTTGTTATATATGTGTGTACAATGACGTTTCCACATGAAATAAAATCTGTTTTTGCATGTTGTACTTTGAATGTAATTGAAATAAATAATAAGCAAAAACCAATAAAGAGTGTATTTCATGTTATCTCAATGACCAACATCCTACAGATTTATGAAATAAATAGGGCCATTCATAGCTAAATATGAAAAAAGCGTTTTATATAGAGGGACGTATAACTTTGAGTGTGCAGAACATGTTCCTCTTGACCCTTTTAAAACTACAAATATAACACTATAAAACTGGCGTGTTCTGATGAGTAGGCCTTATATTCCTTAAAAATATAATTTGGAGAAGGACGTTTTCCCTCCAAATAACATGACAATCCTAAAATAAAGGATTATTAAATTAAATAATTCTGACATATTTTGTAATCCCCATACGTTCTGATTTGTGTGGGATTAATTAATAAAACACACCCAATATAGTATACAAAATCTTTCACACACAAAATCTGCTTTATGACACATTCACACCTAGCCTGCAGGCTACCTTCGACTCAGCATATAGCACGAAAAAGGCATGCACATAAAAACAAATTATATACAACTTTTCAAAAAGCACAGAGCTCGAAATAACAACTATAGGCCTACATTTCAAATGAGACGCAGAGAACATATGACCTGCTATTATAATCCTGCATTGCGGGTCAGGTAAATAGGTATTATTATACCATAGGCCTGTAATGACGAGTGGGACAGTATTCTTGTTGGAATTTCACACACATGAGAGAATTAGAGAATAACTATGGCGATGTCGCAGTAGAGTGCGTGTTGTGACGGCACAGTTAGTTTAGTTTCAGAATGTCCGTGGCAATTACATAATATTGTGATGTCACTGACCGAACAATGTATTAACATTGGCATTGTGAGACCTCAGACGTAGTAGGCGAGTTTGTTATTTATCAGTATACTGCCAGTATAGAATAACCATTATCATGGCACATGCGTAATAAAAGAAGGTCTGAGACTGTAACATGCACACAAGATTGTGTATAGGCTACACAAAGTATTATGATACAGGGTTGAGAATGGCAAACAGTTGCTTAAAAAACGACTTTGATGCTGCATGCTCAATAGCGGGCAATTCGTGAATATATATTTGAGTAGATTGGGCTTGTTCTACAGTTGTAGGAGTATATGATGAGTTATAAAAACTACACGGCTCTTCCCAAGCTATGGAAAGGTTTTGACTGAGCAAGCATACCTTTTTGCTTCTATAACATTCCACACAGCTTTTCTCTCCATCCAGTTGTAGGCTACTTCAATCATTGAAACACAAACGCAACCATGTAGCCTATACCACAAGTCCATTCCTACACAATTCGTAATGTGTTTTCCTTGCAGATGTGGTGTTCAGTAAGCGTTAAGTAAAGTTTAACACACACACACACACACACACACACACACACACACACACACACACACCCACACACACACACACACACACACACACACACGACTGTATTTTACCACGGTCTTTACACTTACACTAAACTAGAGCCAACACTTTCGCCACTAAATTGCCGACCAATTGATTGCAAACCTGGAGGCTGTTCTTATATTGCAAACAGGTATGGGTGTTGAATGCTGCAGAGCAGAAGGATGTTGTAATCAGGATCCACTGCGACACAACTAATTTGCTCCTGCATGGCAGCCACTTTGAGATATATTTGCAGTTGGACGTGAGGCGGTTCTGCTTTGTGTCCTTTCTCATGCTGCTGTCCACTCCATGCGCAACTGCAAATTTATGGTGCCAGAATCATGTAAGTTCTTAATTAAAAACCAGAGTGGTAACCGCCTTTAAAGTAGAGCATAGCCTACTACATTATTGCCACTGTCGACGACACCAGATACACACACCAGCCGCCGTATCTGACTTAAAACTTACGACAAATTACAGTTACACTAAACTTGGTAGCAACCATAAATAAATAGAAGCGTACAAATGCACTAATGTAAATTCAAATGTTTTGAGTTATTTGGTTGCAGCAATAGCTCGTTTTACAGCGTCGAACTGTTTTATGGCCCTATAGAACAGGATAGGTGCTGAGATGCGAATAGTAGTGTATAAAACCATTCAATAGCCTATAACCCTTTTGATTAGGACGTGTAGAGAAAAATAAAGGAACACCCCTACATTTACAACACAATAAAAAAAAAAAAAAATGATAACCGATGAATAGTTTCCTCAAATCAACAACAAAGAAATAGAAATGTTACAAAAACGAAAACACTTCACATTTTTGCAGATTCCCCCTATAATCTACCTTATTTTGTATTTATTTTCGAGGTATTTTTTATATTTTAATATTTATATATGTGTATAGTTTATGTTTTGTATATATATTTAAACTTTTTTTTTTTTCTATTGCTATGGAAACGAATTTGTTTTTATATTCAGTTAGTAGGCACGTTTATAATGTTGCCAAACCATTTTTGTTATATTGTAAATTATCTTACACATTTCAATATGAATACACACCTTTCCCTTGACTCAAAAGGTAGATATGTTTTGTTTATAGCCTAGTTAAATTCCCAAAAATAAAATAAAGTCTTATTGATAGTTTATAGCATCATATCGAAAACTGAGATTCTTTCAAACTATTCCTCAGATTTTATGGAGCTGAATCAATCAATTTTCCTTTTGCATTTTAATGGCACCAGGCTTCATCTTTCCCTCCTGGCTCGCCTCATCTACATAAAACACACCGCCATTTTCCTTCACCACCACAACAACTAAACATGAGTGATCTCAGGAGCTGCATTCCAGCAGAGTGGACTGTACTTCTGTCACAAAACACACCTCGAAGTGGATGTTTCGAGGACTCATAATACTACTGTGATGTCACCGAGGCATCCATCTCAGGAAACGCTTTCAAGATCCCGTTGAGGAAACAAAACAGTGCAGAGGCAGGGATACTCCTGGCCCTCGTGTGGTTGATAGACAACATTTGCAGGAGCCTCTGCAGCCCTATACATTAGTGACGTTGTGTGTTGCTGACACCTAGGCTACAAATTGCCCACGTCACCGTCCCAGGGCCAAGGTTGGTGGGTGTGGCGAAATGGGGGCTCCTATAGCCTTGATCTCTGCTAGTGTGCATCGCCTTTCTTTTGTCAGAACAGCCACCTGTCCTTCCTGATATTACACCGACATATGCAGATTGAACCTAACTTTAATTCCTGCAAGATTTCTGCCAGGTGTTCATTAATACATGCACTAAAAAGTGTGTATTACGTGGATATCCACAAGAGTTTTCGTTCCCTTTTATCTTTTCTTTATTTGCATTAAAATAATGTAAAACCCTTGGCCAGAACCTTGACCGAGCCAGATCTAATTAAACACTCGGAAGTAAATAGAAAGCTATGCAATAGTTTGCGCTGTAAAATCCACTTGATCCATGCACAGCAGCATGAGCAGGTTTCACATCTAAAGACAGATATCAAAGGATAGGCCGACTCACGTATACCCACGCACGCACAAACCGTTATGTTTGCCCTATAAAGGAACCACCCATTATGATTTAGCACGGTGCAACAGGCACACAACAACAACAAATTGTCTTTAGAAAAACAAATATAGGTCTACAGTTTATACCAACATGTTTTAAAACGTCTCATGCGTGAAAACGTATACATTTTACAAGGACAATAAAGTGTATTTACTGGGCGTGCTAAAGCTGGCCAAGTTACCTGCTGTAGTTTAATGCGAGGGGTCAAAGTTGGGCTCTGTACACATTCCATTTTCTGTTCCCACTGACTCCCATTGGCCCATTCCGCTGCTGCACACATTTCCGGGCTAAAGGGGCTCCTTGATTCCACTTTATTGCAGCGGGTTAAAGGTGAAGGCCTTGACATTATTGAAGTTCAAAGACTACATTTAATTATAAATTGTAGTTAATGCACACGTGCAATCACCATGCACATATGTTGGGGAACATATAGGCCTATATACACATGCGCTCAACCCAAGGGACACACACGCATACATATTGCATAAAAAGGACATGCTAATGTTGATTTCCTTTCCCGTCGCTATCTCTTCTTAGAACTTTTACCACCTGTTCCAATTAGTCGACAATCATTTATTCATAGCTGGCGTGTTGAAATAGGCTGAGGTTCGATGTCAGCTCAGACAAATAGGCTACTATCTCAAATGCGTGGCTGAATCGGAGCAGCAAAACATTACAAATCCACGAGGTCTCTACGAGGCCAAATCCAGACAATTCAATAAATAAATAAAACTTACTCAATGGAAAATCTGTCCTCTGGATTTGCCGCGGTTGTCCAATATTGAGATTAGAGGAATAGCGGACATGCATGGCGGTTGTGTGCAGAGGGGGTTGGGATGGTTTGACGTTACAGTCTACACAGACCTAGTTCATGTCGAAACCTCTTTTCCCCCTCTTGGACATCCAGGGTTGCTTGTTTACTATTTACTGCGGAAGTGGACGCCATTCCCTCCGAACAGACGGTGCAATTAAGAGAAAAAAATAGCCATTTAGTGCCTGTCTTTATGGCAGTGTCTAGACTACAAGAGTGGCGATTCCATTTAGTGGGCACTAAAAGAGGTTATCATTCTAGTCTCTTTCTCTACATTTCTAAGATCTGAGCTCTATCTTCGTTTAACATGCTTGATTACATTTAAACATGATCTTCCAGAGTGTTGTTATCTTAAAATCGCCGAAAACCTGACAAGTGTAGGCCCGTCGGACCTTTTCCTTAGTTTCACAACCGCCACCAAATCTGCCACAGCAAAATCGTGTATCGCCATGAACTATAGCCTGAACACAAGTTTAAAGTTTGCTAATGTTATGTATGAGGGCCAGTTTTAAGTGAAACAGTTATGAGGCAGTTGCTTTTTCCAAAAAGCTCTGACTCACTCATTTATGAATAAATACATATTATAATTGCAATTATGATGGCACAAAAAGAACAAAGTCGTTGAGTTTTGCCTATATGTTTTTGTTTATTTCATAGGTATTATATTAATGATACACAGGCCAATAATCTGTTGCTCCTCTCTGAAATCCAAAGCACCAATGTTTAAGCAAATAATTTAACGAGTGTTGGCGTTAAAGTTGTTGTATGGGCAGTGTACTGAAAAATAGCAGTAGGGATAGGGGAAAAGGAAATTCAACATATACGCCTATTTACAGTCACGAATGCACATAGGCTACTATGTACAGGGGGATATAATTTCACAGATTGGACGTCACAGTTGTTAAATGGTGAAAAAAATGTAGCCAGTATATTTGCTATAATTTGTTCATACTCTGGTCAAGAAATAATTAGATAATGATATGCTATATACATATAGGGACGGGGAAGAGCTAAAAGTTGTCTGCGCAATAAGGATTTAAACTGTTTGTTACATTTGATATTTTAACAACAAATATGTCTATATGAACAATATAATAACACAATAAAGAATCGTGATAAATAGAGAGACATATTCAAGAACAGCATAGGTATAAATGATTATTCTAACCATGTAGGCCTTTCTGGGGACCAGCAAGAAATTCACCGCCGCCCATGGGGCAATAAGAAAATGGCGACTTTATCCCATGCAGGCCTATTCCTCCCACTGTCCACTTTAACATTGCACTGTTGGTGATATGGGCTCCTTTAGAAAATGGTTATGCCCACAATTACAATTCAATGAGATAAGAGTGGGCCTCAATGTCACTGACAAAGATTGTGACACGTTCTGCTCCTGCTCACAATAGGGGGTTTCCAGAGAAGTACTGGAGGCGATCTCTGCTCAGCTTCTTTTCTTTCATTCTTCTATTCTGAAACCAAATTTTAACCTGACGGTCGGAGAGGTTTAGCATTCGGGAGAGCTGAAGCCTTTTCTCTTTGTTGATGTAAACGTTAAAGAAGAATTCCCGCTCCAGCTCGCGAATCTGAAACTTAGAATATGGACACCTCTTCTTCCTTGTGCGAGGAGTGCCTGAAAAAAACAAACATTTAAAATAAATTATTAGTATTAATTGCAACACATCACAGGCATTAACGATAATAATATTTATACAAAGCAGGGGACTTTAGTTCTGATGTGACTAGGCTCACCAGATGCATATACATTCAGTTTCAGTGACATTCGTAATGATAACATTTCAGTCAACAAGGCAAAGTGGCTGAGGCTATCACATAAACCAGCCATAAAGAGTGTTAAATATCCGAATCGCTTAGAGGAAATAATATCAACTTACAGGCTCTAAGTACGTGTTTATCTGTTATAAATATACAACAACAAAAGTATTTCACCGCATTATGTCCACCACATTCCTCTGGAGCTAAACTAACTATTTACACAATCTTTTGGCAGTGAGTTAAAATGCATCACCAATGGTGCCTATGTAGACCCCTGTGGCCTTATAACTTCTTATCAAACTGGTGACCTGGGAAATAGATGGAGTTTTTTTATGTTTTCTGTGGGGAAGAGGGTCAGTCTCAGTTAGCTTGTGTCTGCAGCCTGGTTGGGCCAATGGAATGTCCATGAGGTTGAACACCAATATCTAACAGCTATTTAGGAATTTTTAAATTAATAATTTTACTAAAATCTTGATATTGAAGTTAACAGTGAACACAGTTTACATCAAGGGAAGTCATATTGAATGGGGACATGGATTTGGAATTAAGATTTGTTTTAAGAGGCTAATAATGTAATAGCTTAAATTGCAGACACATGCATTCTTCTCATATGGACGATGCAAAACACTGGATTATCTAACACTGATTCATTTAACCTACTGCCTATTTGTAAACGGGGGAAACGGTTTCTAATCTGTCATTAGATAGATGGTTATCTAGATAGATGTCTATAAAAGGACGCATTTAACCGTAAAGTCAGTGATACACTGTGTAGCATGTCTTTTGCGGGCAAACCCAGTGCTAAAAGAAAATTCACAAGACGCCAAAAGCAATGTTCTGCCCAATTGGTTTTTACTCTCGACAGCCCAACGAGAAAATCCTTTAAAATTCCCCACGCAAGTTCATGATCAAAGTTAACATTTGTCACAATAGCTCTCTCTTAAAAATTTCACAGACTCTCACCATAGAGGCGTCTGTGTATAACATCCTCTTTTTTTCAAAGCGCTTTCCCATCGTAAAAATTCTTCTCGTAGCAAGAAAGAGCTTTGTAGGGTTATAATAAAATCCTTTGAATGCTTATAAAACTCCACATAAAATCTGACCGACAAAAACACCGGGCTAGTCCCCTTAACCTTCCCCCATTTTACAGCTTCGGTATACCTACTCGAGTGGCTGCTCTTGTTGGCGGTGCCGTCCTTGGTTGTTGCGGAGGAAGACGTGCATGAGCCTGAATTTGTATGTTCCTCCTCATCGTCTGGGTCCTTTTCCTGCTCCGGGGCTCCGGCTACAGGGGCTATTGGCTGCTCCTGCTGCTGTTGGGAGTCGCTTTCCAGCTTTCCCCCCTCGCCCTTTTGTAAACAATTGTCTGACTGATTGTCCGTGCTGCTGCAGTATGCGGTCTCAAAAAAGCGGTCGAAACCTTGCGGGAGGACGCTGTTTTTCCCCACGCCGGAGTAAAAACCCGAGGAGGGGTGATTGGAACCCGGATGGGTGTGATGATGATGGTGGTGGCTGTACACACTCTCGTTCTTCATAAGCATTTCTGTCATGGTGGATGGTGGGAGACAATCCCTATGCACCAGATCCTCTCCCGAGTAGCACGATGCATAATTGCTTCTGTGGTGCCATTTACTAGCAGGGTCCAAGCCATATGAAACTTCCCGAACCGGCTGCACTTGAGACAGATTTGTGGAATAAGGGTAGCTGATTTGCCGGGACGGGGCCTGGGGAAGAAACGAGGAGACGGCTGAAAACTCGGGGACGTAGTAGGTGCAGCTGGGGAGGTAGATGTTGGACGCGCAGCCCGTCCTGTCCCCAAACTCGGATGTCCGGTCTTTGCGCGTCTGGGAGCAGAAGTTGCCCAGATTCACCGAGTTAAACATCTTTCTCTCTCTCGTACTCCGTACTATAGATAGATGTTTTGGATACGAGCTGCAGCAGAAGGGGAAAATTTGGGAAGGCGAGATGACGCGCAATCCGTCTAAGTCGCCCCGCAGACACGTGATCGAAAGTAGATATTGTCATATATCAATTTGGAAGAGTTGGATGTGTAGGAGTGGTTGGCTTTAGGTAAGATCGAGGAGGTTCAAACGAATAATTTTCAAACACCACAGGCACACACAGAAAACCAGTAACAGATTCCTGCTTGCTGGGTTATGACAATTAGAGAGATATGTGCTGTGTTTATGTTTATGGACTGGAGGTAGGCTAGCTAAACGGCTACAGCTCCTTAAACAGGCATAGCACAAACTGCAGGGTGCACTCAGTGACATGTATTTCATAGTGTTATGGAATTTTGCAGGTAAGATAATTATTATTACTATTATTAAATTAGTTGTATTCATTAATATTATCATCATTAAGAAACATTTCCAAATCACCAACTATTGTAATTTCAATATTGTAATAATAGAATGAAAAATGATATATGACACTGTTACGCACAGTACAACATATGCAGTAAGAGAGTATGGATTGATTAGAAGAATCAATGAATATACAGCCAATAAAGTAAGCCTGTTAAAAAAATAAATCCCAGGAGCCTAATCATAGTTTCACTTTTTACAAAAGTTTAACAAATCACAGTGAATGAGTCGTGTTCTTCTACAACTTTTAACACTGTGGTCTGTGAATATGCATGATATTTTCCACAAGGGTTATATATATTTGTTCTCCTATCTCCTGTTATTCCCTATACCACACGATTCTGCTGCACACACGATTATCAATCAAAAATTATGCAAAATATGTATTAATCATCCGTTTTTCAGGGTCTTATCTCTTACACTAAATGACACATCTTGCAACACTAAACTGGTTGTGTACAATTAGGCTGTGAAATGAAGTTGAACCAACGGTTGGGCAATGTAGGATGCACAGCATGCATGTTGACTGTAAATTAAAGTAATGGACCAGTTTTCATTATTCCCTTTGACTTTCGATCATGACAGAGTCCATTGGAAACCACTGTGCAATTCAAGACCACATTGCAGGAGTTTCTGCAGGAGTACTACCAGTGAAGCCCTGGGACCTTGTATCTCATCCAGTGGGGAAATGCACCCTGACGATTTAAACACAAACTCAGAAAAACGTAATTACTCCCCTCAAATTGCTGGATTCAGCGTTATTCCCTTTGGAGTGGTTATTGACAACACCGCCCACAAAATCTCCGCGATATGTGACCCTCTTCTTCTGAAAATATTCAAATTGATATGTTGGCATATGTCGTCTCATTGGACTCAGTAGTTGATCTAAATTAAATGTTTTGGGTTGCATCTTAAATCGATAAGCTTCAAAGCAGAACAACAATTAGTCTTCTTGTAAACGGCTACTTATACGCCACTCAGAATGGCCCTATTGAACAAGCACAATGAATATCCGACATTTGCCTCTAAAATGAAATAAGTCCCAGCTGATATTCCAAGCTGATGTGAACATTTTGGTATGTCCTTTGAACTTTTTTTTTGTATAAATGTTTTTATTTTAAATAAAATGTCATAAATTAACAGTTTGGTGAAAAGGTGCGCATGCGTGTGCTTTCTTGCGTCATTGTAAACTTTTAATTGTACTGTTGAGGGCCATTTACGATTTTTTATAGACTAACTGATACTATCACAAGGTGAAATTAATATGATGGCCCATTGTAGGCTATTTCCTAAATGTTGCAATAGAGTTTTGAATTATTATCCAATACTTTAATAACACTATCGTGTTTTATTAAAATCACTTATATGACACTTGTTGTTTTAAAAAAAATGGAAACCAAATGTTGTCGTCGGTGACTTCCAACAGCAAGGACAACAACAAGCAACATTATTAGACCTCAGGATTGGACATGAGAGTACATTGCAGGCGTATTTGTGAAAAAGGTGGCATTGGCATTAGCTTGTTTACTACCTCTACAGACAAAAGGTTGTCTCACATGATGCATCCTGCATCCAAGTACAAAGAAAGCAGACAGCTGTCCAGACACAGCACTTGAATTTGACCACTAAAATTCTCTCTACGTCCACCATAAAACCCCGAATGGCTGTAGTAACGCTAAATCCCTTTGAATCCCTTAAAAACCATAAACCTTGAGGATGAAAATCATTTGTATTTCAGCAACTAGATATTCTACAACTTTAATAAAAAAAACACTGGTCAACTACATTTCCAGACCGAACAGAATAACTTTTTTTTCTGCAGCTTGGCTTTGAAACTATTAAAATTGTAGCAATTTCGGCTAAACTAACATAGCCTAACAAAGCCTCAAATTCTGTGTTTTGACATGTTTTGCATTGATAAACATTTCAATCGAACAAAAATAAAGAGATCATGAATGTGACCAAGAATACGAAAAAAACAAGAAAATATAAGTGTGTGCAGTGAAGCACAGCTACTGGTTTTTAAGTAGATTAATAACCGCAGCTATATAAATATTTGTATAAACATTCTGGCCTGTGGCCTTTATGGACACATGCTCGACACATGCGGCGGCATTCGTGTTTTGTTTTGCATAACAATAATAATTGGCACATCAAAATGTCAGTTCCTTCTAACATTATAAAAGATAAAGTGCACTTTGTAATTAAAACAAAATAAACGTGAGGCTTGCATTTGCAGTTGAATTCCTTAAAATTGAAAGGCCGCCATAATAATTGGCCTATAATAAAGGTGTTGAATAATTAAATGTAAACGTATCAGTATGTCAACATTGCTCTGATCACAATCTCATCTGTAGAAGGAAATACAAATAAAACACAACAATAAAAATAAATAACAAACTTCTCTTCCAGCAGACTGATAGTCCAAAACCATTTTGTCAAATCATTTCCTCATCATAATCATTACAATGATGCGTATTAGCACTGTATAAATAAGTAATGTGAAGATATGAATAAGTGATAAACTAATAACATTTAAAAGTGAGGGCTTCTAATCAAGACAACTGAAAAATGCTAAAGATAAGTTTAAAGGCTACGTACACAAGACGAAATAAAGCTTTTAAACGAATGGAAAATACCTGGCTGCCTTAAAGTCGCAGGGTTTGTCATAATGTGACAAAATATGACCATTCAACGGCCATCACTTGGAAATATCCGTATTCCGCTGGTTTAAACATGGCTATTTTTGTCTTGGTGCGCTCAGACCATGAGTCAAAAAATAAGGTTTACCATGTGTTAATTTCCTTAGATGGACTCACAGCAGCTGATATTCTGCTAGCAGTAGGACCCAGGAAAGTAGAATTTGGCTGCACCAAATAAGCCGGCTAAGTATGCAGAGTTTGCACGCAAAAGTGGCTGCATCTAAGTTAGAAGTCCTCTACTTATTCTATTTTTAAATGACTCATACAATGATAAATATTATTGTAAATGTATGTCCTGGCTATTCTAAGTAATAGACAAAACGTTCTGCGTTGTGCTCCAAAAAGAAGGTGTTGCAAACATTTGCCATTATTTGCTTACATATCACTGTTGGAGCACTAACTTTACGACTTTGTCTGTGGAATGTAAGCTATGGATTATCTAGAAACATAATTACAATGGTTAACCTAGGTGTCACCATCTTGTTTAAAAAAACCTCTGTTCAAAAATGGCGCTCCTTAATATTGCAGGGTTTTGGCTCCTTCGATAAATCCTGTGCCAGACGATACAACACTCAGCACACACACAAACACAGCAACACAAACACAACGACACACACACACACACACACACACACACACACACACACACACACACACACACACACACACACACACACACACACACACACACACACACACACACACACACACACACACACACACACAATGGGTGCAGTTCACAAAGACACTGCTTCACAGTTAGCTGAAGTCAAGGCTAAATGCAGGAAGCCCGTGTAATCATATTACTGTCCCCTCATGGCCTAGATAAGTTTAATTGGATGTAAGTCGGGCAGTTAAACTTGGCTGTATGAGCTGCGAACAGTTTCAAGCAACACTAAAGAGCCCTGTTTTTTTACTGAGGTCTCAGTGAATGCACCTAGCGTGCAGCGACTGAGGTGGCAACAATAGCTTATAAGATAAGGATGTGTGTTGCTGTTACATTTAGAGAAATCTCTAGAGTGTATTTCTCTTTCAACCACCAGGACATAAAGCTTTCACAACAATGTGTTAACTTTTTTATTAGAAGTATTAAATGATTTCACATCTCAAGAAATTGCCCAATAGTGCTGGCTCCAGCTCCTGTGTGTTATTCAGATGTCCTGGAAAAACCTGGAAGTCCTGGGCAAAGGGACCGTAAACACGGAATCCATCTATGTTTGAACACATTCAAGTTAACTAAAAATAAGCTTGTGTGTGATATTTCTCTAGAGGGGTTCTTAGTTCATGCTTAATACCACTGTTTAAAAGTCAAATAAAGAGCATTTTGTGCAGAATGTACTTCAGGCTATTGCTTGTCACATGCCGATATATTAAAAAATATGTTTGTAGGCGTTGCCTGTTTTAGACCTCTTTTATTTGCACAATTAATCTTCTAAAATATCTGAATCACCTTTAAAATCAGCAAGGATAATAGTGTTTGAAAACAATTCAGGGTCGACTAACTATCTAAATTAAACAGTTTTTCCAATGCTTTGGAAATTACGCGTAAGAAGGCACAGCATTACGCACGAGCTGCAAACTATTACCCAATATTTTTTTCTTTTTCTTATGTGTTAACATACAAGTGATATAATTATTTTAATTACAATACAAAAAGATCACAACTATACTTTGATCATATTTTGAAAGTATGTTGTATGTGCAGCAATTCTACAAAGAGATTTTTGACAGGATCAAGTCTTCGTACCTTGATGGCATATTTTTCTCCTTATTTGGTCAAATCTTGTTGAGGACTGATCAGGGTGCTTAAACTACCATAACGTGTTTTTATCAATGTGTATTATGAAAATATATTTAATTTGAGCCAAAGCGCTCACTGGCTGGTCCTTCACGCACTGGGGGTCAAAATGCATTATTTTAGTTTGCGCTGGTCTTGCAGTGGTCGAGTATGTGGACCCAAAATAGAGCTCTGAGCCTCAAGGTACAGACTCAGGTATCATTAAAAAGCTTACTCAAACATTTCTGTACAACCATTTGCCCTAGCCGTCTTAGCTGCAGGATTTTTCTAGCTTTTCTTCAGAGCCAGGCGGTTAAACACATTGGGAAACTACAGACAACATTTTGGTATTCTTTTAAATCAGATAAACTGAAAGGGCAATGAACGGATACAGGATAAACTTGAACAGGTGGCAGAGAGTTTTTCATCTTTGTAAATAGTCAGAGCTTTGAGCAGGCAGCGCCAGTTGTGCTGCTGTGTGCTGCATACTTGACCTTCAGCGTCGGCCTGGAGGGGATAGCCCACTTCCAAAATACTACACATTAAATAAAAAGTCCTATGTGCAGCAGAGGAAAAGGGAATTCTCTATTTGTATACAAAACATTGAAAACACGATTGACAAACTAAGAATAAATTAATACTCTGCATAATAAGTGCATTATTTACACTCACTGACGAATGTCTTATACACGTTGTCAAAATGTGGCCACATGATTTAAAAAAAAATGCTACAAACACAAATGGAAATGGACTGATGTGCAACCTCAATCCATTTGAATCGATTCTGGACTCGATTCTAAAAAACGGATCTGAGAGAAGTCCGGCTCTTCAAAGGCATAAATGAAACATTTATGCCCCGTATTAAGGGGTTGTTCGACGTGCGATGCTAAAACAAATTGATAAGATAGTACATTTCACAAAAATGCAGCCCATAGAGAGCGCATTTCAAATCATGTCAAAATCAATATATAACAGTTCTGAAAGAGAGAAACTATCTTTCATGTTAAGCTGCCTTCTTCTATCTTTCTATATCACATTAGCATTTTCCTTCAAAGCACACACACTCTCACCCCAGACTCTCACGCACATCAATACACTCTACACTACCCGACACAACACACTCACACTGACTTTAATAACATTGCTTTCTATTTCCCCAGCCAGCTTCGTACCATAAACGGCAGAGGGGTGGCGAGGGACGCAGACCACATGCCTCACAAGTTCTCTGCGAAGGGCACTGTGAAGCTCACTGACCTTTGGGACGCGGAGACAGGCCGCCATAAACAGATTTAGCCAGTCTCAAAGTCAAAAGTGCTCAAGAGCAGTGAAAGACCTATTGTAATGACCTGCAAAGCCAACAGAGATTTCATCCTGTTTTACAATCCAAATATCTCGAGGTTCTTGGCAATGGTTTCTTTGAGGTTGTTTTTTTTATTCCCTCCTTTATCCTGTATAGAGTGAATTATACCATTTATAATTAATATAATGCAGACAAGGCAAACAACTGAAAAATGATATTAGCTTTTACACAGGATTATTTCTAGATTTGGAAGAGAAGGGGTGGTATAGGGAAAGACGCAGTGTGTTGTTGTATATAATTCAGTTGTATTGTTTGTTGGACGTCTTTAAAAACGTTTCCAGCAGAAGAGTATTTGTCCTAAGCAACATGAAAGAGTATACATATCCAAAGAAATAAGATCCGGCATAAAGTTTTCCGTAACATAGGAAGATAAATCCTATTTGAAGTTCAAGTTAAGACTACTTGTTTAAAGGCCAGACCGCCATGTTGTTCAGTCCAAATAATCTCACTGTTTGAAACAACAATCACCTAACTAGCCAGTAAAAGCACAAAGAAAGTTTGCATCATGAAATGTAGGACGCGGTTCACGCTGTGTTCATTGTTGTGAGTGGTTAAGATGCTTAAACTAATTTTCTCGTTGTCAAAATAAACGTTTATTAACACATTATGCACATTATCGCTGCTGTGTTTTTATATTAACACTTTCCTCAGTGAACGAAACGCTTGAATTGTATAATAATATACATAAATATAGAAATAAGCAAATGATGGATCCTGGATAATATCCTGGATATCTCCCGCTCTGTTGTTGCACATAGCCAGATTGTTTGGGCATGTTGATAAGCACACAGGCGTATAAAACTAGAAATATAAATAATTGAACCTAATTAAGTTATTACACATATTGATGTTTACATTTCAATAGCGTGTAAACGGAAGAGTTTCTTGAAGTCTTGAAGTTTTTTTGACAATATAAAAAAACGTTGAACTTGGAGATTTATTTTACAAATAATGGCTGCGTTACAGGACAGCGTCATGGAGCATTTTGCATCCATTATTCTCCTCTTACCCATTTAACAAGGCAATACACAAACATAACACACTAGTCTATCTTTTTTATAGTCAACAGCGCGTTTGATAGGCTAAAAAGATTGGTGTTGTTTTGAATGATGTCATCTGGATGGTGTGATTCAACACATGCAATTAAATATGTCCTCAATATTATTTCATAGTCTTGGTAATATTTTGTACACTTACTGGCTATGCTTTTCATTAGCCGGACGATACTTCAAAACAAATGCATAGTCTTTTCCTCGAATTAAAAACATTCAGACATATGTTGACATCGGTGCGTAAAAGGGTTAATATCCAAACATTACGCATGTATTTCGCTTATAATGCAGAGGAAACACCTGAAGATCCAATACCTTATTTCCTCTGATATTCACGTTCAAATTCCAGGTATTCATTTAGTAGAATGAATCTTCAAACCACCTTTAATCAGATGCGTAAATGCACATAGCGTTTTCCAAAACATATAACCAGCAGATGTCATTATCATATCCTGTCTCATTTTGACTATACGTACATTGTGTATTCAGAAATAATTTGACTTATTGCCATGATTTTTTTGGTATATTTCCATACATTTTACAGCAATTTATAATGATTACTTTTCGGTATCTGCAAACTAAGGCATTTTGCATGTTCGAAAAGCCGCGCGTCCAGGCGGATTTTTCTCTGTCATGAAGGGTATTACGCAGTCTTATATTAATTCCATACATATACTGTTTACAAATAACTATAAGGTATTATGTTGATGGATGGAGGACATGTGTAGCCTATTTGGGGAAGCTGCAGGTTTGGAGTAAGGCAAACAGTCACATATCAGAGGCTTCTGTTACCATCACTGCAGTATGAGAGCACACTCAGCTAAAAGCCTCGTCGTAAAAATATTGAATCTGAAAAATATATATAATTGACAAACGTTCAATCCATTGGTTAATACAGCACCAAGAGGACTGTGTTAAGTAATGAGCTCACGTTGTCTTACATGTGTGCATTTGTCTTGAAGATCCGACAGACCAACCAAGGAAGGCCGGTTGCAGGAGAAGCCGTTCACAGTTCACTGAAAAGGCAACATCTGATCTCAACATTGAGACAGCACAAGAGTTTCCAGTTGGACCTACTCTATCTAACTGAGAGTGGAAGCTGTTGAGGACAAACGCATTCATGGTTTTAAATCATATTATATGAAAAGACCGCATAACCCTGCATGACTTTACACTTCCTTGCCAGTAGGGAGCGCTTTGCGGATTAATGAAAATAATCTGAGTCATGTGTAAAAATGAATTAGTGTGAAAGCATTTCAGCTGTGTGTTAAATGACTGAGTTTTGATGTGCAATTATAACGTGTTTAAATCCCTAGTGCGAACCACAAGACACAGCCCAAGAGGGCTGACTATATGGAGCACTGGGGTGTAGCCCTATTAGCCTACTGCTTTACAGAGCTATTGCGTGTTTAGCTGAGCCGCATAGGCTTGTAGCATAGCAGTGACATTGATTATGTTGAACTTCAAGGGAAACACCTTCAAAAGACTTAAGAACATGTGAAAATAAACATGTTGCTTAAACCAATTTAGTTGTATAAAGTAGTGATAATATCCAATGCAAGACCGGGTTCAATATATGCACCTGTCCGCCATTTTGCATGTAAAGATGTATACTTATAGCCTACCTTTGTATTCGAGCATATAACAAGACCAACCTGTGTGGGCTCCTATTGATTGTAGTTCAAAGCGTGTACAATTATGTGCCAACAAAACACCCTCTCAAATACTTCCAAATGTCCCATTAATGTTTATTTCATTGCGTTGGACACATGTAGCCTGTTTTTAAACTGTGTTACAGGTCACTAATAAAATAATCCCACCAGTCAGCACTCAGAAAGCGGATTTTTAAAGCAGGTCATTCACAGAGGCAACCTAATGACAGACTGAGGAACACCAATAAACGTTTCAATATTCTGTTTATTGAAGACCTTACGCATATACATTCATATCATTATTACTTTTACAAGACAACGTAGCAATCCTTACAAGCGCAAAGAAGGGAATGCAATGAGGGACGAAATGAAAGAACGACAAACAACTACTACACTGAAAAGGGGTTTGTTTAAATGCCATGTATAGTGACACTTCGTACATACTATTTGTTATATCCATTGTATCATTGAATAATAGTATGATATACTATGCCTACATTTCCAACCCTTACAACCACAAAGAGGTTATATGGAATGCGATGTAAAAGACGATCAAAAACATAAAGCACTATTACATAGCGATAAGGGATCCTCAGGCTGGATGCAACTAACATATGTAATTTAATTTTACAAAGTTATACACGAGTACAAGTTAATGAAAGAGACAACATTGAGCACATTGCAAGGAGCAAACATATAGGCCTAAGCCCTCCGTCCTTTCATCTTAATAATAATAAACATTATCATAATACATTCTTTGTAGACATTTGTGTCAAAAATGTTTAAGGTTTTGTTCGATCTTGGATTGTTTTCAGGAAAAAAAAAGGTATAAAAAAGTCACCTACATAAAAAGTGGCCCGCAGAACATGACTTATAGCTATTTCACATCAATAACATGCTCATAATACATTTCACTGTTATATCTTACTCGTTATACATTACAGATGATGCACTGCATTCGCCCAATATTAAGAGAGCACACACGTAGACCTATGATTAACTTTTTCTAAATGTCTAAATATTTATTTTTATAATGAGCACCAAGTTTCAGAAATGCTCTCTCGGGCCTAAAAACGTATCCCCAACCCCAGTGCCCATTATATGCGGTTTCCTTGTTTAACCGAGTTGGCCTAAAATGTAATGCTGAACATTTCCAATACACATCCTGGCGGGTTTATTACGCTATTTTAACGGGCAAAATATGGACATAGACTTTTAATAGCAGCTCAAAGCCGTATTTAAACGATGACCTCACTCAACTAAAGAAGTACAATCCATGCAGGATTCTGGGATTGTTGATAATACAAGGTAATACAAGGAATACCTTTAAACTTGTTAGCACATGAGCAAAGTCATGGCAATTCATGTTTCAATGCGCAGTCATGACGATATTGATACGGATTACATTGCGGTTTTAGCCCTCCCTCTTCTAATGCAGACTTGCAGACTTCCTGCCCGTTACCGTGAACGTGCACAAAGCCTGGAGAAAACTATAGGAGGGAAATAAGGATTATGTTCCTCTTACCCAACACATTGTGGCAATGGAAGTATTAAGCAACCGGGAGGGAGATCTTAATTATAAACTCATAACCTCAGAGAAATTATTGCGCGGATGCGGTTGTAACTGGGCTTCTCTGTCTTTCCGGCTAGACTGTTATTTCTAGGCCTATTTTTATTTTTATTTTTACCAAGTGGCCTCCCTTCCTCCTAATTTCTCTGACAAAAAAAAGTAACAGAAAGGATGTTTTCATAATTTGTCATCCAAAACGGAGCTATTGCCCCGACAGCATATTTCTCATGGTTTGCATGTGACTCATCTCTTGACCAATCAGGACACGCAAGAGATGTATCCAATAACACATTCGCACATATTTTTGTGCGATTATACCAGACATGAAGGCAGTCTCAAGACATGTAGATTATAGCTTTGACTGCCAGATATTGGCTGTTTGTGGATTTACGCAGCCCGCACCTTTGAGAAGAAATAATATCAAAACATTTCGTAATAATTGTTTGCAATCTAAAAGATGGATAGATGAGTGCATGCATTGAAATAAGACCTAAGGGGACGTAGAAGGCTTGGCTTTTACTGCCTATCGATTCACCTTCTGCCGCATCTCTAAAAGTAGGCCAAGGCTTGCTCCCTCATCATGAGTCTCTTCTTCTTCATCCTGCGGTTCTGGAACCAGATCTTCACTTGTTGGTCGGTGAGGTTCAGACGGTCGGAGAGCTCCCTCCGCCTCTGCCTGGTGATGAACTCATTCAACATGAATTCACCTTCTAGCTCAGCTAGCTGAAGTTTGGAATACGGTTTGCGCTTCTTTCTGGTCCGAGTGTGCATCGGGTACCATGGGGCACCTGGAGGAGAGGGGGAGGAGGAGGAGGAGGGGGAGACGGTTAAGTCACCACAGTTGCAAAATCACGGTCACCTCCAAGGTTACGAGGAGCCTATGGGGGCGTCAGTTGTCCAAGCTTGGGTAACAGCCTTACTTTGCAATTGAATTGAACATTAACTTGAGCAGTAAACGGGAGGGCAATATAACAAAGATATCTATAGGTCTGATTACATTATGGAGATAAAGCAATTCCTAAATATTTCTCTGGGAGCGCAAATGTAGTGTGATCCCTGCCAAATATCCCAGATGTAGGGATGCTATGATTCAGAGAACTGACGCCCCTGGAAGCTGTCACTTCCTCCACACAAAGCCAAACTGGATTTGTTTTGGTCTCTGCCTTCACACATCTGACATATCAAATGCATCAGTGCAACCAGATCTGGCCCAATTCTATGCATTTTGTTTATCATAGGAGACTTTAGTGCATTGTTCAGCTCTCTATTTAGAGAGTAAGAGTATATAACGACTTGTGTCACAAGACTTTTTATTGTTGTAGTTAAAGTAGCATTAAGTTGATAATTAAGCCTGCTTGCAAACACCCCTACTTATTTGCGAGTTTCAGAGCATATTAAATGACTCTTGAGTACACAGCGACAGATATTAATTCTGTTTACGAGTCATTAAAAAGAAAACTCTCTCTACTCAATGCAGTCAACCAAAGCGCAGCTCCTCTTTAAATCACAGCGCTAATTTGTTTATATAAAGTATAACAATTTACCAACCATGTATATGCCTGAATCACATTTTTTTCGTTTAAGGAATGGACATGCAATGAACGGACAGATCATTTATTCATAAACTGGTGGGCATTATGGTTTGGTGAGGTTATCTGTAACTGTATACAACCACATGGTGTGTGAGGCATTTTAGGGCAACCCCTAGCGGCGTTTGCACACCACGCAAGTACCCTGCAGACTAATCATGCTGCAACTTGTGCATCAAGATAACGAGATCTAATCACGACGTCTACGCAAGTGTGAGATATGTGCAAGTCTCTAATACATATTGTGAACATGCGTTTGTGATCATGTTGGTAGAAAAAAGGATCACCCACCTCCGCCTGCAGCTATGTTGCCTGAATGGCTTCCCGGTGACACTAGGGTCTGTGTGTCGGTGGATGGAGGCTTGATGCCCTCGTTTAGCAGAGAGGAGCTGGAGTCGGATTCCAGTGACTGACAGGATGGCGGATCTTGTGTGAGCTGCTCGGTCCCATAATCGTATTTGGAGAAGGCGGCTGTGTTGCCAATTCCACTGTGCATCCCGTGGTCAGATGTTAATGATGATGTGTCTCTCGCCCTATCCTCTCGTTTGAGGCTGCTGCCACCTGAACAGGTCTCCCTGTTCCCGTTGCCGTTGTTATAATAACATTTGCCATCTTCGGGTCTGCTGATTTCACACGACCGATTGAAAGAGGGGTTGATAGAAACGGGGCTGCCAAAGTAGGATTGAGAGTATCCATTGCACGGCTCCGAAGGATTCCACGGGAGGGAGCAAACATTGTCCCTTCTCGGGTAGGAGAGCGACGGTAGCCCCGCCAGTTGTCCCCCTGAGGCTCTAAAATTCGGAAAGTAAAATGTGTCTCCAGTGTGGATGTTTACCAAAGGTCCCACAAACCCTGGATTAAGGAGATTATGCTCGCCCATTTCCGCGGGCCCGACCAACAGCTTCTAGTTTATTGCAATCTGACATTTAACATAGTTAAACCTGGAGGGGCTCCTGATTGGTCCGCCCCAAACCACGTGTCCAGGCGAACTCCTGCTACACATGGTACCACCCACTCGGTCCTTCTCAGACAAAACAAAACATTAACTTCTGTAATACAGAGGTTTATATGCTTTTTAAAAATACTATAAACCTTTTATTAAAATGTAGGATCTTGTTTTTCTGCACTTGAGTCACGCTGAGTCCAAAAGGAGCCCAGGCTGCTTCTCCCTTTTCACTCGTGGAACTGTCCATGGCCTCGTTTAATATCTTTATAAGCTGGCAAAAGTTTTTAAAATGCTATTGCTTATGAAAACTATTTTTCTTGAAGGAGAGGGTGCATGTGACATCTTGTTTTCTATCAAATGATGGTTGAATCCCATGTCATATAAACCTGTGATGTCCCAATTTTACAAGCTTGTTTTAAGAAAAGACTGATGCTCATTGCCGCACTCTACTCATATTTACAGAAACGGGGTCAGCAGGTTGAAGCCACTGGCTCTGTAAAAGTGAACGATATTCTACAAGGTTACTTTAAGAGGGTATATTTCACATAATATTCCCTAGTACACCTCACATGAACAACTTTAACAGATACCTCCAATAAACGTTCACAGCCAAACTCTGGTGGGATTGTTATACCTCTCACAATTCTTTTATATGAATTTTACAAGCTATCAGAGGGCACGTAACTGATTCAATCAGTCGAGAGTCTCCTGCTTTATACCTGGCTAATTAGTTGATTTGTAGATGCAGCTCTGAAGACACTAAACAAATATATTACACTGTAGTCACGCCCTTGTTCTGACAAAAAGGCCTCTTTTTACCATACTTTTTTTTCAGGGACCACAGCACACTTTGTTTGCAGAAAACTTCTCCGTGATGTGCAAAGGATTCAGGCATGTTGCCAACAGCTGGCACAAGCATTTCTAATGTGGTTTTTGGTCATCAAACTGCCCAACCACCCTCCTCAAACATATCCTTATGTCTGACCCTTGCCTTTTGCATTCCTCCCTCTGGTCTACAGACTTGGCATGAAATGAAAAAAATCTTGGTTTTTTTCACTCAATCTTTATAACTTTCTATTATGTTACATCACTCCATATTTTGCTATGCCGTCCCTCTCATTTTAAATTCATTATTTAACACATCCCTCCTCTTGACTACATAAGAAAGACAATATCAATGTATTGATCTCAAAAGTTTCCACAACTCAGCAGTGCAGGGTTGCTTACGTCTCAATTATGGAAATCAAAAAAAGATCGGACTGCGTCAAGGACAAAAAGTTAGACTCATCAATGCACGGTTTCCCAAATATAATCATACACACACTTATATACGACTTTATACGCCGCCATCAATCCACCCAAGTTCACGACACAGTCACGGTGGGTTGAACTTGATATTGAACTCAAATCTCCATTTAAATAAATGAAAGAAGAAAAATGACAATAAACAAAAATAAACCTATTAGTTTGTGGCAGGTTAAAGTAAGTGCTATCAGCACGAGTTATATAATACGAGTAGGCCTATATTCCAATATGCTCACCTGGCTATTTCATTCATTTAAAAAGCACATATCATAATGAACATGAAACTCTGAAAATAAAATAATTGAGAAGTTTCCAAGTACTGCAATTAAACAAGCTGTTTAAATTAAATATGAATGGATAGTGTGTAGTTAGGGATTAAAAAATGTACAGGGTTACAGCTGCTTGCACATGCGTGCTGACGGGCGCTGCTGCGTGCTACAAATTCGCCAATGAAGTGTTATGTGAGTACATTCATTTAAACATGGGTTTGTGAACGATTTGCAAGTCAGCCGATATTTGATAGCTGCACCCGTCACCAGTGACCATGTATCCTAGCTTACCCAAAGGCACCGAACCTTGCTCCAGCCTTAAATAGAAAGACAAATATCAAATGTTTAAACTGGAGAAGCTCTCAGGGATCCATTGCGGCTTCTTTCTGTCTCTTTGACTCATTGCCTCTCATATCACTGCACATTCTTGCATCTAGAGCCTCGCAATGCAGTAACAACAATCCAATATAATATGTTGTGCTTTATTATGAGGAGCAATGGGGTGTCGTGGCAACACTTGTCATATTATAACAGCAACTACAGCAAAGCATTGCAGTGTGATGTTTACAACAAAATGGCCCGGATGCTCATCCAGTGAGAGAGTAACGTGACGGCTTAAATCGCCACTTTACCTCTGAGAAAGAGGCCATGTGTTGCGCCTCCTTGAATCGTCTCCCCACGCCTCCGATCCAGTCCCACAGATCCGCATTTCAGATCCAAACAACTGATCGTCTGTTCAGTGCGTCTTTAGCTCAGCTAGCGATTATGTCATGTGGTATTGTGGTATCATTTAGCTAAATCAAAACCTGCTTCTTTTTTTAAAAAGAGTTTTGTAAAACGAGCACTGTCAAGGTCACTGTCTAGTACACCGTCTGCTCGATATTGAAATTACCCTCCTGGAATCCACTGGTCCTGTCCAGACAGGGCAATAGCCTAAACAAAGGGCTTTTCTTTCCCTATTCTCTCTTTGATTCTCTGCAGGCAGGTTGCCACAGTTATGGCCTTGTGCGACCCTTTTAAAGCTTCCTTCAAGGAAAACACACCGCCCAGGGAAGCTTAAAGAAGCCACAAAAGTGGTACCGTTTAAGTTGAGAGGGTTGGCTGATCTTTTTTATTTGTTTACAACAGACAATATTTCATTCGGCTTTGTGTCATCATTCATTCTCTAACAAAGTTCAGGAAAAAACATATGTAGCCTACTTTATATATATTTTTAGGATTGTTCATATCTATCTGAAAATAAAACAATATAGGCCTACATTTCTTAAATGTCAAATAAACAATTCAAATATAATAAATTAAAATAGCCCCTCACTTTGTACAATTTCTATGTCTACATGACAATGTTTATATGCAAAATATACATAGCAAACTAGCATTAGTAAAACCTTTGCGTCATTTGAATTTGACGGTCATTAAGTACGAAAACGTTATGCCATGAGCAGCGACAAGATTTGCAAACATAATTAATCACTTTATTAAAAACAATTTTGCAATTCCAGAATGAAAAATGTGTGTGTGTGTGTGTGTGTGTGTGTGTGTGTGTGTGTGTGTGTGTGTGTGTGTGTGTGTGTGCGTGCGTGCGTGTCTGTGCGCGCGTGTTTGTATGTTAGAGTGTGTGTGTGTGTGTGTGTGTGTGTGTGTGTGTGTGTGTGTGTGTGTGTGTGTGAGCGTGTGTGCGAACTGTTGTCCGTCAGATTGGATACGTTTTATAACCCTTTCACTGTCACTTTTCAAACTACAGTGTTTTCAAATGTGTTAATTATACATGTATGACCTAAAGCCATATGCAAAGACATCATGGAAAAAATCAAAACATAAATAAATCAAATTGGAAATCGTTGTAATCTGTGTTCCCTATCTCCGACATTTGATCCCACAATATCGGATATATTTCCACAGACCACCCATTGTATATAAAAACAATGCCTTGATTGCTATAATGTACAATTAAATATTAATAAACAACTAGTTTCAAAACAGCTGAAAACATTTTAGGACTCGTGTGGTTTCAGTTGTAATTTAAGTGTTTTCTGTATCATACACCAAGCAGGCCTTACTGTAACCGATGTAAAAACACTTTCAAAAATTATGAGCATTGTCAACTCCATATTTTATTAAAAAATATATATTATCAAAGGCACTGGGAGAAAAGAAATCCACCACTGAGTTTAATGAGTCGTAACAATGCAACAACAAATCAGCGAAACGACAACATCCCCAATTTAGAGACTGTTGCAGCACTTCCTGATAGTTTCCCCTGGTCACCACCAGAGGTTATCAGCCCCCCGTCTCATGCGTCTGCTCACAGTGGCCTGCAGAGTATAACGCCTCCACACACACAACCAAAAGCAATAAAACTCTTCATACATTTTACATTTCAAGGTAAAAATCAGCAGCTGAAGATGCGTCCAAAGAGTCTAAAAAGTTTTTTTAATCTTGTGTTTGTATTTGAAAAGATGCTGTCCAGTCTAGTATGAATTCCGTGTTTTCCTATGAGGTAACTGTTAATCCCGGGAAAGTAGACCATTTCCTTATTTTAGGTGACAGGATAAACCATTAAAACATTACTTTCTGGAAACTGGATATTGAGTGCTGGGATAACGGAATATAATTCTATATTTCCTTTTACCATTGAATATAGAACTATTTTAAAGATGCGTATTTGGGTATTTCGGTGATAACCCGTTGTGAAATGTTACATTTCTAAATACATTTCAAATTTAAATGTAATATCTATTCAAATTTAAAATGAAATGTGACATTGTAAATATAAATGAAAGATAATTTGCATATTCTTACAGTTTTATCTCATTGTTTAAGATTATTAATGTTATGTGGCAGACGTTGGTCATGTTGGACGCCATAAACACAATTATAATGTATTCTTTAATATCGTTAAATGTCAGGAGTTAAATTGTAATTAAAACTGGCTTATTTTATTTTTCTCAACTAGGCCTACATCACCGCATCGCGCTCTTTACTTTGACAAAAATAATCACTTGTAACATGAAATACAAAATATTACTCTTAATTAGTTTTGTTTGTTCAATGAACAGCAAATTGTGTAAGATAAACAGCCTAAACAGCCAAAACTATCCACGTAGGCCTACCGCCGGTAGGAAGAAAACGGCCATACCTTTAATCGTTATATTGTGGGCGACGTCGTATTATAATTTCCTCTCGCTGTGCAGACAGTATGGCTGCTTGCTGTGGGATTACTGGTGTTGGTGTGAGACGTCAAAAATCCTACCTGTCCTCCGTGGTCAATAACACACACCTCACGATGTGTGCATGAAACCATTGGCGGTTCCAGCGTGTATGGGCCACAGCAATAACTTTTTGGCAGACTTCTGCAGAAAACACAGAAAAATAACGGAGCCCAAATGTTAATGCAATGCTCTGAGAGATGGTCAGAAATGCAGGTCAGAGGATATCGCTACACTTCCCCTTTTTTATGTATTTATGGCATGTCATTAAGCTTGGCTGTCTAGACAGGGAAATAACACCTTGTTTGCCTACAAACAAACCGCCAACGTTGGTGTCCAGCCCCCTATTTATTATTCACAATCTGCTGTGATGTCAAGGTCAAAGTGACTGCATAGTCATGGTCAAGGGTAAATCAGGAGACCCAGAACTTTACACAATGATTGAAAACCCAGAAAGCAGACAAACAGAAACTTGAAGTCCGACTGCTTGGATTCTAATCAACAACCTCAGAACATCCGAAGAGCTGGAAAAAGTGATAGGGCTGCCAAATACTGACCTATAGAAAAAAGTAAACTACAAAAACACCAGCACACTTACATATATATTGCAAATGATACTGTGTGATGTTTTCGAAAAAAAACTACATTAGACCTTTAGTATGGCTAGGCCTCAGACGTGATTCATTTTTGACAAAAGCTGCGGGGCAGTATTTATTTTTATTTATATCTAACCTTAAGAACAATCTGCGATTATTAGGGATGGAAAAAAAATGATCTTAGACTTGAGAATCCTAGTAGGTTAAAATGAACCATCTTTAATATGAATCTCATTTTTAAATGTAGACACATTTTCCCACATACGCCTATATATTTTTTTTTATAACTACAACTTAAGTAACCCAACTTGCCTTTAGGACTATAAGGTCTTAATACTCAATAACACTGGTCTCATGCATTCAAAAACACGTCCCGCAACCATACAAACACACACAATCTGCAAATATTAAATACACTCTCTAAACCAAACTAGAAGCTCAATCTGCAGTGCTGCTTCGGACCGATATGTGTACTCAATGTGTGCTTTATCGTACGTGTATTTCCGTTATTAGGTGTTTAGAATACAAATAAGGGGTTCATAGGTAACATTATACAATGTATCTTCAAGTTCATTGCTAAACTCACCTGCTTTTTAACAGTGATAACAGGGTCTAACTTTCATCCAAATACGTGCGGGTGATGCTACACCAAACAGGCATTGTGTGCTTCAAAATGTATAAAAATGCTTTGCCATTTTAAATTGAGCATTAATTGTTTATAAATGACAAAAAGCAGAATCAGCTAAATATGTGGGCCTTAAAGTGGACATATAAGTGTAAGGAGAATACACGAGTCCCCGTGGAACTGGTGTATTGTGCGGGAACAATTCTCGTAATTTGAACAAATAAATTGTAGCCTACCTGTGGAATATCAGAATATAGCCTATGAATATAATATTGTGCGGTCACGAGTTACATGTTTCCGTGATAGCGGACAAACCCGTCTCTTTTAATTTTGGTTTGTTTGTGATGATTCTGAAAACTGCAAAGTATCCTAGCAAGTAAAACACCTCTGACATTCAGTTGGATAAAATACGTTTGGATGTCAGGGAGGATAGATTCGGACAAACAACACGAGTTTCTCTCAGCCACCGACTGTGTTCCTCTTAACTGATTGTTTTTGAAAGATCCAACCCTACAAGTCTTCATATATAATATCTGGAATATAAATTTAAATATTATGATCCATTTTGTATTGCAATGTGAGAAAAGCCGCCATGCTGTTCACCAACGACGCGCAATTACTACATCGTCTACTTTCGCCATTAACAACACTCCAGGATGCCCAATAAGTCTTAATCAAGCACTCTGCAGCATAAAATCCGCACCCACCCATCCGCTGCTGATGTTATGAACCTGAAGAGCAAAGACGACATTGCTTAGAGCTTCTGCTGCTTAATGACACCAGTGTAACTTGAAACGAGAGGAAACGCTGCAAGGATGGTTGATTGACTTGAATATTTAAGCATTTTCATAATCATCATTTATTTATGAAACACGTTACCAGTACGTAATTCAACACCACAATACAGTTCACATACTGCACGAAAGTAAAAATAGACAGGCTTCGTACACGGCGTGTGATCAGCTAATGCTACTCTAACATTAAACAAAGACAAAAAAGTAATACAACGATTGTGCATTTATGTGTAATACTCACTGACTTTTTAATGGTTTACAATCATTCCAGTTGCATGACAGAATCCTTCACTGACAAAGGAAAAACATACAGGTCTTGGGATATTCCAGTTACAGTTCCGCCATACAAGATAATATGAATTAAATAAAAAGGCATTGCACTATACAGATTAACAACATAGGAGCCTTTGTTTTATCACAGGCTTATTAAATGATTCCCCCACATAGAGAAACATAGCGTTTGAAATTAAGTAATATTTTTAAAAGAAAATCATTCTCTCTTTCGAAAGTCCTCTTTGTGAGCTTTTTGTTGAAGAAGTCTCAAAGTCAGCGCGTCATTGCTCCACAAATTATGTCCATGTGGCGATTATCTTTCTAAAATGACAGCAAAAAGTCTCCTCTGTTCTCATATGCTCATCGCAAGTTTAGAAATCAGTCCTTTTTTGAGATTTGGCTTGAAGAAAAAAGAGAAGAATAACACGCAATACTTGTCTTTGAAATACAGATATTGTTTTAAATATTATATATTTATATATGTACATTCATATAAAACAAATGTGAAATGGATTTTCAAAATTTTCACAGTTTTTAGAGCATGTACTCTAACTTGAAAACAGGGGGCGTGGTAGCATGGTCGATGGAGATGATGGAAGTTAAATAAAAAAGCACTGCCAAAAATGTTCTTCAGCCACGATTTCATATGAAGAGGTAAATATATGGCATGATGTTTGAAGGTATGAGTTGCAGTTTCAAGAAGGTCGATGATCTTATCAAGTGGTGTGCATGTGATTGCTTTTGGATTTACTGACAAATTTCTTCTCCTTGACTCGCCGGTTTTGGAACCAGATGGTAACTTGACGCTCAGAGAGGTTGGTGCCGGCCGAGATGCGCCTTCTCTTGTCTTTGGTGATGAACTTGCTGGCTGCATACTCTTTCTCAAGCTCCTTCAGTTGCATCTTGGTGTAAGGGACACGTTTTTTACGCCCGCGGCGGTAACTGCTGACCTCAGGCTGCAATGGCACAACATCTAGAGAAAGAGGGAAAATGCCAAGCAAAATGTTAATGTTGCGCAAAAACACCGCAATGTGCTACTTCACAAAATCAGCAGAAATTGTATTTGACAAAACTGGTCTATTTCTGAACAAACTTGCCATGTTGATATATAATTACTGACTTTAACTGATAATAAATAGGAAACTAGTTGTAAGGCAATTCAATTTTCAAGGTCGAAACTCGAAGGTGTGTGCGTGTGTGCGTGTGTGTGTGTGGGAGTGGACCAGTAGCAGGGGTAGGTAGAGCTGCCGCCACCTGGCGTCTGATATCTGCTAAATTGGATGACAGGTTAACACAATATGACAACATAGCATCCTCACACAAAGTTGTGGAGGGGAGAGGGAAGGTGGAGGGGGTCATAACCAAAATGCAGTCAGGATCTCAGGTGTACTGCACCTGACATGTAAGAGCACAATTATAGAATCGTGACATAGAGTTCACTAGTAAAATATACTCTTTTGTTACAGTGTTGAGCAAGCTTATATTTTCGTACATGTCAGTATCATGTTACAGCCACTACCATTGTCCTTCGTTTCAAATGAAAAGTGATCAATGTTGTTCTTTAGGTGCATGTCGATACTTAATCTACTAGTAACTATCTACTACACAACCATCCTTGTAAACGCTATCTTAGGTCAATCTCTCACATGTAATTGAACTGGGTACGATTTTGCAAATATAAACTGCAATAAATCTCAATGTGGGTGCATTTCGCACTAAAAAACGTTTTGAAAATAGAAATCACAGACCATAATGTATTTAAAATGTGTTCTCTGAATTGTCCTTTAAAAAATAGATACATACAATTTGGTTCCACTATGTGTTTTTGAAAGCCCCAAAACCGTCTGGCAGTGGCAACGGTTTTTGTTCAGGTAAAGTTCTGGGATTACACCCTTTCGCCAAGACTGGAGTTTAGTGCAAGACAGCCAATGAAAAACATGACAGGACAAGCATGGCAATACCTTGTGAGATAGTGGCAAGCTGTGACTCATTAGGCTTTTTAATGTCTTTTTAAATTCAAGAGTTGTGGATATTTCACCACAGTTTGTGTGAATACAACATTATGGAAGTTCTTAATTTGGTAAATCATAATTCAAATATTATCTTCAAGATATTGTTATTGTTCTTAAATATTAAGTTATAAGTACGTTAAGAATATCTGGGTTACCGTTTTATTATCTCAAAGCAAAAATAGGCCTATGTCTGTTTTTGTGTATGTGGTTTGTGAAGCAATACAGAAAGACATGGACAGCGCACTCTTGTGTTTTTGTGCATGTGTGCGCGCGCATTTGACTGCGTGCTCGTGCTTTCGTGGCTTGCTCTTGTGTATTTTCAGGGCAAATGTCGTGTGATAGAGCCAGTAGAGGTCTGAGAACTTCCCTGTTGGAAATAAAAATTCCCACAGATTTCACATACTTAATAAACCCTTGTGGTAAAAGAAGAAGTGTAGTAAACACTCTGTAAACTGCATACTGACCGGGCCTGTGTGTCTATTAGCATATATCGTGCATGTATGAAAGTAAGCAAAGCAAAAGGAGAGCTTGAATATCAAATATTAACTGATCAGTGGTTGTGAAGTACTAAAAAACTGATGTCCCTACAATGCAAATATTGAATAAATGAATCCTTATACAAGCAGAGGACTAAACAGGTCGCTGAGATTTATTGGCACCACCCAAACACTATAGCAATAGTCACTATATTGTCAGGGAGCAAAGGTATGCACTGTTGTACCTTCCTGTTCTTCGTGACTGAAACTATATTCATCATATGACTTCCGAAGAATTAGAATACAGGCTGTCGAAAGAAAATGCTCCGTTTATAGATGTATTATAAAAAGGGTCCATTCAACTGACATTTCCTTGAACTCACAATTATGATTTTTACGCACAGTTCTAGTAGAATGCATATTCATTTAATGTTAAATGTAAGAATAACATTACCTCTCTAACAGAGTAGGCATGGACATATGATAACTGACATACGACTTGACAGCTGTATGTGTATTCAGCAAACGTATAGTTTCCATGGAGGTATTTCATAAGTAGATATTGGCCCTTTTACGCAGTAAAATAGATAAACTAAGCAATAAATGTTGCTTGAAGAAAAAATGTCCAACCACATTTAAATGGCTATTTGGACGTGATGACACGTGTATTAAAAGCACACACGCGGTGGGACTAACGTGAATAACAGCCTAAAGACAGCTTTAAAAAACTTAACTGAATTTGTACATACCTGGAAAGGGGGATTTCCAAAGATGAGATGACTGCGTTTGTTCTTTGGAGCAGTACACCTGCCCATCCCAGCCATTGGAGAGAGCCCAGTGTTGGTAACCATCCATGGGGATCAGGGCGTCGTGCCTTGGTTCGGGATGGGCACTGATACCGGGCACCACTGACACGTCGAGATATCCAGGGACAGCCTGATATGAGCTGGCGAAACTCGGGTAGAAGGCAAACTCTTTCGCCCTGGTGGACAGTTCTTCCGTGGGCAGCGCTGTGCTGGTCTCGGCATATTTGTCTGCGGGATGGTACGAGCAGGGCTTCTGCTGCAAGTTCACGTTGTGCGAATGAGACAATCTACAGCCGTAATATGGGTTTCCAAACGGATAACCGTAGCTCAAAGATGCACTGGATGACGTTTGAGGAGCGGGACACTGACGGCCGGCGTCTGGAGAAGAAATATCCGAGTAGACGGAGCCCTGGTGGGTCGCTATGGAGCCGGAATGTCGTCCCAGCGCGGGGTGCGACATTAGGTCCCTGCAGTGGGTCGCAGGGCAATTACCGCTCAGTCCCTCCATTGTTTGGCTTTTATTCTGGTTGTTTTCATTCGGGCTTTTTTCATAAACGTACATCAAGGTGTCCGCCCAGCGTGGATGCAGAACCAGCGAAGTCGTCATATCAGGGGCTGCCGATGCTTTTTAAAAGTCGACTACTCCAAGACGGACACCTCATTTCCAACTACATTTTACACCGAGCGCATGCGCACACAAGACCCCCGTGTGTCCACTTCATTAAGAATCTGGCACGTGATACGCTAACAAGTCCTACGAGATTGGGCTTGCGAGTTGGGGCAGAGCAGCCCTTTAAAGACCCACTGCCTCCCATGTCACCGTTTTTTCCTGCAGAATATCGAGACATATCATTGGTTTAAATCAACTAGACCCACACCCTTAAAGGGGAGTATATGGACACTTTTAAGATCGAGGCAAACGAAAACAACCTGTGAATTTTGGCCGACTACGAAGACTGCCAGATAATATGATAACATATGAGACATGTAGTTGTTACATGGAAAGGAGAACAAATACTATATTTCAATTGAATCGCTCAACTGAAATATATGTGTGCGTTTGTGCAGGCATTTTGTGTTTCACTCGTGACAGGGATATGTTCGGCTGAGCTTAAGTTTCACTATTTCATGTTATAATACATATAACGTGATGTAATCTGAAATGCATGCAATGTAGTCAATTTGATGTATATTATATAACAAAGTATTCAACATTAATAAATACAGTGCTCTCAACGCATGTATCCTTCCAATCTTATCCAAACTCCTTTTTGAAGGACGCATTTCCTTAAAACCCGTATGACACTTTCATGGGTCAACTATTAACAATCTGAGATGAGATTCTGTGACTAGTTGTGGATTATTACTTTTCCAAAAGGACTAATATTTATGTTTTCTACTAATCATGCCTTTCAGAGGTTGATATTGTGTGTAGTGGAATAAAACTCTTGCAAGTGTAACCATTCAGTCAGTCAGAAATAAAATCTACTTAGTATCTACAGGGTGTATGCGTGTGTTTTCTGTGGTACAACCAGAACTAAGACTTTGACAAAGATAAATGTGTTGAATGGTTGTCGTTGCACCTTAGCATCAACAGCCACAGGACGAGGTGAAAGCTATTTCAGGTAAAATACTGTCATTGTTATTACCGTTCAGGAGCCTACACAGTATCTTCCATGTGAAGCGATAATTACAGTAATCAGCTACGATGAATCATATAGTCTTCTAGTTTTTGCAGGTTACATCTACATGTGAGCGACATTTTCAGTTGTAGTATTCTCGATTAGGCCCAAAAGATTTTTCAGCGACAACGTGACCAATTTAAATGAGGATTAAACGACTTCATGTGATGTTTCTGTATCACTAAGCTATTAATTCATAACATTGAGTAAGAGGACGCTCTAAGGCGAAAATAAGAACAATGGTCGCTTTCAGAAGGAGTATATTTAAAGATATCACTCAAAAACACTTTAATTGAAATGCGGACCTGTTTTTCATAAACTCTTTTATGCACGCATCGTCCTTCAGATTTGAAAATCTGGTTATAGCTCTATTTTGAATCCAAAATGTATTTTTAGTTCATCTAATTTCCGGACGTTGTATCACAATGCTATATCCATCTCCTTTTACAATAAACACTCCTACATTATTATTTAAAACTGTATTTTTAATTGAAATTATTAGATTGCACAGGCCCAGTCCTCCGTCAAATTGAGTTTTAGCGTTGCCTATCCTATGAGTCACTCATAAAGCAGGCTACAAGCTGCCCTGCGAAGGGTTCCTAGTTTATGAACGTTATTGCACTGCTGAGTTTCCTTGGGAATAATCAGGCCACCGTTTAGTATGTGTATGCCAAGGAAGCTAGACCCCTGTCCCCCCTCGGACAGAGACTATAGTTCTTTTGTCTCAAGGAAATTACAACTAAGAAGGGCTCATCCAAACGGCAGCTGCACGGAAGTCCAAGGTCAAGGTAAAAAAAAACGTAGACAAACAGGGTCGTAATCAGAGTCTAGACAGACAAGAATGAACTTCACACTAGAGTATGCATGCAAACTAGCTGTTATTTAGAGACCCTTACTCTAAAATATCTTCTGTGTGTGAAGAGAGAGAGAGAGAGAGAACTCTAAATAATGCCTTGTGGGTTGATTTTTTTCCAAGGATCAGGAATTTGACAGCTTTTGTGCTGCAGGAAACCGCGGCTCTTTCAAAACGAACATTTTCCATGAAAGCTCAGACCTCAACACAGTTCCATCATCATTTACCAGTTTTTAAATGATAGTAGGCCTATATTATGTTTAGTTTGTTGCATTTTTTCATTCAGCTTAACTTCCACATCAAGCCAAAGTGTCTGTGGTCATAGTTTCCCCCCATGGGATATACGGACAATGAAGCTTTGGTCAAACAGGCGGCATAGTCTTAGTTATAAAGTTGTTAAATACAAATAAATACCAGGATTTGATCAAGTCAATTGTAATGTTGCAATGATCATACATGACACGTCAAACGTCTTTAGGAATCTCCAAATATAAGATTGAAAAGATGGATACAAAAATACATTCTCATAAATTATGTTTAAAAGAGAAATACAATTACAAGAAAGTACTATCTAATATAAAAGGGACAACTAAATAATTCACAACGAACATTTTCTATTTTCAATAACTAATAGACTAGAATTATTCGCGTTGGAGCCAGCCAATTAATGATTAGCCAAATATTAAATATTTAAGCGTCTGCCGCATTTCCACATTAGGCCAACAGCAAAATGAGCACTGCAGCGGCCAAATCTAAAACCAAATATATTCATGCGTCGCTATTATCTAATACACATCCTGCTAAAAGAAATTCACAATGAATTCTAACACATCCAACTAACTACTGCTAACGTTAATTATTTTTTCTTCATTAACATGTTCAAGTCACACAGGTGGATTCTTAAAGGATGTTTTTCTTTTCCAATTTTCACATTTCAGGGCTGTTTTGTATTTTAATGTTATCACCTATATACTGCCTATCAGGATGGTATTTAAAAACAAGCCACCTAACCGCCTATTGTACTTTTAAAGGCAGCCAATGGATATGTAAGATTATATTTTCTAACCATCTAAACTATTTATTGATGCAGCGTTGGATGTTGGGTGGTGCCTTTGATGTGTATGAATTAAAATAGTATGACGCGTAAACCGAAATGTTATTAATTATAAATAATTAGTTGGGTTTAAATTTAAATGTATACACTGTATACAAATTCCTAACACTCAAACAAGTAGCCATGGGCGAAAGGACAAATAATATTCGCGTGCAGCTGTCAGTATTATTTAACCACATTCGAAAATCCAAGTCCACTAAAATCAACCAAAATCCAAGACAGGAAGGAAAAGAACTTCACACTGTTACCCTGCGTCATTAAAGGGAAAATACAATATATAATCACCGACAGGTTTCACATAATTAAAAAAAACACTGCTGCAGTGTCAGTTTGTGCATTAGAAGTGTTTAAAACGTCAATATGTTTGCTGGTTATTACAACTATTCATACAGTGCTCTGGTAAAACTTTACTGGAAAAATATATGCTTTTAAAGAATGTGTTCACATTTCACTGTTTTACGCTCTTAAAAAGCGTAAAACAAATCTACCAAAATGATTACTTTTTCGCTGCAGTTTCACTTATTTCAGGAATTGTTAATTGAAACCACTACCAATATCTCCACAACCAGCCATGATGTGCTGCTGTAAATATCTTGACAACCAGACATCATGTCCTTCCAGACAGGCCATGTCAGACTGAGAGAGCCCGTCTGAGGCGGAGGTTTGTGGGGGAGGGGAGAGCACCCATCCCGATACAAATACTGCCTACCTGCGGCTTCCGCTTTCAGGAACTGACTGCACATGCACATGAGTGAGCAGATGGATTTTATGTACTCAAAATATGCTCTTCTATACACACAACGTATACAAGTATATCTGCAGAAGCCTACGCTCCACCCTATTGAAATCATTCAAAATAGTTCCTCTTTTCCACATTACTACAAAAAGAGTCCAATGGAAACTATTCAACATTGTCATTTATTTGCCTTAATTTAAGGGAAACCTTTTGGCTACACTTTCTGCTGTGAGAGCCCTCCATCAAAAGGACTCCGTGTTTTGTTAAACGCCGCTAAAATGCCAGTAAAAAGCAATACTATCACTTGTCAAACATTGTCTCACCGGTCTTGAGAATGATGCAAATCCCTGCGCATAAAACAGTCTTTGAAGAGGCGAAGTAGCGATCCAAGAATGTGTTGACAGCTTGCAGGTAGACTCTGCGCCATGCATGCTGAAATCAGGCTGCGTTTATGTTTACGAGTTTTCAGCCAGCTTCAGGCTTAGCTATGAGAACTGTTTTTTTATAATAATCAAAGTACACCAAGTGGTAACATTGACAGTGGACAAAGTGAACGAAAGAAAACAAACAAATAGATTCTCACAGCAGTATAAAGGCCAAGTGCATTTTCAAAATGAGGATTGGAAGATTTAAGTGAATTAACATGTCACATTCAATGGAATAAACTTTGGACCCATTAAGTGTCTGAATTAATTAAATGGACAAAAATCTGACTGCAGTGCATACATAAATCTCATAATAAATCAAGGCTGATTTGAAAGTTGCGCATGACTCATGTGCGCATGGTCTGGCGTAACATGTATTTTGCATTTTGGTTCATGTCCTGCAACACTTTCCACAGCAAAATCTGAACTTTTGCTTCCTTATACTTCACGTGGCGTCTGTGTGCGTGTGTGTTTTAAAAAAAATTGGCCTGTTGTCCAGCACGATGGAGGGAGAGCAGAGCAGTCCACTGTCATGAAAACATTCCTCCAAAACTAAAACAGCGTCTGAATCTGGTGTTTTCCCTCCGCCTGGCTTTAATTTACGATCAGAAATGTTCATAATTGCATAAAGCAAGACCACTTGCCTTCTATGCCAGCCGTCAGGGCACGATGTTGGCAATAACATACTAAAATGTTGTCTAAAATATACATAGAGCAGTGCAGTGTTGATGCGTAACAAACAGGAAGAAATGGCTTCAACAAGAGAGGGACATTTCAACACAATCGTTATGCTTAAATAGAGTACTATGGACAATCCTAACGTATTTTCTAGTTGTCACCTTACTCACACAATCTCACTGCATCTGCAGGAACGCATTTCCAACTCAGGACTGACACAAGCATGCACCATTTTGGACTATTATACAACAAAAACTATAGAGAGCAAGGCAGCCCTCAAGTTAAACAAAAAACATATATTGCAACTGTGCCACTGGTTGAAAGCTGTGTTTGCAAACCACACCGACATTATCTTAAGTATTCGTGAAACGACATACAGTGAATAGGGGACACAAAAAGTATCGAGTTTTAGCGTATGGAGGGAGTAACCCCCCTCACACTCATTTTACACCAACACTTTCTTATGTGACTCTTCTTAATGTCATCGAAGATATGCAGTGCCGCACATTTATCGAAGTAGATGCTTTAAATTAAGACATTAGGACTCCTTTAAAATTCAGGAGATTTCTCGATTGTTTCTGTATGAGAATCATTACGAGGTAAATACATATTTTCTTATTTACCACTGATTATATATATATTAGTCTATATACTAGCTGTTGAAAGCCATGCATGAAATAGATTAGCTCCAAGTTTAAGGCTCATTAATTTTGGATTAACTTTGGATTTTACTCGTTTAACCTCACCCAAAGCAGGTAGAAGGATGGCTGTGGCTAAACAGCCAAATGAAGCAGGCAGGCGGAGTCGCGCCCACAGGACGGAGGGCAGGCTGGCACTGCTGCAGCCAGGCCAGACTGGATCTACGAAATAGGTTTACAGCTTTTATATTCAGTGCACTTATCCTATTGTTATTAAACCGTCAGTTGGTCGTTACTCGATGCGCACTGCCAGATTTTAATTTGAGAGGGAAATATCTATGTGCGTGTCTGGTGGAGTATAAAGTGGAATATCACAATTTCGAGTAATATTAAATTACAAGCTACGAGAATAGAAGTGCGGGGCAAGCCTTTTACTCTCTCACCCTTGCAATTAAAGCTTACGTAAATAAATGATTGACTTTAAGATGAGTCTTATTACAATTTTTAGACAGCAATAGTGTACAACTTTGGACAAATACATATATTTTTTGTATCCTAACATGAAGTTGGACATGCGCGACTGCATGAGATAATATGCACATGTTACGCATGGTCACTAAAGGACTGTGCAGACAATGTTCATAATTGAATGTTTCGAGGTTGTTACCTTATTACAATATATTTACCTTTAATAACATTTTAGGCCCTAGCAACAATTGAACAACTCATATCTTGACAATATTGTGGGCCTCAGCATACCCGGTCTAATGTCTTATCAATAAAGAACGTGGCTTCTTATTGTTTAATTAAATGGGGTGAACACATCACGTTATCCTTCTACAATTAGTCATAACGCAGAGGATTATTCTTGCTACAGTTCGGTTGGTAAACCGGTGAGAAGCAGACAAAAATAAAACCACAGTTGGACACGTCTCGTCGGAAGTCCAAGTTCAAGTTAAGAGAGGCGGTCGCTCCATCCGTCCAGACAGCAAAACAAAAGACCCACACGTCCATCATTAATCATCTCACTTCTTCTCTCACAGAAAAAACAACCCTTTCAAAACTTGTAGCGCATATTTCAGACAATATGCAGGCTTGCCTAAACGGTACAAACATGCGTTGATGTGCATTTTAAAAGGTTTTGGGCTTCAATGGAACACTTCTTGTGATGAGGATATATTTCTAGAATCAGTTTGAACGTTATTTATGGCATAACATGTGTATTTTAAATGTGATTATCAGTTATAAATTGATTAAAAAAAACAGGGTCATTTAGACCATTTCAATTTTGAAGGTCACCCCAGTTTCAATGGGCAGCTTTGCTTTCGTGCGTGAGGAAAAAAGGTCCCCTAGAAAATACAATCTGTAACACAATAATCTTCTTCTGATATCTTCCTAAATCTCAAAGCTTGAGTTTGGGTCATATTTCAACGCCACTTAATGTGAATTACAGCCTGTAACACAGTGCAGCTTTCAAATGTTCACAAATAGAAAATGTGTCAAAATGCTTAGGACACGCGCTTTGCATCGTGTGAGCTTAACACATCGCAATATCTCCAACTGAAAAACTCTTTTGACAATAAAGTTAAATTATAAACTTGTTTTATTATAGTATTAAGTACAAAGGGCAAATACTATACGTTTAAATCATGCCTGAAAAGTGATAGTGTATACATTTGAACGAACTTCAATTGCAGGATTACCACAATTCTTTCTCTAAAATGACTAAAATTAAAATAGCACATTTCTCGACTCGTTCCTGAAATCACATTGTAGACTTATATGGCAGACACATTTACACATTATCTTTAAAAAAAAAGAAAAAATTGCGTTAATGTTCTTTACATTTAATCAGGCCAAATTCAATTTACGTAAAGATACAATCCAAGGAATCAGTAAGATATATTACTTTATTTACACTATCCTTAATAGTTGTTAATAGTGAAACACCTATACGAGCTGTTTTGCTGTTTAAAACGTAAATCATGAAGCTTATATATTTGGTTTAGGAAAATGGTTTATTTATATATCCGATGCTGTTAAGACCACTCTGCTCAAGGACCTCAAATAAAAATCCAAGAAATGTACAGAAAGTGAGCTTAAGGACAACAACTTCCTCATCCTGCAGTGAATGCACGGAAATCTTAAATTCAACACGTTTTGCAGGGGGGAAATGCAAAAAATAGCTAATATGAGAATCGAGAACACACTCTGGTGCAAAGAACATATGCCACATCAATGTTTGGAGCTTTTAGCAAAGCAGCCATGTTATGATTTAAGAGATTATCGATGTATTTGGTAAGTAGACATTTCCAATCAAGCGGATCAGAAGAGCTGTGCCTTAGCCAACAAAGTATACCATTGTGAAAAAAATACAACTCTGGGGCGATTGGGGCTCTAATGTCTATGTTGTAAACTGACAGTGAAGCTATAAGCAAAGCTGAATTCAGTCAGATGAACATTTTATTTTAGACAGAGTCCAGAAACAGAAGTAACGGCATGTGTTCTACTCTATTTAGTGAAGAAGTTTAGAGATGGCTGCGCTATTAAGTTGATAATGTAGGTCTAGTCCACATTGGAGGGTTATTACAAACAATAACAAACAGCTTGACATAGCTCCAGTACTTTGTGTGTGCAATGTGATATTTCTCAGTGCACCTATACCTGAAATCAAACCCATGTGGAACTTACGCAACGATTGGCTCAAACCTCTAAGACCACGTCACCCGCAGGATGTAAAACCAAGTATTTGTATTCATGCATGTTCCAACATTTGCCAACTGCTGTCCTCACATCGGCCCATTGATGTCGTTTTCACGCGATATTTCCATCAGAAAAGGTATTGATGTGAACTTAAGTATTGCAAAGAAGTCAAGCTTAATATGAAATACAATACATGTAATGATGAGAAAATAGCATTAAGTGAATCCTAATATAATGAACACATTTTAAAACACTTATTGAAAAAATACAATATTATTAATTGTGTACAAAGATTCAGCATATGCTAGAGGTATTCTTTCTGGATTTAAAGTAGATTTGCTCAAGAGTAAATTACTTCCAAGTCTAAGATCCCTCCCATGGTCTTTTTGGACCCATTACATACAATAAACACGAGTTCTTGGCTTAAAACGCGAAAGCAAACATAGGCCTACATTCTTCCGTATTTTTCAAATGTCTCATTTAAAAGACGCCCCAGGTCACGACTGTTACGCAAAAAACAAAGTAGCCTATACGCAAAGCAACCAGAGCTCGAGTTAAATGAAAGGCCGAGAGGAAAACCAAAGTGGGATTATGCTGAAGTTTGTGTGTCGCCTGCTCTCTGGTGAGTCACAGCTCATTCTGCTCTGGATGTCTTTTGGCCTAAATGAACGGAGATTGATAGGCCAACGAGGCGCGTTTATCCACGGACTATAATTAGTGCAGGTTCACTTGTGCCAGTGAATTGCAAACATTATGAAGATGAGCAAGGCGAAGTTCAAGTTCAAAGTCGCTGCTCAGACAGAGCAGGGTGAGCAGAGGACTCCCCTCACCTCTCTCACCTCGGCCATAAATCGAAAACAGTAGCCGTTTGCATACACGGGGTCCAAATCCAATCCTAAGGAAAAAAATAGCCGAGACTCCGATTCAACCTGCGAGCTAACAACGAAACATAATAGTCTTATCAACCTCTCCAGAGCGAGTTCCAGTTACTGACAAATCACCAGGCACCTTTTTTTTCAATTGACTCCCCATGAACCAGCTTTACTTTAATCTATAAATAATAATGTTAAAGCAGTTGTCTGTCCACAGATCGGGCTCTTTATTAACACTGCGCGAAGATGCGTATCTGGTCTTGTGTTCATTTAATTGTTAATGACACATCAACTATATGTGTGAGATTTCCTTTATTCGGTAAAAACGTAAGCAACAAAGCCAGCTTTACTTTAATCTATAAATAATAATGTTAAAGCAGTTGTCTTTCCACAGATTTGGCTTTTTATTAACACTGCGCGAAGATGCGTATCTGGTCTTGTGTTCATTTAATTGTGAATGACACATCAACTATATTATGTGTGAGATTTCCTTTACTCGGGAAAAACGTAAGAAACAAAGCATTGGTTTATAAATCCGATTAATTTATATTTTTATCTATATCTAAGTGTTGGTACAGTAGGCCAACCCAAACTCTTCTTGATCACCGGAAGAAAGGGATGTGAAACTGCGGCTTGACTGTAGATTTTCCTCTGAATTATTAATACTAATTAATTATTAATATGCATATGGATCTGGACACACATCTGCCACACATCAATGCAAGAAAGACACAAATTCAGTATTTTTTTGTTGTTATTTGAAGCATAAAAATTAATAGAAATACTCCAGATTTCCAAACCGGTCCCGGCTGTTCCGTGTTTTCTATTTTGTTAGTGCTTTTGAAAAGCTGTGCAGGGTTTTTCTCTGCATATTATTCTATAAAGAACACTTTAGTACAAACCAGCACTTTTATTAAAATATTCAGAGGAGTATTAGGGCGATGAAAAACCTCATTCTTTCATTTTTTTCTTCCTGCGTGGGATTTTATGGAAAAGCCAACAAAACTCCAAAACTTCAGACCCTGACTTGTGATAGGCTACGTACAGTAGCTACGTACAGTAGCCTATCACAAGTCAGGGTCTGAAGTGCATCGGCGCTTCAGAGATTTCATTAATGTTCTATATAATTGCATAATTAACGATTGAAGGGGCTGTAAATATTCCGCATCGGTAAAATATAAAATGCGATAGAGGGTTTTACATGAAGTTATGTGGCTATCTTTTTTAGAATATGGTACAGGGTACAAATTAATAAGCAACATCGAGCAATCCTGACCGGACTGAACAAGACAACAAAAACGCCTTTATTAAATAAAGCCAGATAGACTAATCAGTACATTTCTAGTGGCATAATACCAATCAAAAATAATACAAAAGATGAATACTCATCATCAAATCTCTACAGTATATTTACACAACATTACACCATTTGAGGAAAAGTTTGCATTACTGACCGTTTAGACATGCTTAAATAATAACAGTTCATCTTTTAACGGGACATACATTGCCATGTTAAACAAAAAAAGGTTTTACATCACTACAAACAATGTTTCATATATTCGATAAATCCTTCTTAATGTGAGAGGTTGTTATAGTTGTACATTTTACCATATGAATATCCTAAATGGCTAGGTGTATATTTTCAGATTAAAGGGTAATTCAATATAATATTTTTGCATTTTTACAGCAAACAACATATCTAAATGAGAGCAGCTGCATCATTTGATTCAAATCATCTATTCAGGGGTCTTATTAACATTTAAACATTACATTGACAAAGTAAACACTGTCACAAAATGGAGAGTGACTACAGAACCTTAAGTAGATCAAATGTTTTAATAAATCATAACCTTTTTAAAATGAATACTGGTGGTCCACAAAACACCGCTGGCACAACTCCCATGACCGTTGTGAGATCCGGGAAATATCCAAGTAGAAATATTTGCTCATGACCTTGCTTAACGTCACAAATTAACACAAAAAGACCATTTAGCTTTTGCAGAATTGGGCCAAGAATCTGGGTAAATCCATTCAAAGAACTGGTAGAGTTGGGGGGGCAGTTTTAAGCTGGAGCCAGATGTGACCTGCAGGCTGCTAAATGAGCATAACTGTTTTAAAGCAATTAGGAAATGCTGCAGTTTGAAGCATTCATTCTCACTGCAGTAATGTTAAAACTGTCTTATATACATCTAACAGCATTTAACAAAAACACTATTAAGTTGTGTTGAGAATTGTGAGTGCACATGAAGAACCTCTCTGCTGCACCCATACCCAGTATCATTTCTGTAGTTTTACATTTTTTATTTACTTTGTTGGGAGTGCTGTATACCTGGCTACAGTTATAAAGCTATACAAGTAATCAAAGGAGTCATGTTTTCATTTATGTAATTCGTTTTAGCTGCAAAGTTATAATATAACAATCGAATATCATTTAGAAAATAAACTAGTTGAGGCATTACATTTTATCAATATCTTTAGAGACAAATCTTGACCAAAATATGATGTGAGGTAAACATGTCACCTTTGCCTATATGTTTCTCATAAAAAGGGAATCATTGTTCTGTTTTGCCTTGAGCCTTAACGTTATGTCTCCTGCAAATAAAATAAAGCAAACTCATGAAAGATATCACATAGGATTCAGTTCAATAGTGAGCATATAGTTAATTTGTTGGAGAAATACTGTTTTTTGTCGCAGATCTGGACTTTGTCCCTGAATCATCTAATTAATGCAACACGTGAAACTGAATGAGGAAACCTATGTGAAACAAACAAATATTTGAAAAATGTTTCTTTAGTGTTGAAAATAGTTTCCCTGATCTGGCATACTGGACGCAACATCTTTAAAAAAACTAAACCCTAGGTGCCTCTAGCTGCATCCAAACACTCTCCAGCACCATGATCATTAAAGACGTATAGCAGAAAATGTGAAATTAACTTGAAGTTTTAGCATAAGATTAGAGCAGCAATTATATATTACAAAAGAAAACAGTCTATGAAGACTAGTTTTTGTATTTAATGAATCAATTCCGCACGAGAGAACTGATTTGTGAATGTAGGTCAACTGTTCACAGGAACATCTGTTTTGTTGCAAACTATTTACTATTTTACTTCTTGTTAAATCAAACATTTTCAGAACTTTTCTAAGTAAAAGAGAGGATAATTATCTTCGGATACTGTTGTCTACAGTAGGATATCAGATTTTAATTCAATAACTTGATGACTGTATCTTTGAGGTGTGTTGCATAAGCATTACAGCACATTGAAGTAATTTCTTCGAAAGACAACTAATGGGATCTGCATAGATTCTCTGTCCTCTCTTTTCAGACTACGCTCTCGTGCAAACGCATCGACTTGACTCAAAGCAGTTTTATGGAGAGTGGGCAGAAAGATTTTGTTTGTGTTTATTTATGAATACTTAGGCCACTGAGCGAGGAAATGTCATTTTTACAACTCATTCCCATAGTGCTTGTGGGCATAATAACCGCAAGAGAGGAGCTTTTCCAACACCGGATATCTACCAATTGGAAAAAGTCTCACAGTCTCAATGTCTCTGCACATGTGCGATTTTCAAGCAGCCAAGCAGACCAAAACCCCACTTCTTACAAGTTAGGACCAAACAATACTTTTTACCCATGATTACTTTTGTCTGTTATATTTTAAGAAGATCAAAAATAAGTAATTGTACTAATAAGTTCAAGAAAAAGAGGAATTCTTTTTACACTTTAGACAAAAACATATGTATATTTCTTGTTCATTTCAATCCTTCCCATGTTTCATGAAACTACTATATCTCAATCTCAATCTTTATTTATTTATAAAGCACATTTAAAACAACTTCAGTTGACCAAAGCGCTGTACAGGGAATAAATACAATATAAAATAACACAATGGGAGTAAAATAACAAAACAATGATTCAAAACATGATAAAAGCACAATAACTAGAAACATATAAAAACACATACAAATGTTCAAGGTTCTTTATCTATCATACGAACGTAGCTACAGAGTAGTTATGAGTAGTTATGTCGATGAAGACCTTAGGCCACAGGCTTCTCCAACAGTGCAACACAATAATACAGACAAATATAGTGCAAGTAAATATGTTATGTTCAATAATGTTAAAAGCCAGTGCAAAGAGGTGCGTTTTTGGCTGAGTGTACTTTGTACATGATTTATACATACTCCTTTTTTAAATAATTGTTTTATTATATTACAGTAGGAGTATATATTTTTCGAGTCTATGTCTGGTATTCGCTGCTATAATTTATTTTCAAGATCATTCATGTTACATCTCATGTTCTTTTATGATTTGGAAACTATAGTCTATCAGAAGTTGGGGGAAATTAACTTCTAGTTGCATTTCACTAGACAAATTACATCACATCTTTTGGTACTACTGAGTCAGGCTGCACTGACCACAACTTTCAAGTGGCTACAGCATGCAGGTTTTACATCCACTTTATGGCTAGAAGGCAAATAAATCCTGACTGATTTCCCCTTCTCTTCACCTTTCCTCCTAATCCTTACTCCAATGCTTTTGATTCTTCTCTCTAATAGATGCAGATGCTTCAAGCTTGCAAGTCTGCCTTGTTAGCCACAGATTTTCTGGGCTGTGGAGTTTAAGGGGGGGATTTAAAGACATAGCGTTTAGTATACTACTAAAAAAATACCCCAAAAGTAGAATTCTAGCCACAAAGTGTTTCTAAATCCAGGACCTTGACTTCAGAAACTGTGCAAAAACTCAAAATGTTTAAATGAAGTGGCTTATGCTTTATGTTAGTGTCTGGAATTAAACAAATCAACAATTTATTGTGAGATGTGAACATGAACACATACATACAAAACTAGAAGTTATCCAAATTACGCACACTGAGACTTACCATGTAGTTACAGGAGCAGCATGTTTCATTCATGTGATTGAACAGGGGGAAAAAAACACATCAAAAATTAATGAGAACATCTGCATTAATCCGAAAGAACTATCACTGGATTGAAAATAACTTAACGGTTAAAGTCATTTCAGAGGCAGTTACCTGCAGGAGCTGATGGGAGACTGCACACATGGCGTTCCAGATGCCCAAGACTGGCCTTGGACTTCAGCAATAACATCAGCAGCTAGGAGACAAAATCAAGAAATGATTCAATGAGTACAGATTTGTATATATATTGTATATATATATATTGTATTATTTTCCTTATACATGTGATGCTTTGGTGTTGTTGTTTTTGTTGTTTTGTTTCTTTCCATTAACCGTCAAAATGGGAAATAAGTGTTTTTTGTGTTTCTCTTAGTATCCTAACATACTGTTATGTTTGGCTGTGGAAAAAAAAAATTATTATGAAGGGCAGACCATCTATTTGTATTTATTTTTGTTTTTTTAGAAAGGGGCATGTCACATAAGATTTTATTTTTCTCCCTGCTCCTTTTCGCTCAATGGTGTTTTGGTAGAGTCATGTTTTGTTGGAAATTATTGTACATTTGGTTTTGCGTACCATGAGCGGGACAAATAAAAATGAAATTAAATATATTTCGATTCTTGAACTACTGGGACCCAAACAAAAGGAAGACAGACATGGGGCAGAATGAACACATGTGTTTGATTGGCCTAAGCAGAATTCATTTGCAACAATGCAAAGAAAAGGGGCGATGTTGAGTCCAGTATGCCAGATCAGAGAAACTATTTTTAATACTAAAGAAACATTTTCAAATACTTGTTTGGCTCGCATAGGTTTCCTCATTCAGTTTTGCGTGTTGCATTCATTAGATGATGCAGGAACAAAGTCCAGATCTGCGACAAAAAACAGTATTTCTCCAACAATTTAACTACAATATAAAGTAAGAAACTTAGAGCAGTACAACTAAAACAAACACACAAAAAATACAAAACAGATGACAGCCAATCGGCAGCGTCTTCACTTATGGTATATGGACATTCTTCTGGCTTATTCACTCGCTGCTCATGGGCATTTCCACTGTGCAGGATGTACAAACCAACAATATAAGGTTTCTGCTGCAGCAGGACTGATGCCTGAAGGTGCCTGTCTGCAACAGAGCCTTTACAGACTCATCTGTGATTTGGATTTTCTTTTTTTCACTCTTTAGTTGCTGTGCTGACATTTATCTAACAAACAGGAACCTCAACATGATCGCCCCTTTTTCCTGCGCCATCAGTGCTGCAGTGAAGCCAATCTATTAAACGCGGTTTAAGCGTGCCGTGCCTAGCCCGTTTTTGGTTGCGTTTCCACTAGAGGCAGTTCCAGCTAGCGGGTACTTTTTCACAGTTTTCTGGCTCTCCAAAATCGAGGTTCTTCCGGGCTAACAACCGGCTTGAGTATGCTAATTGCTGGCAACTACAACAAAATTAACATTTTTACCATGATTTATTTGTAATACACGTTTCAAAATGATGCCGAAGTAACAACATACTGATACCGGTTAGTAAAAACCATGAATTAATGCTTTGACAAGTCTGCAGACAAGACAGAAGGCGAAAAACCTTTTAAAATGCGTGTTTTCTGAATGGAGATCGGCTAAGCTAACGCAGTATATGCTCCGACCGTCCACACTCACAACAACGGCCTACAGACATAAATAAACCAGCGACTGTATTCACCATGACACAGACAGTCTGTGGTTTGTACTTGTTTAACTTTTGTCTAGTTTCTGAACAGATATGAGGAGCTGTGAGCTCTGAGGGCTAACAGCTAACTGCTGATGTTGGTTTTGTGATTCGCATTGAAGATGACGTCACGGCTCCGCCTACACTGCGTTACTATAGATACTACACCAGTTCCTAAACTGTAATGGAAATGCAGCATAAAGTGAGCCTGGCCTACCAAGGCCTAACTATACCACACTAAGCCGTGCGAGGCCCTGCAGTGGAAATGCGCCATTAGTAAACAGCACTTTGGTACAGATTGAAATATCTCAACAGTTATCAGATGGAGTACTATGACATTTAAAAATAGATCCACGGTATTCATAGGAGCCCTTCAATCACTCTAGTGTTAGTCTGAGTCTTCATATAGCCCCAAGTTTTGATTTATCCACTGAAACATCTCAACATGCTACTCAGACAATGAATTCCAATAAATGTTAGCTCACGTTTGCTTTAAACAACTCTGCAGATAGTGGTCCATAAATATTATTAGAGAGCATTGTAATAAATTCATTTAAGCGGTAGAAGTCTATATTTGTCTATTATTATGGTCAATACATCTCCACTAATACTACCCACAAACCAAGAGGAGTTTGTCAGCTTGGCATTTAAATGTTTTCCAAACGGACACCGCTATCATTCCCAATTTCCAATATACTGCAAGAACATGTGCTTGGTGATAATCCTTTTTATTGGCATTGGAAGTGTTTAAAAAAAACTTGGCTCCACTTTGGTTACCACATCTATCCCATAAAAATAATCAAACATTAAGATCAATTGCATATGAACCGTTTTCACCACACTCTAGGATTTACTAAATAAAGTAAAGACACTTGGCAAGAAGCGCTGCAACTTTATTAATCTATTAGTCTTTAAACATAATACATCTGCATCTTTATTATGCATTAAGTATTGGAGTCACTTTCAAGTTAAAATATGTATATTTTGTTGCCTTTCACTTGTTAAGTAAACCCAATTCTTCTGTTTAACCTGTTAAGCACTGAGCCTGTTTTTCAGATCTCAGACTCGAAAATGACACTTCCAGAACAAATGACCATAACTACACTTCTAAAAAGGGGAAAATTAATAATCTTTTTTCTCAAAGTAATGATAAACCTGTGAGTTGGATGTAGAAAAAGACAGAATCAATATAGATGTTTTTTCTTTTTAAAGAAAATTCATATTGAACATCGTAAAAAACTGTAAATTATAGTGTCCGTTCAAAAATAATTTTTTACTTATTAACTACCCTTGGATGATGGTAAGGTAGACTAAAAGCTTTAGGAATCCAAAGTACAACATATAATAAGTGCCCTGTATTAAGATTGATGCAAAACAAGTGACATTTGACCTTTTTAGAGAGGTTTAGCTGAAACAAACATCACCTCTGAGGTTGAAAATCTCTTTTTGACCGTTAGAGCCAATAGAATCGAAGGGGAATCTCCACATACACACGCATGGTAAAAAAAAGAAGGTGGGGGCTTTGCGCATGCAGGTTTGCATCAGAGCGAACCTATCTCTTGCTCTGACATCTGGAAACGGAAAAGCAGGTTTATTGCTTATGGATTATCAGAAATCATTTCAAAGGGACACATACACATTGGATTAACCTATGGATTAACTTCAGCAGCGTTTTTATAGTTGTAATGCCATTTAAGACCACTTTTGGCCAGACAACAACCAAGGTGAGCCATGTTGCCGTTTTTAGCTACCTAGCGCCACATGTTTTGATGTCTGTTCTTGTTAATAGCTTTGCGAGGTTCTTATCATCCATCGATTCTGTGTCATCTCACGATCAGATCGATGGGTTGGACGTGCAGCTACGATAAGTAATAAGGGTGTTATGAGTGAGTTTCTGTGCAA